>NC_064616.1:805689699-805997540 GCF_023898315.1 Schistocerca nitens
TTACATTCGCTTGATTCGACGATACTAGCCTTACCGTTCCTATTAATGTTGTAATGCGAAAGCGTCGAATGGCGTTTACATGTCAAAGCACGTTAGATGGATACGCCGTATACGGTGAATATTTACTATTTGCACGATATACGAGAGAGAATTGTCAGAGCATGTGCTTCCATTAGTGCCACAGTGATAAGGTATACCACTCAATCCATTATAAGAAGATTGCAGCACTGCATTGATACCAATGATCATCACTTCGAACACCTTCTGTAAATCGACGTTCATGCCACCTTTTTGACCTTCGTTGACCTTCAAAGACCTTACTGTTACACATCATTGGATAGCCGCTATCAGAAAATGAGTAACAAACTATAGCATCCCAATTAAAAAAACAAAGCTGACCTTCGTATCTCTGACGCAACCCCACCTAGCAACAAAAAACCAACGTCATATTATGGCCCCCGTTGTCCCATGCAACTTTTGCCCTACAAAGTTTTCAGCTACTATCATAGTTTCTGAGTTATTCTAGGTGGCAATAGTTAGTGACTCACCCTGTATATCTCTGTATTTGAATACGCATGCCTATGCCAGTTTATTTGGCGTTTCACTGTAGAATACAAAATGTTTAGAAAACGGTCACTGTGTTTCTCGAAAGCAGTATGCCCAGTCTGTTATCAGTCATGTGTAAGGTTTTAGGCTAATACTCGATCATTTTCGATAATATCTAGGCGAAGGGTGATGACGAAGGATCAACTTCGTATCAGATGGAATCGTTACTCTAAAATAACAAATTTTTGTTCTACATGTGATTCCAGCAACCTATTAAGTAAAGTTAAAACTAGCTAGAAGATTAACACCCCGTGCAGACCATAACATGAAATGGTTTTGAGTACGACGAAAACAATAATAATGTGTTTATTAAACACAGTCTGCATGATCGTCGTATTACTTGAAGGATTTTGGAACATTATTGGATTAACGAGCTGAATGCCATACAGTGTGAAAATTACCGAACTATCAGTTTAATAAGTCACAGTTGCCAAATACTAACACGAATCCTTTACAGAACAATGGAAAAACTGGCAGCAGCCGACCTTGGGGAAGACCAGTTTGGATTCCGGAGAAATGTAGGAACGCGCGAAGCAATACTGACTCTAAGACTTCTCGTAGAAGATAGGTTAAGAAAAGGCAAACCTACGTTTATAGCTTTTGTAGACTTAGAGAGAGCTTTTGACAATGTTGAGTGGAATACTCTTTCAAATTCTGAAGGTGGCAGGGATAAAATACAGGGAGCGAAAGGCTATTTACAATTTGTACAGAAATCAAATGGCAGTCATAATAGTCGAGGGGCACGAAAGGGAAGCTGTGTTTGGGAATGGAGAGAGACAGGGATGTAGCCTATCCCCGATGTTATTCAATTTGTATATTGAGCAAGCAGTAAGGGAAACAAAAGAAAAATTTGGAGCACGAATTAAAATCCATGGAGAAGAAATAAAAACTTTGAGGTTCGCCAATGACATGCCGGCACGGTAGCTCAGCGTGTACGGCCACAGGGTTATCAGCCCTCTGTAATAAAAAAACTGAGTTAATTGATCAACACCGAGCTTAAACGGATGTCTTACGACGACCGCCCCGAGCGAACAAAATAAAAACTGCCGGCACGGTAGCTCAGCGTGTTCGGCCAGAGAGCCGGTTGGCCTCTGTAATAAAAAAACTGGGTGGAAGGATCAACCACCGAACTTGAACAGGATGTCTTGCGACGTCCGCAACGACCAAACACAACGATCAATGACGAACAAAATGAAAAAAAAGAAAAAAAATGACATTATTTTTCTGTCAGGGACACCAAAAGACTTGGAAGAGCAGTTGAACGGAATGGACTGTCTTGAAAGAAGGATACAAGATGAACATCAACAAATGGAATGGAATTTAGACGAATTAAATCAGGTGATGCTGATGGAATTAGAGTAGCAAATGAGACAGTTAAAGTAGTAGATAAATTTTGCAATTTGGCCAGCAAAATAACTGATGATGGTTAAAGTAAGGAGGATATAAAATGTAGAATGGCAATGGCAATAAAAGCGTTCCTGAAGAAGAGAAATTTGTTAACACCGAGTATAGATTTAAGAGTCAGGAAGTCGTTTCGGAAAGTATTTGTATGGAATGGAGCCATGTATGGACGTGAAACATGGACGATACATGTTTAGACAAGAAGAGAATAGAAGCTTTCGAAATGTGGTGCTACAGAAGAATGCTGAAGATTCGATGGGTAACTAATGAGGAGGTACTGAACAGAATCGGGGAAAAGAGGAATTTGTGGCACAACTTGACTACAGAAGGGATCGGTCTGTAGGACACGTTCTGCGGCATCAAGGGATCACCAATTTAGTACTGAAGGGAAGTGTGGGGGTAAAAATCGTAGAGGGAGACCAAGAGATGAATACAGTAAGCAGATTTAGAAGGATGTAGGTTGCAGTAGTTACTCAGAGATGACGACGCCTCCACAGGATTGAGTTACTTGGAGAACCTGCATCAAACCAGTCTTTGGACTAAAGAGCTAACAACAACAATACTGGATTAAAAAATTATGAGATGCTTAGAAGAAAACTCTCTGATGAGACATAATCGGAATGGATTCAGAGCCCGAGAAAGTGCTGGAAGATAATGCCTCCGAATCTTTTCTTCTATTTTTCGAATAAAATTAATGTTATTAACATTCTACATCTTTATTCTTAGTGTCTACATATTTACATCCTCTGCCGCTAAAGGAATCCGAACTGTAGCGTGTAACATGGCGGTGGTAACGTAACTACACTGGTCAGCCAGAACATTATGACCACCGAGCTACTGTCGATATAAACCCCGTCCAGGCGATAGCAGCGCCACTTGAAGAGGAGTGACAGCTAGTCAGAATCACGCACGGTGCATGTATTGCCAGTTAACGTCCTGTCTGTATGTATCTTTGTTTGACCGAGGGCAGACTGTGATAGCTCTTAGGCTCCGTATGAGAATGTGGAAAACTGCACGACTTGTTCGAGAAGTGCTGTGGTGAATGGCTAATCCGAGGTGAAACCACGTCCAGTCGTCGTGGGTCATTACAGATGTCAGACGTCGTAGGCTGGGCAGTTTGGTAAAACAGGACAGGCGCCTAACTGTGGCCGAACTAACACCAGACTTAAATACTGTGTAGAGTACACAGTACACCCGTGGTCTACGGGCAGCGTCTTTGATTCATAATCAGAACGTCTGCTTAAATTTTGATTAATAATCAGCATTAGCGGCCGAAGACTTCCGGCATAAGAAGTCACCCTCATCCTGCCAACGGCCTTGTCAAAGAGGAGCGGACAGAGGTTCGGGGCACTCTCTTGTCTTAGGGGTGGGAAACTGCCCCTAAAGGCGGAAGAATCAGCAATGATATACGGCATGAGGATGCAGAAGGCAATGGAAACCACTGCATTAAAAACACGTAACGTGTGACCACAGGACATGTAGTTGAAGAAGTGTCATGATGGTCTCCATTGGCAAAAGATTCCGGAATAGTTCCTGATACGGATCTCCGGGAGGGGACTGCCAAGGGGGAGGTTACCATGAGAAAAAGATTGAATAATCAACGGAGGGATAGCGTTCTACGAGTCGGGGCGTGGAATGTCAGAAGCTTTAACGTGGAAGGGAAACTAGAAAATCTGAAAAGGGAAATGCAAAGGCTCAGTATAGATGTAGAGGGGTCAGATGAGTAATCAACAGCAGCAGAAAATGGTATAACGGGAGTAGGATTCGTTATGAACAGGAAGGTAGGGCAGACAGTGTGTTATGCTGAACAGTTCAGTGATAGGGTTGTTCTTATCAGAATCGACAGCAAACCAACATCGTCAACGGTAGTCCAGGTGTACATGCCGACGTCGCAAGCTGAAAATGAAGATATAGAGAAACTATATAAGGATATTGAAAAGGTAATACAGTGCGTTAAGGGAGACGAAAAAATAATAGTCATGGGAGACTGGAATGCAGGTCTAGGGGAAAGAGTAGAAGGAAAGGTTACAGGAGAATATGGGCTTGGGACAAGGAATGAGAGAGGAGAAAGACTAATTGAGTTCTGTTACAAGTTTCAGCTAGTAATAGTGAATACTCTGTTCAAGAATCACAAGAGGACGAGGTATACTTGGAAAAGGCCAGCTGATTCGCGAAGATTTCAGTTAGATTACACCATGGTAACACAGAGATTCCGAAATCAGGTACCGGATCGTAAGGCGTACCCAGGAGCAGATATAGACTCAGATCACAATATACTATTGATGAAGAGTAGGCTGAAGTTTAAGACTTTCGTCAGGAAGAATCAGTACGCAAAGAAGTGGGATACGGAAGTACTAAGGAATGACGAGATACAGTGGAAGTTCTCAAAGGCTATAGATACAGCAATAAGGAATAGCTCAGTGGGCAGTACATTTGAGGAGGAATTGACATCTCTAAAAAGGGGAAGGAAAACATAGGTACAAAGAAAGTAACTACGAAGAAACCATGGGTAACAGAAGAAATCGATGAAAGGAGGAAGTACAAAAATGTTCTAGGAATCTCGGGAATACAGAAATACAAGTCGCTGAGGAATGAAATAGATAGCAAGCGCAGGGAAGGTAACACCACATGTCTGCAGGAAAAATGTGAAGACATCGAAAAAGAAATGGTTGTCGGAAGGACAGACTCACCATACAGGAAAGTCAAAACATTGTTAACATTAAGAGTGCAACGGGAATTCCACTGTTAAATGCAGAGGAGAGAGCGGATAGGTGGAAAGAATACATTGAAAGCCTCTATGACGGGGAGGATTTGTCTGATGTGATAGAAGAAGAAACAGGAGTCGATTCAGACGAGATAGGGGATCCAGTATTAGAATCAGAATTTAAGAGAGCTTTGGAATCATTAAGGTCAATTAAGGCAGAAGGGATAGATAACATTCCATCGGAATTTCTAAAATATTAGGGAAGTGGCAACGAAACGAGTATTCACGTTGGTATGTAGAATGTATGAGTCTGGCGACATACCATCTGACATTCGGAAAAACATCATCCACACAATTCCGAAGATGGCAAGAGCTGACAAGTGCGAGAATTACCGCACAATCAGCTTAAAAGCTCATGCATCCATGTTGCTTACAAGAATAATATACAGAAGAATGGAAAGGAAATTGAGGATACGCTAGATGACGATCAGTTTGGCTTCAGGAAAGGTAAAGGCACGAGAGAGGCAATTCTGACGTTGTGGTTGATAATGGAAGCAAGACTAAAGAAAAATAAAGACACATTCATAGGATTTGTCATCTGGAAAAAGCGTTCGACAATGTAAAATGGTGCAAGATGTTCCAAATTCTGAGAAAAGTAGGGGTTAGGGGTAATCTATAGGGAGAGATGGGTCATACATAATATGTACAAGAGCCAAGAGGGAATAATAAGAGTGGACGACCAAGAGCGAAGTGCACGTATTAAAAAGGGTGTAAGACAAGGATGTAGCCTTTCACCCCTACTATTCAATCTGTACATCGAGGAAGCAATGATGGAAATAAAAGAAATATTCAGGTGTGGAATTAAAATTCAAGGTGAAAGGATATCAATGATATGATTCGCTGATGACATTGCTATCCTGAGTAAGAATGAAGAAGACTTACATGATATGCTGAACGGAGTGAACAGTCTAATGAGTAAAGAGTGTGGATTGAGAGTAAATCGAAGAAAGACGAAGATAATGAGAAGTACTAGAAATGAGAACAGCGAGAAATTTGACATGAGGATTGACGGTCCCGAAGCAGATGAAGTTAAGGAATTCTGTTAATATATCAGCCTTAATTTGAGGAAGAAATTTCTGAGAATATACGTTTGGAGTACAGCATTGTATGGTTCTGAAACATGGACTGTGGGAAAAGCGTAACAGAAGAGAATGGAAGCATTTGAGATGTGGTGCTACAGACGAATGTTGCAAAGTAGGTGGACTGATAAGGCATGAAATGAGGAGGTTCTGCGCTGAATCGGAGCGGAAAGGAATATGTGGAAAACACTGATAAAGACAAGGTACATGATGATAGGACATCTGTTAAGACATGAGGGAATGACTTCCATGGTACTAGAGGGAGCTGTAGAGGGCAAAAACTGTAGAGGAAGACAGAGATTGGAATACATCCAGCAAATAATTGAGGACGTAGGTTGCAAGTGCTACTCTGAGATAAGAGGTTATCACAGGAGAGGAATTCGTGGAGGGCGACATCAGATCAGTCAGAAGACTGATGACAAAAAAAAAAGTAAAAGTGTGTCTGAACACACAGTGCACCGAACACTCCTAACCATGGGCCTCCGCTGACGACGACCCCCCTGCCAATGTTAACACCACAACACCGGCAACTACGACTGAAATGGGCACATGACCATCGACACTGGAAGTTGGCGCAGTGGCAGATCGTTGGAAGGTTTGATGAATCCCGATAACGTCTTCATCATGCTCATAGGAAGGCGCGAATCCGTCGTCTTCCAGGGCAACAGCTCCTTGACACCTGTACTGCGGGATAGAGACAAGCTGGTGGCGGCTATGTTATACTCTGGAGAACATTCACGTGGGCATCCATGGGTGCAGTGGAGCTCGTATCGTACACTGGTTGCAGACCACGTACACCCCTTCGTGATGATCATGTTTCCCGATGGCAGCGGCATTTTTCAACAAGATAATGCGCCATGTTACAAGGCCAGGAGTGTGATGGAATGGTTCGAGGAACGCAGTGGTGAGTTCCAGTTGATGTGCTGCACCCATCCCCTCCCCTCCCCTCCCCTCCCCCCTCCCCTCCCCTCCCAACTCGCCAGATCTGAATCCGATCGAACACATGTGGGATGTGATTGAGTGTGACGCAGAGCTCATCGCCCCCCTCCCCGGAATTTATGAGAATTAGATGACTTGTGTGTGCAGATGTGGTGCAAACTCCGTCCGACGACCTACCAAGGCCTCACTGCTTCCATGGCACGACACGTCGTCGCTGTTATCCGTGCAGGTGATCATGATGTTCTGGCTGACCAGTGTATGTCGGTGCGTGAGGAACGGCGTGCTGTAATAGAGTTTCTAATACGAACAGTCCACACGTGGAGCACCCTCACCTTCAACATGATAATGCTAGACATCGTTGCGACATCTGCAACAATCCGACACCTTGGGTTCACTCTAGTTGGCCATCCTCCGTACAGTCCCGATTTGACCCCATCCGATTTTCATGTTTCCAAATCTTAAAGAACAGCTTCGGGGACTTGACTTTGATAGTGATGAAGCGGTGCAAGCACAGGTGAGGTTGTGGCTGCGTCAACTTAGTCAACCATTCTGCAGCAACAGTATCAACGAACTAGTCTCTCGTTTATTTTCCTCACGCGCTATTAGAGTTTGGAACGGTGGAAATTATACACACATCAAAAAAAGTTTTGCTTACCCCAGTTCCGAGAGTTCCGGAACCTGTACATAAAATTGGAATATAGATGAACATAAACATCATTTCCACCCTTTTTATTGCTCATGAAAACCACACATTGCATGTTGTACCACCAAACAGCGAGGCCTCCAGAGGTGGTGGTCCAGATTGCTGTACACACCGGTACCTCTAATACCCAGCAGCACGTCCTCTTGCATTGATACATGCCTGAATTCGTCGTGGCATACTATCCATAAGTTTATCAAGGCACTGTTGCTCCAGATTGTCCCACTCTTCAACGGCGATTCGGCGTAGATCCATCAGACTGGTTGGTGGGTCATGGCGTCCATAAACAGCTCTTTTCATTCTATCCCAGGCATCATATAATGTCCGCTGGTGCCGTCCACTTACGACAGGCGAAATGCGGCGCTAGCGGTTTCAGTACGTGACGTAATTACATCTTCGTTGAGAGAAACATGTTTTATTCGTGGATTCGAATCGCTCTTATACATTTGTATGCCCGTCTGATGGTTTTTGAAACGATCATCAACCTCGTTTTGACGCGCAAGATATTGTTCGATACAAATTTGACACCACTGATATGGGCCTAACTATCTGATTATACACAGAGAATCTCCAGGGTTCGACCAATACAGTAGACAACATATACAGCGAACTCTCTTTTTAACTACCAGTTGGTTCTATCCAAAGTAATCGCAGTCACAGGAAAATGGTCTTGAGAGAACAGTTCAATAGTAAGTGTGTGAGAGAGTCACGACAAATCAAAACTAGTTTCGCTGTACTGGTTAGACAAAAGCCTTCATGTCTCACACTATCATCTCATTTTGGAGTCATTGAACACTTTAAACTGGTCATTGCGTGTACATAGCTAAAAAATACACACATTAAGTCCATTCGCATCAGCGTAGAAATCTATCAACAGGTCATACATATTCTGAAGTATGTATAGTAGTCAACAGTTCATTTCCAGATTATAACACACAGAGCTTGGTGAGGCAACATTCAGATAAGAACTTAACCTATTCCGAGGAAACTGTTGCATTGTTCAGTACCCACCTAGGATGAATGAGAACTAACTTTCCTTCGAAATCCAGAATGGCTGATGAAACTCCTCACCATCGGTGAGAATCGTAATCCCGATTCCACATTAACTACATTCAAGTCAAGCGTAACTCGCCCGATCATTAAGGATCATAACTCTAGTTTTTGTAAAATGGTCACCACCTGCCCATCTTGGATTATTCAACCTGTGAGTAGTCTCAAAACATGATGTAGTTTCGTAGCAAGGATGACTGACTCATCTGGTTCTGGAAATTACAGTCTCTGAGCCACATTGGGGCTTCCGTGATTTCCCTATGTCGCTTAAGGTAAAGGCTGAGATGGTTGCTTTGAAAGGACACAGGTCATTTCCTTCTCCATCGTTCCAAAATACCAGCCTGTACTCCGTCTCTAGTGACCTAATAATCGACAGTATGCTAATCTTTTTTCTATTTTGAGAGAAATATTTGACATGTAGCAAAACCTTTTTAATTTCCAAACCTCGGAATTTCAAGTATTTTTAGTTATTTTTAGTATAATAAAATATACCTTCCCTACTTCCAAAATTGGTATCGTCTGAAGTGATCTAGTCATCACATAAAGGACTGATGCAAAAACTCTCATAACAATAGAACTCACCAGCTTCAATAAGGTAGAGAAAGAGCAATATCTTTGGATGATATACTGGCGAAACATAAAAAAATGGACACCACTAAGCTTGGGAAGTAGAAACACCACATTACTAGAGTGACACTGATACAGAACAATACCTCGGGCATGGATGTGTGTGATGTCCTTAGGTTAGTTAGGTTTAAGTAGTTCTAAGTTCTAGGTGACTGATGACCTCAGATGTTAAGTCCCATAGTGCTCAGAGCCATTTGAACCATTTGAACAGAACAATAGTTTCAATCATTTAGTTTGTAGAAACCACGTACCAAGCATGATAATCTTGAGTACAAGTCTGTGAACGATGTTTTAAATAGTGGACAGTTGCTCTAGCATCCTATTGCGCTCATTAGCGTTGTACAACAGCATTTATGATCATCACTTACCCGACTGACTGTTAAGTGGATCATTTTGTGGACCTGCAGGAGGTTGATGACACTTTTTTTAAGGATAGAACAACACGTTAGCCTGAGATGTAAGTCGTGCATCAGTGTTGGTTCCAGCTCTTCTCAGTTGGTGTGTATGTTCGCCGTCAGGGTACTGGGCAGCAGTGGCATTTAAATTCACACCTTGTCTGCGGCATCAGATAGGCAGCCATTGACAGTTTCACGACGACCAAGGCACGAATTGGAACCAATCATACACTTAAAGAGTCAACTAGGGCCGCATGCTGGAAGCTGAGCGACGAGGGCGCCTAAATTCGGCGAGGAGGAGAGTGCACTAGTTTGCTCAGGTATGCCGTAACCCAGCTGCAAACACTCATTGATGATTATATTCCGCAGAGCTGTCAGATAGATAGAATGTCGATTCTATTTACTATCGGATGATATAGCGGACCGGTTGAGGCGCTCCTCAAATCGGGATGGTGTAGGTGCAGTCCTGTGAACACGGCTATTGTCAGCTTCGAAGACGAGTTTGTCCACAGCATACTCATCGTGAACATGCAGAAGAAAGGGCAACATTTAATCACCGAGAACGCTGAAATTAATATCCTTGTTCATGTTCACGGTTACCTGAATGAGTGGCCTGTAGCCATGTACGAAGAAAGCTCCCAAAACATAACTGGACCACCTTCGGCATGAATTACCCATTCCACTCTCTGCATTCGACGCCATTTATCATTTGAAAGAGGCATTATCGCGACTAATCGGACCCCACTACACGCCTCCATTCTGCTACTGTTGGCTGGAAAAACTGAAGACGTGCAGGTTTGCATGTCTCTGTGTGCAATGAACTCTTGCGAGATACCAGACTCCAAAGGCCCAATAAACTCAGTTCCTTGCACAGTGTTGTCTCGTAAACTGGTTGTGATGGACCTGCATTCACTAACAGTACCAACTGCTGTCGGATTGGAAACCGATTTCATCGACAAAGCGTGACATTCGTCTTCGATCCCTCCCTGTTCTTACGTGGCTGCGAGTGGTACACCATTACTTGTAGACGTGTTGGACAGCCCGTGCCACTACACTAACAAATCGAGCAACTTTATTCACGGTGTTGTCATGGGCATGCCCAAACACGGTGGCTCGTTTCTGCTGTTCTGTCACATGTCTACTTGAGCTCATTTTACTGTGCTGACTGTGCACAACCGACTGGCACATACTCTTCACTTCACTGTCGTGACGTACGTCAACGGTGGAAGTTGTACAGGCTATACCATCTACAGCGCTCCAAAGTGGCTAGTATTTATTGATTATTTATTATACAGCTACAGAAAGTTGTGTAAGACAGATAAAAACACACACTTCAATATTTGCAATTTAAGCATTGTCAGTAATTAGTGAAATTAACTATAAAGGAATTAGAAAATTTATAAAATACTAAATGAAAAGGAAAAACACCCGGAACCCTTAAAACCATGATGCTACTTTTGTTAATCATCTACACGACACTGCCGCGCGGTCTTAGGGCGCCTTGTCACGGTCCGTGCGACTCCCCCCGTCGGAGGTTCAAGTCCTCCTTCGGAAATGGGTCTGTGTGTTGTTCATAGCGTAAGTTAGTTTAAGTTAGATTAAGTAGTGTGTAGGCTTAGGGACCGATGACCTACGTAGTTTGGTCCCATAAGACCTTACCACAAATTTCAAACTTTTTTACACGACACTAATCGTAAACGCCGGGAAACATCTGGGTTAGGGAAGCTATATTTTTCAGGAAGCCACTGTTGCAGAATTCTATATCCGTGACACATGCCACCATTACTTCCATGCAGGTGCGCCGCGATTGCTGGGGGTAGCATGCTAAATCGCTAGAACCGGGCTAGCATGCTCTTTTAAGAGGGCGACTGACATTTTGAGAACGATGTCTTTCGCGACGGCAATGTTTTGTAAAAAACACTCGAACTTTTTGCCACGACATTTCAGAATAAAACACCGAGCCTTTGACGATTACCTCTACCCTCTTTGCCAGGAGGGAATGACTGTGTACAGTGCTGCTGCGGCGGCGTTATACAGCCCATAGACGGCTTCCGATTTGGTCGTTAATCACGTAATGCTGTCGCAGATGTTGTCAGTGTGTGCCCTAGTGGCGCCATCGCTCCCGTTGTTGCGTAAACATTGCGACGAATGTCTCTGCCTCTTCTCTGCATCGAGAGCTCGCTTCCATACACCGCTAAAATATATTCGCTGGGCCACCACAGCAGCAGTTTGAGACAGTCAGTTGCTCCTAACGATGACGATGGAGATAATCGTCGAAAGCTCGAGATTTTACTCTGAACTGTGGCCGCAAAAAGTCCGAGAATGTTTTATACATGACTACTGCACTGAAGCGCCAAAGAAACTGGTATAAGCATGCGTATTCAAATACAGAGATATGTAGAAGACAGAATACGGTGTTGTCGTCGGCAACGCCTATATTTAAAAAAAAACGTGTCCTGTGCAGTTGTTAGATCGGTTACTGCTGAGACAGTGGCAGGTTATCAAAATTTAAGTGAATCTGAACGTGGTGTTACAGTCGGCGCACGAGCGATGGGACACAGCATCTCCGAGGTAGCGATGAAGTGTGGATTTTTCCCATACAACCATTTCACGAATGTACAGAGCACATCAGGAAACCGGGAAAACAACAAAGCTTCGACATCGCTACGGTCGGAAAAAGATCCTGCAAGAACGGGACCAACGACGACTCCAGAGAATCGTTCAACGTGACAGAAGTGCAACCCTTTGGCAAATTGCTGCAGATTTCGATGCTGGGGCGTCAACAAGCGTCAACGTGCGAACCATTCAACGAAATATCGTCGATATGGGCTTTCGGAGCCGAAGGTCCACTCGTGTACCCTTGATGACTGCACGACACAAAGCTTTACGCCTCGCCTGGGCCCGTCAACATTGGACTGTTGATGACTGGGAACATGTTGCCTGGCGCGACGAGACTCGTTTCAAATTGTATCGAGCGGATGGACGTTTACGGGTGTGGAGACAACCTCATGAATTCGTGGGACCCGCATGTGAGCAGGGGACTGTTCAAGCTAGTGGAGGCTCTGTAATGGTGTGGGGCGTGTGCGGTTGGAGTGATCTGGGACCCTTGATACATCTAGATACGACTCTGACAGGTGCCACGTACGTAAGCATCCTGTCTGATCACCTACATCTATTCATATCCATTGTACATTCCGACGGGCGATTCCATCAGGACAATGCGACACCTCACAGGTCCAGAATTGCTGCAGAGTGGCACCAGGAACACTCTTCCGAGTTTAAACACTTCCGCTGACCACCAAACTCCCCAAACATGAGCCGGCCGAAGTGGCCGTGCGGTTAAAGGCGCTGCAGCCTGGAACCGCAAGACCGCTACGGTCGCAGGTTCGAATCCTGCCTCGGGCATGGATGTTTGTGATGTCCTTAGGTTAGTTAGGTTTAACTAGTTCTAAGTTCTAGGGGACTAATGACCTCAGCAGTTGAGTCCCATAATGCTCAGAGACATTCCCCAAACATGAACATTATTGAACATATCTGGGCTGCCTTGCAACGTGCTGTTCAGAAGAGATCTACTCCCCCTCGTGCTCTTGCGGATTTATGGGCAGCTCTGCAGGATTCATGGTGTCAGTTCCCTCCAGCACTACTACAAACATTATTCGAGTCCATGCCATGTCGTGTTGTGGCAGCTCTGCGTGCTCGCGGGGGATCTACGCGATATTAGGCAGGTGTACCAGTTTCTTTGGATCTTCAGTGTATTTTGTTTGGTGTGTTTATAATCCAGCACTCATCAGCAGTTGGAGCGCTTGGAGTAAACACACCAATACGTAAACTGGACTGCATAGAATGGTGCAGTTTCTTCTTTATTTTTGTAATGGGTTTTAGATAACAAAATGGCAACAGGTGCTTTTGCGTTGGCGGAGGCCGCAACATTATAAGCGGACTTCAGTGTCGATGCGTATGTATCTCTGATGGTAAGATCAGTGGAGACAGAAACGGTGAGGATTTTGCGTTTATGTTGGTGTAATAGGCAATGAAACAACTATCTTTCAAACGGTTGTGTTCGGTCACACATTGGACAGAAAACAAATAAACGCACGGTATGGCCTGCTCGGTCAACTCACGTAGCCTTAGTACCACTGATCACGTTTGGAATTGTTTAGTGAGATGCGCTGCTGCTCGAAAACGGCTTCCCAGCTCCCTTACACTCTGAAAGCAACTTTCCAAGGACAGTGTCATTCATGGACGTTACAGTGACAGAGACAGAATCTAACATGTGATTTACCGCCGCTTGTGTGATTCTCACCGTCCATTGACGTATTGATGTATAAGCTCTACGAAATGTAACGCAATCATATGGGAAAATGGCTAACCCCCAAAATTTATTGAAAGTGACCTTCGTTATGCGATTCACATAATCGAACACGATGTTGTATAGTCTTAAACACATGTTGTAAAGTTTCGTTCAATTGTTTGTTTCTGCAATGCGGGATTAGTGTGCGGGTGAGTTTTGTAAGCGACATGTGTAAGGTATCACCAAAAGACAGAGTTGTATTGTATTGTATGGTATGTTAATCGGGGGCCTAGAAACGACGGAAAGGCTCCGTCCCCGCCGCAGCCGTAGTGCTCCACAACCCCACGACGACTACTGCAGTCCACTTCACCCCCCGCCGCCTCACACCGAACCACTCTCTCAGGGTTATTGTGCGGTTCGGCCACCGGTGACCGGTGGCACATTTACTCTGTTCCGGTGGACACCCCCTCCCCAGGGAACGTCTCACACCAGACGAGTGTAATCCCTATGTTTGCGTGGTAGAGTAATGGTGGTGTATGCGTACCTGGAGAACTTGTTTGCGCAGCAGTCGCCGACATAGTGTAGCTGAGGTGGAATAAGGGGAACCAGCATGCATTCGCCGAGGCAGATGGAAAACCGCCTAAAAACCATCCACAGGCTGGCCAGCTCACCGGACCTCGACACAAGTCCGCCGGGCGGATTCGTGCTGGGGACCAGGCGCTCCTTCCCAATCCGGAAAGCCGTCCGTTAGACCGCACGGCTAACCGGGCGGCCTAAAGACAGAGTTACGTGGTGCAATTTGGGAGTAGTTGCAAGTGCCATATTTACCTACTGGTTGACAATAATCACTTCGTGCTGTGATTTGTAAATCATTTATTCCGCAGTTCAACAAGGATCATACCTACAACAAAAAAGAAACATTTTCCGTAAGGTTGCGTCATTTTTTGAACACATTACACATCAGATTGTTGTGCTGTAGTGGGTCATAAATATCAAACGGAGAGGAATTTCGTCATAGATCAGCGTGAAGCAAATTTTCCCAAAATTCCAGTGCGTCTGCTTCACCAGGACAGACTATACAGAAAGGAAAGCAGGAAGGCGGCACCTTTGATATGTATCGAGTCGACGCCATATTGAAACCGAGTACAGTAAACGCAAAAAGGTAGCTCCTTGCTAATACGGCTCGTAAATGAAAAAAAAGTTGAAGGTATTTGAAGAAAGTAAAATATCATACAGAAGCGACACCGGCAGCTCAAGGCATCGTTTTATTCTCTGGAAAGACCTGATGAGTGACGTAGTGACGTACATAAAACAATTGACAGACCCTGTATAGGTAGTTAACTCAATCAGAAGCAAATTAATCAAAATTACAAAAACATATCAGTGACACTTAGACATGATTATCGTTGGAACGAAGGTCGCTATCCGATGTTGTCACCGAAGACACCTGAAATACAGATAACATCGTTGACTAACTCGTCGTCATAGCTGGATCCTCGTGGACGGAATGCTTTCCAAAGCTTATTAGACAGAATGTTTCCTGAGCTTCAATGCGGTCTTCGAGTTGGAGGAGACGCGACTGCAGAGTCGTAGGAAAATATTTACATAGTTTCGTAACACAAGTCACGGCTGTTTCTTTGATTCTCTTTAAGCAGGCTGACGCCTGTCTGCTTTTTCAAGTCAGACAACTTGATACCTTGTTTTGATTCTAGTGACTGTTCTTTTTAAACACCAAGCTGCCCGCCTGGGACAGCGGGTTCTGTTCTTGCACCATTCGATGGTTACTTATTTTTTGTAAGTACCGCTATTGCAAAAAGAAATACAAACTTAAAAATTATTTCCACATTTTCATTTTAACTACATAAGAAAAACAGTGTGTTTAAAATTTGGTTCAATTTTTAAAATACGAAAACTGTAAACATAGTTTGCTCGGCTGTAGTCTAGGAGCCGGCCGGGTGGCCGAGCGGTTCTAGGCGTTACAGTCTGAAACGGCGCGACCGCTAAGGTCGCAGGTTCGAATCCTGCCTCGGGCATGGATGTGTGAGATGTCCTTAGGTTAGTTAGGTTTAAGTAGTTCTAACAAGGGAACCTCCCCATCGAACCCCCCTCAGATTTAGTTATAAGTTGGCACAGTGGATAGGCCTTGTAAAACTGAACACAGATCAATCGAGAAAGCAGGAAGAAGTTGTGTGGAACTATGAAAAAAATAAGCAAAATATGCAAACTGAGTAGTCCATGCGCAAGACAGGCAACATCAAGGCTTATGTGGGCTCAGGAGCGCCGTGGTCCCGTGGTTAGCGTGAGCAGCTACGGAACGAGAGGTCCTTGGTTCAAGTATACCCTCGAGTGAAAAATTTAATTTTCTATTTTCAGACAGTTATTATCTCCTTGACAGCTATACAGACAGAAGGATCAGGCATTGTACAGTTTTAGTGTGGGAGAAGACGTGATTACCATTCCTCCAGGGTGTTCACTTCTTGTGCAACCGTTAGATGTGTTTGGTTTTCGGCAAGTGAAATACTTTATGAAAAGATTCTATGATTTTGCGAAGCTGCACAGGTACACAGAACAGTATTGTTTACGTGATCGTGTGTCAATTATCGAAGTTTAGGCACTCACACATAATTAACTTCGCACTCCAATATTCCAGGACATGTTCAGATTTGCTTGGACATATGCAGGATTTGTAAGACATCAAGAAGATCGCTGGTAACACCTGGCAGAGAACTGCCCAAGACCGTCCCACTTGGAGAAGACTGCTGAAAGCCTACCTGAATCCACGACTCGAAGAGGCCACATCATTTAATGATTGAATTGGCTGATGATGATGATAATGATGCAGGATTTGACGGTCTACACACGGAAAAATTTGAAAACGTTAAAAACATATATTTTGACAGAACACAGGGAAAACTGTGCGACTGTGAAACTGTTGCATTCATTTGTTACAGTTTATGTGACAACTCTTATGATTTCATCCTTTTTTGGGGAGTGATTATCTCATCCACAAGAAAACCTAAATCGGGTAAGGTAGAAGAATCTTTTCACCCATTCGCCAAGTGTACAAGTTAGGTGGGTCGACAACATGTCATGTGACGCACATGCCGTCACCAGTGTCGTATAGAATATATCAGACGTTTTCTCCCGTGGAGGAATCGGTTGACCTATGACCTTGCGATCAAATGTTTTCGGTTCCCATTGGAGAGGCACGTCCTTTCGTCTACTAATCGCACGGTTTTGCGGTGCGGTCGCAAAACACACACACTAAACTTATTACAGTGAACAGAGACGTCAATGAACGAACGGACAGACCATAACTTTGCGAAAATAAAGAAAGTAAAATTTTTGCTCCAGGGAAAACTTGAACCTAGGACCACTCGTTCCGCACCTGCTGACGCTAACCACAGGACCACGGCGCTCCTGAGCTCATAATATCCTTGATGTTGCATATCTTGCGCATGGACTACTCAGTTTGTATATTTTGCTTATTTTTTTCATAGTTCTACACAACTTCTTCCTGTTTTCTCGATTGATCTGTGTTCAGTTTTTCAAGGCCTATCCACTGTGCCAACTTATAACTAAATCTGAGGGGGGTGCGATGGGGAGGTTCCCTTGTAAGTTCTAGGGGACTGATGACCTCAGAAGTTAAGTCTCATAGTGCTCAGAGCCATTTGAACCTTTTTTTTTTTCTTTTTTTCCTAGGAGAAACGTTTTTCTAACAAGTTTTACGGCAGGCAGCACGTGTTTGAAAAATGTGATTGTCCTCAGTGTAGTTATTCCAATTACGGACTCTTCAAATTTATGGGATGAAAAATGACAGGAAACATTTCTTTCTAAATAAGTCATCGTAATAAAATTAGCTACAACAAAATGTGAAAGTAGATTAACTATTGTTACACAGTGTTTGTAAGTTCTGTTGTATCAGGTTAGTTACTATCACACAACGGCATAGGTGTTACGAGAAAACCAAGCAATTCAGATGAAATAAACACGTTAATATGCGTTTAAAAGCGTCATAAATCAGCTAAGCCTTTAAATGTGAGTTAATGTAAAAGCAGATAATAGAAACATTTACAATAGCTTCCACGACCTGAAAAAATACACGTATGAGCGACTCAGTTAGAGACACCGACTGTAATACCCCGCCACTCCAGCAGTACGAAGACAGACAAGGAGTGGCGGTTACATTTTTGTACGGCGCATAGTTCCGCCTTCAGTACCCGCGACTCTACGGGTTGCGGGAGCGAGAGACATGTAACGTGGAGGTGACCGTTGGAAGTCAATACTCGGCCCGCCGGCCGGATCTGCGTTTCATACCTCGTCACTGGAACCTTCGTTACGCCGATTCTGGAAAACAGCTATTACCTCTCTCTTCTGGACCTGGACTTCTATTTGGAACTGAATTAGCTTGTGTGTTGTGTTGGGTAAGACGATTCTGCCTTTGTTTTATAACAAGTGATTTCAGCTCGTGTTACTTGCAGGCGTAACGTTCGCTCAGTTTATTATCCGCCAACAGTAAATAGCACAGCAAATATGATTACAACCATAATTCGAGATATAAGGAGATAGGAAACAATTCTTAAATATAGGACCAACCCTAACTCCGTCGACAAAATTTCGGAGGTTGTTCCGGGATAGTCTCTAAGTATTTTGGTATAAGGGACCCGTGGTCTCCAGTGAATCATTAAAAAGTACTGTAATAATGTAATTACGACTTCTACGGTTTTTACCTCAATTACTTTTGTTTGAAAATTTTTTCACAGCAGGATGGAAGCCTGTAATATGTAATCGTCAAAACGTACAACAAAAAACACAATTAGTACAGAAACCATCAGATGCAAAAGTACCGTGTTGTGGTTCTGTCGTTGTGCCCGAGGCAGAACTGAATGTGAGCTCGAAGGCGACGGGTATGGTGAGTGTCTTGTCGACAGCGAGTACCCTCAGTAAATGACACCAGTTTCAAACAAGGCACGGCACATTTCCACTGTCGTGCAGATACAGTATTTTCAGTGCAATACAATACAGATACAAAGATAAATGGGGGCAAGAAATCAAACGCAGTGCAACTAAATGGCTCTAAGCACTGTGGGACTTAACATCTGAGGTAATCAGTCCCATAAACTTAGAAACTACTTAAACCTAACTAACCTAAGGACCACACACACATCCATGACTGAGGCAGGATTCGAACCTGCGATCGTAGTAGCAGCGCGGTTTCGGAATGAAGCGCCTAGAACCGCTCGGCCACAGCGGCCGGCCGCAGTGCAACTACCCTGTAACGTTCCACAGGAGACCAAGGGTTCCTTCTACCAAAATATACAGGAAAATATATCCCTCAACAGTGTCCGAAATTTTGTCTGTGACTTTCGGCTTCACCCTACATAAGTCTTCGCCAGTTTTCCATTAATGCTAAATTTAAACTCTGCTCGGCAAAACTCGAGTAACAGCACCCTCTATATTTATTTTTGTAGCTTCAAATCTCGAAATAAACCCCAATGGTTTTGTGGGACTCGGTATAACTGTGGTTGCCAGATGTTTGGCTTCGTGACGCGTAATACGAATGAATACTATGGAGCTGTGAACCCAGTAAATCTGCCTACATAAACATTAAATACACTGAAGAGCCACAGAAACTTGCCTAATATCGTCTAGGGCCCACCCGAGCACGCAGAAGTGCCGCAACACGACGTGCCATGGTCTCGACTAATGTCTGACGCACTGCTGGAATGAGCTGACACATGAATCCTGCAGGTCTGTACATAGATCCGAAAGAGCACGGAGGGGTAAAGATCTCTTCTGAACAGCACGTTGCAAGGCATGCCAGATTTGCTCAATAATGTTCGTGTCTAGGGAGTTTGGTGGCCAGCGGAAGTATTTAAACTGAGAAGAGTGTCCCTGCAGCCACTTTGTAGAATTTCTGGACATGTGGGGTGTCGCATTGCCCAAATAAGTAGGAAGGCACAATGAACATGAATGGATGCAGGTGATCAGACAGGATGCTTACGTGCCTGTCACCTGTCGGAGTCGTATGTAGACGTATCGCCGCGCAGAGTGGCTGCGCAGAGGCGCCATGTCACGAATTGCGCGGCCCCTCTCGCCGGACGATTTGTGTGTTGTGCTTAGCATAAGTTAGTTTAAGTAATGTGTAAGTCTAGGGACCTATGACCTCAGCAGTTTGGTTCAAAATGTGTGTGAAATCTTATGGGACTTAACTGCTAAGGTCATCAGTCCCTAAGCTCATACGGTACTTAACCTAGCCGGCCGGGGTGGCCGAGCGGTTCTAGGCGCTAGTCTGGAACCGCACGACCGCAGGTTCGAATCCTGCCTCGGGCATGGATGTGTATGATGTCCTTAGGTTAGTTAGGTTTAAGTAGTTCTAAGTTCTAGGGGACTGATGACCTTAGAAGTTAGGTCCCATAGTGCTCGGAGCCATTTGATTTGAAGTACTTAACCTAAATTATTCTAAGGACACGCACACACGCACACACGCGCACACGCACACACGCGCACACGCGCACACGCGCACACGCGCACACGCGCACACGCGCACACGCGCACACGCGCACACGCGCACACGCGCACACGCGCACACGCGCACACGCGCACACGCGCACACGCGCACACGCGCACACGCGCACACGCGCACACGCGCACACGCGCACACGCGCACACGCGCACACGCGCACACGCACACACGCACACACGCGCACACGCGCACACGCACACACGCACACACGCACACACGCACACGCACACACACACACACACACACGCACACACACACACACACACACACACACACACACACACACACACACACACACACACACACACACACACACACACGCCCGAGGGAGGACTCGAACCTCCGCCGGGATTAGCCACACAGTCCATGACTGCAGCGCCCTAGACCGCTCAAATGGCTCTGAGCGCTATGCGATTTAACTTCTGAGGTCATCAGTCGCCTAGAACTTAGAACTAATTAAACCTAACTGACCTAAGGACATCACACACATCCATGCCCGAGGCAGGATTGGAACCTGCGAACGTAGCGGTCGCTCGGTTCCAGACTGAAGCGCCTAGAACCGCACGGCCACTCTGGCCCCTAGACCGCTCGGCTCAACAGTTTGGTCCCTTAGGAATTCACACACATGTGAACATCATCTAGACGTATGAGGGGTCCCACTACACTTCAACTGCACACGCCCCACACCATTACAGAGCCTCCAGCAAGTTGAATACTCCCCTGCTGACATGCAGGGTCCATGGATTCGTGAGGTTGCTCCATAGACGTACACGACCATCCGCTCGATACAATTTGAAAAAATGTCGTGTGATTCGGGCCTCCCGTCGGGTAGACCGTTTGCCTGGAGCAAGTCTTTCGATTTGACGCCACTTCGGCGACTTGCGCGTCGATGGGGATGAAATGATGATGATTCGGACAAAACAACACCCAGTTCCTGAGCGGAGAAAATCTCCGACCCAGCGGGGAATCGAACCCGGGCCCTTAGGATTGACATTCCGTCGCGCTGACCACTCAGCTACCGGGGGTGGACGATACAATTTGAAGACTCGTCCGACCAGACAACACGTTTCCAGTCAATAACAGTCCGACGTCGCTGTTGTGGGGCCCGTGCGAGATGTAAAGCGTTGTGGCTCTGAAGGCTCTGAGCACTATGCGACTTAACATCTACGGTCATCAGTCCCCTAGAAATTAGAACTACTGAAACCTAACTAACCTAAGGACAGCACACGACACCCAGTCATCACGAGGCAGAGAAAATCCCTGACCCGCCGGGAATCGAACCCGGGAACCCGGGCGCGGGAAGCGAGAACGCTACCGCACGACCACGAGCGTAAAGCGTTGTGTCGTGCAGTCATCAAGTGTACACCTGCCATTGTAGCAGCTGTAACCGATCTAACAAGTGCGCCAGACACTTGTCTTATATAGGCGTTGCCGAGCGCAGCGCAATATTTTGCCTGTTTTCATATATCTGTGTCTAAATACGCATGCCTGTACCAGTTTCTTTGGCGCTTCAGTGCATAATGTGAAATCAAATTGCACCCATAATACTAAAGAAAGGCGAATTAAACAATTGTTAAATATGTGTATTGAGTACATTAGGTGAGAAAAATTTTTTATGTCTCAGGACGCTATGTATACAAGTGAGAATAGAGTAGATGAGGTGGAAGTTTGGAGCAAGCGACCGGCTGTGGAAAATTCCGTAATGGTGCAGTGGTTGTACTAGCGCGCTATTTCCGCGCCTGGTGCGTACCACGGAGAATGACCGCCTCGCTGCGCAATTATCCGCTTTCCGGCCCGCCGCGCCGGTCCGCGCATTACCGCGTAAAGGGCTCAGAATACACACCGGGGCATGCGGCACACGCCGCCTCTCACACGTCCCCCTGCCTCCCTTCCTGCAGCGCGCATTTATAGATGAGACGCCGACTCTGTTCAAACACTGACATGTGCATTGTGAGATGTGTGTTGGGTATTACTACCAGAGACAGGAAAACAGACATACGGATCAGGGGACAGAGTGAAGTGAAAGACACAACTGTCACTGTAAGTATGTGGAGGCGGTCGTGATATGTAGCCAGGAGAATGGGTGGCAAAAGTCTGCTGGGTTCCAAGAAAAAAGAGGAGAGCGAGAGGGTGACAAAATGGGAGGCGGCTAGATGACACTGTACATAAAAAAAAAAAAAAAAAAAAATGCAAAGGGCACGGCCGACTTCCTTCCCCATCCTTTCCTAATCCGATGATCTTGCTGTTTGGTTCTTCTTCCCCCTCCACCCCCCCCCCCACTCCCATCACAACCAACGAAAAGAATGGAGGGCAACACGGGTACATATAGCTAAAGATTCAAGGTAATAAATAAACACCACGTAAGTAAAAGGAAAGTATGTTTATAAATGAAGTTTGTTAAAATTAATTATAAACAACATCATGATTTCACACTCTAGGAGTAAAAATAAATAGATTCTCGAGTGAAACCACCCTCGAGCAAACAATATAGAGATGTCCGTGGGAAAAAAGTGACTGTGTCAAATACAATTCACAATACTTAACAAATTACGCCTGTGATTGGCTGATAGTGATCGAAATTGCACATCTCACTGGAAATTGCATTATGCTAAAGATGAAAAGGTTCAAATGGCTCTAAGCACTATGGGACTTAACATCTGAGGTCATCAGTCCCTTATACTTAGAACTACTTAACCCTAACTAACCTAAGGACATCACATACATACATGCCCGAGGCAGGATTCGAACCTGCTACCGTAGCAGCAGCGCGGTTCCGGACTGAAGCGCCTAGAACCGCTCGGCAACAGTGGCCGGCTAAGATGAAAAGGGACATCAGTCGTAATGGTTATCATTGTAATGAAAGTTATTCACCCTCTTTTCTTACTTTTTAAGAGATCATATCAGTTACGTTACCTAGCTCTGCAACGATTTGGAGAGAGAGTCATTGAAATGCGCTCTGGACAGTGACCTACGTGTAGTAGCCACAGACTCTATTAGCAGAGCGCCACGCTCATTGCGTTAAGTGACATTGGCCATCGGAATTCCTAAAGAATCTGGTGCGAGACCACTGGAAGCAGTCCTTACTTACGTGTTAGGTACTTTATTGTCATTCTAGCGCGAATGAATGACGCACCCTAAAGCATCGAAAGTTAAGTTTCATTGCTAACGATTGCACTAATCGTTTAACCCATGTAGTTCTCGTATTAAATTTCACTGGACAGTCGGTTTCGCTATTTGTACCAGTCATGTCCATAAGCACAAATGTACAGTAGTGGCCATAAACAGTAAGATTTACATTATGGTTTACTTACAGTATTTTACGAAGTTCTTACAATTTCTGCCGGCCGAAGTCGCCGTGCGGTTCTAGGCGCTGCAGTCTCGAACCGCGAGACCGCTACGGTCGCAGGTTCGAATCCTGCCTCGGGCGTGGATGTGTGTGATGTCCTTAGGTTAGTTAGGTTTAACTAGTTCTAAGTTCTAGGGGACTAATGACCTCAGAAGTTGAGTCCCATAGTGCTCAGAGCCATTTGAACCATTTTTACAATTTCTAATTTATATACTACAATGATGAATTTAAGTAGTTGTGTGCAATAGATTTAATAAGTATAGTTCATTTAAGTAATATTTTTTCAGTAACGCTTCATTTTTTTATAAAACTTACACAAAATAATAATAAAATTTACTAAATCAATGTAGAAAAAAAAATGCAGAAAGATAGTTTACGGTGGGGGGGGGGGGGAGGGAGGGAGGGGGAAACGACGACAATGACGACACAGCTTCGGCAGTTGTGCTAGGAGCACAGGATACCCTAGCTACAGCTCTGTTCCAATCCTTTCGCTTCTTCTTCCTGCAGCTTCGCCCTCTCTCTTCCCCGTTTGTTATGCCATTCTTCAGTTTTTCGCCTGTCACGCCGCTCGCACTTATTATTATTACTATTATTTATAACAATGGGTGGTGATTGCAGGATTTGATTTGTGACAGTTCCTGCTTCTGTCTTGAGTTGCACTTGCCGAGATTTCTCGTTTGTTGCTGTGCCTTCTCGGCTGCGAATGGTTGCAATCGTGTGTCTTCTGATAGATTCATGTTCGTGACAGTAAGGCTATGGACCGCTTGTGGCGGTCTCGATCTGCCTGTTGTCGGCCTGATTGCCTAATCACTGGGTTTGTAGATCTTCTTGTGCGTTGATACAGTTAGTTTGCATTTTTTTTTATTTCATCGAACACTTGTAGTTAAGCTGCTTGCTCATGGAGGTATTTCGAAGGGACAATCTACGGCACGTGAAGTACTCGACGTAGAGCCACGTTTTGCACGGATTGTAGCCTCTGCAGATGTTGATGCGCTGCACTACCGCAGTCCATCACTGGCCTTACGTAGAGACTGAAGATGATCGAGCCACACCTGAAGAAAGGTGCTGATTTCTCGTCGAGGAGAGTGTAATCTCCCCCCTCCTTCCTATAGGCTACTTGCAGCTGTTGTCCACCTTAGTCTCTTATGAAGTTTGAGAGGAGCGAAGAATACAATAAACTTTCTAGTTTACTTATCTTTTTCACGTAGAGTTGGCTCCAGTTCTTCTTGTCGAGGGGTCTGATTCTTGAATCTGAAATTCATTTTAGGTCATCATAGTTGCATTGATCTAGATAACACAACGCAGCATGTCATTCTCAATGGAGAGAAGTCTTCCGAAGTAAGAGTGATTTCAGGTGTGCCGTAGGGGAGTGTCGTAGGACCGTTGCTATTCACGATAATCATAAATGACCTTGTGGATAACATCGGAAGTTCACTGAGGCTTTTAGCGGATGATGCTGTAGTATATCGAAAGGTTGTAACAATGGAAAATTGTACTGAAATGCAGGAGGATCTGCAACGAATTGACGCATGGTGCAGGGAATGGCAATTGAATCACAATGTAGACAAGTGTAATGTGCTGCGAATACATAGAAAGACAGATCCCTTATCATTTAGCTACAATATAGCAGGTCAGCAACTGGAAGCAGTTAATTCCATAAATTATCTGGGAGTAGGCATTAGGAGTGATTTATAATCGAATGATCGTATAAAATTTCTCGTCGGTAAAGCAGATGCCAGACTGAGATTCATTGAAAGAATCCTAAGGAAATGTAATCCGAAAACAAAGGAAGTAGGTTACAGTACACTTGTTCGCCCACTGCTTGAATATTGCTCACCCGTGTGGGATCCGTACCAGATAGGGTTGATAGAAGAGATAGAGAAGAGCCAACGGAGAGCAGCGCGCTTCGTTACAGGATCATTTAGTAGTCGCGAAACTGTTACGGATATGATAGATAAACTCCAGAGGAAGACTCTGCAGGAGAGACGCTCAGTAGCTCGGTACGGGCTTTTGTTGAAGTTTCGAGAACATGCCTTCACCGAGGAGTCAAGCAGTATATTGCTCCCTCCTACGTGTATCTCGCGAAGAGACCATGAACAACACGAGACTGGAATAGAAGGGAGAACCGATAGAGGTACTCAAGGTACCCTCCGCCACACACCGTCAGGTGACTTGCGGAGTATGGATGTAGATGTAGATAAATAAATAAATTTGAAGACTGTTATTGCAGAATTTTTGTTGTTACGTTAGTATATTTTGTCACATTATAGTATATCATACAGTCTTGTGATTTTTTGCATTAACAAAGCCGAAATTACATTGTTCGCACAAAATACAAAAATACGTCCGATCACATCAGAGGCATGATTACTACTCTCTCACTCAGCGGAAATAACAATATTCCAAAGGGTTTACAGTTTTTCTCGACAAATGAATTTCTATTAGTTTCTGTTACTATTTCGTAAATGAATCCAGTAAACAACATAGGAAACAGTACTCGATCGCGTAATTAATAATAGAAATTTTAAGTGTGTCAGACAATTCGTAATTTCAAATGTTTCTAAAAAAAATAATTTTAACTGTACATTCAGGACTAGTATTTATCGATTATAACATCCAAAATAAAGCAATTCACTTTCTTAATTTTAGCTTGAAATATAACATACTGTGCATAAAATTATATGAAACTTTTCAGAAAAGCAGCTGAGATAATATTGGCCTGTCAAAAATTCGAAAAAAATACTAATATCGACAACAACTGTTAAGGAAAAGTAATGCTAGGGGAGGATGTCCCGTTACAAGAGGATTGTGCACCAAGTCGCTGCTTCATTTTTCGTCGTAGCTCTGCAATGTGACGCTGCCGGGTTAATTTTCCATCTCAGACAACGTCCAGGTATTTTGTTTCTTCTGTACTGGTTCTCCAAAGAGATGAATGTTTTGAGGTTTGGCTTCGGTCTCCAGGTAAAGAGCCTGTCTTAGCTGTTTTGGCATTAAAGCCAGTGCGCCAGTTGGTTGCCGTTCGTTCACGTCCTGTGGGGGGAGAGCCACCGGCCATCTGCTTCTTGTCAGAAGTTATATCATCTGTATAGATTGCTCGCAGAATCCTTGGCCTCACCTCTAAATCGGCTGTATGTATGGAGTAGAGAATAGGGCGGAGGGCATATCCCTGTAGCACAACTGTTTTTATTCTTCTGACTGTGAGCCTCCAACGAAACGGCAGCCCTACGGATCTGGCAGGCCACGCGCACCGGTTACCATATCCTACTTGTGCCGCTGGATAACAGGTGGATGCATTTGACATGTCGCGCAGCTCATCGCCTTTCTCTTTCAGACACATAAACAGATACTTCAACATGCACTAGCTCTTCATATTTTTACTTGAGACGTATTTTCCCAGAAAGAAATCAAAATATTTCCAATGCACTGGTTTCGACCAAGGTTTTCTGGAGCTATCATTGGTTTTTAGGCAAATGCCAAAACTGGTATAACCGTCTCCCAAATATTCCCAATTGTTGGTTGAAAAGATCTGCGCTGTACAATAAGTTGCATTCAGAGCACCCCGCTCGACACTTCGGGATAGAGGATAGAACATATTAGAAGGAAGAACCACCAACAGTTAACATTCTCATATGAAGCCCACAACTACGCGCCATAGTGTTAATGTGTTTATAACTTTGCCTACCTTTCAGATTTTGAGATGTATACGATTTGGACTGTCTCTACTTACAAGGGAAGCTCCCCATCGCACCCCCCTCAGATTTAGTTATAAGTTGGCACAGTGGATAGGCCTTGAAAAACCGAACACAGATCAATCGAGAAAACAGGAAGAAGTTGTGTGGAACTATAAGAAAATAAGCAAAATATACAAACTGAGTAGTCTACGCGAAGATAGGCAACATCATGGACATTCCGAGATTAGGAGCGCCGTGGTCCCGTGGTTAGCGTGAGCAGCTGTGGAACCAGAAGTCCTTGGTTCAAGTCTCCCCTAAAGCGAAAAATTTTTCTTTATTTTAGCAAAGTTATAATCTATCCATTCATTCATTGACGTCTCTGTTCACTGTAATAAGTTTAGTGTCTGTGTTTTGCGGCCGCACCGCAAAACCGTGCGATTAGTAGACGAAAGGACGTGCCTCTCCAATGGGAACCGAAAACTTTTGATCGCAAGGTCATAGGTCAACCGATTCCTCCACAGGAAAACACGGCTGGTATATTCTATACGACACTGGTGACGGCATGTGCGTCACATGACATGTTGTCGACCCACCTAACTTGTACACTTGGCGAATGGGTAAAAAGATTCTTCTACGTTGCCCGATTTAGGTTTTCTTCTGGATGTGATAATTACTCCCAAAAAAGTGATGAAAACATAAGAGTTTGTCACATAAACTGCAACAAATGAATCCAAAAGTCTCACACTCGCACACTTTTCCCTGTGCTCTGTCAAAACATATGTTTTTTACGTTTTCAAATTTTCGTGTGTAGACCGTCAAATCCTGCATATGTCCAAGCAAATCTGAACATGTCCTGTAATTTTGTATAGCGAAGTTGATTACGTGTGAGTGCCTGAACTGTGATAATTGTCTGAAAATAAAAAATTAAACTTTTGCTCGAAGGAAGACTTGAACCAAGGACCTCTAGTTCCGCAGCTGCTCACGCTAACCACGGGACCACAGCGCTCATGTGTTTTGCCGGTCCTTGATGTTGCCTATCTTCCACATGGACTACTCAGTTTGTATATTTTGCTTATTTTTTTCATAGTTCCACACAGCTTCTTCCTGTTTTCTCGATTGATCTGTGTTCAATTTTTCAAGGTCTATCCACTGTGGCAACTTATAACTAAATCTGAGGGGGGTGCGATGGGAAGGTTCCCTTGTTAGCTCACAAGTACCATGGTCTCGTCTGCGGATAGTTTGGCTCGCGCCTTCTTACCTGAAGTAGCTCGCTCTCCCGTAACTAAGCTTGTGCTAACTTTGACCATTATCACAGCTCGACGTTCATCGATCATTTAAGGTTCCAGTCAGTGTTTGTGGATTTGTGGGCTTGAGCAGGACAACAGTTTTGCAGGACTCGCTCTTTACGTTCTTAACAATCGATTTGTTTTCCTTATTTGAGAGACACTAAACCCAGCAACGAAGGATAGCTAAATTTTTGCGGGTCGAAGTTTTGAAGAAATTTAGTTGGAAATCCCGCTTTGAGTAATAGACATTACGGCGTAAATTTAACAATATATTAAAAGTTTATTTTCCCCTAGAATGTTCTACAGATTTATATCAGTGTCTAAAAGTTTCAGAAGGCTCTACACGGTTCTCTTCGGCTAAATAGGGGCTTACGTGTTACCGACACTGTCACCATTCACAGTAGTGACTTCGAAAACTGTGGAATAGACACTAACCGCAGTCCGTGTGTGGTGAAACTGTCACAGAGGTCACGAATGTCATGTTGTAGAGCATGCTCTGCAACAGGATATTGCGAGTTGCCAGTACACACCCTCTACCTATGCCCATTCATCCTAATTGATAATTTGGTGGTAGTCATGCCGATGTAGAAGGCCGAACACATAGGCATGACTACCACAAAATATATTCAGTGACCTTCGTACGTACAGTTAGTTCATGCTAACCATATTATACACTGAACAGCCAAAGAAACTACTACACCTGCGTAATATCGTGTAGGGGGATGCAGTGTCCCATGGCTCGTGCGCCGACTATAACACCACATTCAGACTCACTTAAAATCCCGATAACCTGCCTTTGTAGCATCAGTCACCGTTCTAAAAACTGCACCAGATACGTTGCCGACCGTAGCACCGTATTCTGCCTATTTACATAACTTTGTATTTTAATACGCATGCCTATAACAGTTTCTATGACGCTTCAATATAGTTCATAAATTTACATTTTTGTATTGTAATGAAATGCTCTTGTTTGACTCCTTCGCGTCTACCGGAGCCTGCTCTTGGTGGGATCTATGAAACATCCCGTTTTTAATGTACTATCGTCCTTGTCAACTCAGCCGTGGCCCTTCTCTACGGGACGCTAAATTCTACCTTCTCCCGAATCTTGACGGCTGATTAATACACTACTGGCCATTAAAATTGCTACACCAAGAAGAAATGCAGATGATAAACAGGTATTCATTGGACAAAAATATATTACACTAGATCTGACATGTGATTGCATTTTCACGCAATTTGGGTGCACAGATCCTGAGAAATCAGTACCCAGAACAACCACCTCTGGCCGTAATAACGGCCTGGATACGCCTGGGCATTGAGTCAAACAGAGCTTGGATGGCGTGTACAGGTACAGCTGCCCATGCAGCTTCAACACAATACCACAGTTCATCAAGAGTAGTACTAACTGGCGTATTGTGACGAACCAGTTGCTCGGCCACCATTGACCAGACGTTTTAAATTGGTGAGAGATCTGGAGAATGTGCTAGCCTGGGCAGCAGTCGAACATTTTCTGTTTCCAGAAAGGCCGGTACAGGACCTGCAACATGCTGTCGTGCGTTATCCTGCTGAAATGTAGGGTTTCGCAGGGATCGAAAGAAGGGTAGAGCCACGAGTCGTAACACATCTGAAATGTAACGTCCACTGTTCAAAGTGCCGTCAATGCGAACAAGAAGTGACAGAGACTGAAACGTCCCCTTAGAAAAATTATACAGGACTGTGCTTAAGCTGAAACACAATATTTTTAGCGCAACGCAATCTGACTTTCAGAAATCCCTACAAAAGAATGGCCCTGACTAACATTAAACTATACCTTTCACAAATCACTTACCTCACAAAAATCTTCGCTACTCAAGCTACTGCAATACAGCGAGCGCCACTACTGCCAGCTAAATAAAAGATTCAAAGTACTGAAGGCACTAACTACTGATAGGGATAGTTAGCAAATGAAAGATATTAATAAAGAACAATGTATTTACCTTAATAGTCATAATATATATAGCAGTTCATGACAAATTACAAAACTCCGCCATCTCTCTCCCCACATCCACCACTGCTGGCGGCTCACCTCCAACTGCGCAACGCTACGCGCTGTTAACATCCAGCTGCCGCTGCCCAACACTACAATGGCAGACAACAATGCAAACTAGCCACAGACTGCACACAGCACAGCCAGTGATTTTCGTACAGAGCGCTACGTAACGTTGCCAATAAGAAAACAGAAACAGCCTACTTACAAGACGTGTAACCAATGGCACCCCATACCATCACGCCGGGTGATACGCCAGTATGGCGATGACGAATACACGCTTCCAATGTGCGTTCACCGCGATGTCGCCAAACACGGATGCGACCATCATGATGCTCTAAACAGAACCTGGATTCATCCGAAAAAATGACGTTTAGCCTTTCGTGCACCCAGGTTCGTCGTTGAGTACACCATCACAGGCGCTCCTGTCTGTGATGCAGCTTCAGTGGTAACCGCTGGCATGGTCTCCGAGCTGATAGTCCATGCTGCTGCAAACGTCGTCGAACTGTTCGTGCAGATGGTTGTTGTCTTGCAAACGTCCCCATCTGTTGACTCAGGGATCGAGACGTGGCTGCACGATCCGTTACAGCCATGTGGATACGATGCCTGTCATCTCGACTGCTAGTGATACGAGGCCATTGGGATCCAGCACGGCGTTCCGTATTACCCTCCTGAACTTACCGATTCCATATTCTGCTAACAGTCATTGGATCTCGACCATTGCGAACAGCAATGTCGCGATACGATAAACCGCAATCGCGACAGGCTACAATCCGACCTTTATCAATTTCGTTGATGTGATGGTACGCATTTCTCCTCTTTACAGAGGCATCGCAACAACGTTTCACCAGGCAACGCCGGTCAACTGCTGTTTGTGTATGAGAAATCGGTTGGAAACTTTCCTCATGTCACCACGTTGTAGGTGTCGCCACCGGCGCCAACCTTGTGTGAATGCTCTGAAAAGCTTATCATTTGCATGTCACAGCACCTTCTTCCTGTCGGTTAAATTTCGCGTCTGTAGCACGTCATCTTCGTGGTGTAGCAATTTTAATGGCCAGTAGTGTATTAAGTGAGCGCCGGGCCTTACTGGCAACCCAGAAGTCCGAAGTTTGCAGTGCTCTTCCGGTTGAACATCCAGTCGGCCCGCCCCGGCCCTGTTAGTCCCTCCCTCTTTCCTTCCAAACTTGAAGGCACGTTTCCTCGCTTGGAATAGTAATCTGTCAGCACGTTTCAAAACAGCATATTCCGCTGTAGGTGGAATATTCATTTTGAAATCTACCCTTTTCCTCTGTCGCGCGAGAAGGCCGTTAGTGAAGGAAGGAAGGAAGGAAGAAAGAAAGAAAGAAAGAAAGGAAGGAAGGAAGGAAGGAAGAAAGAAAGATCAGTATTTAACGTCTCGCCGACCACGTCTGTTGCCTTCAAGTTCTATTAACGGCGAGTACAGGCAGTGTAATTTAAAACTGCAGCGTGGTCTGATGGTCTTGTGCAAGTGTGTTCTGTTTCATACAACACAACCAAGCACTACTCAAGAATGATTTGCAGGAGACTTGTGCGAACTTGTAACCATACTCAGCACGGTTACAGATCATTACGGGCGATAACATCTTGGCCGAACAGTAATTTATGTCATTCTGATAATCAGCTTTTGCTCCAATTCCTCGACATTTGCAATCTCAGTATCGAATCGACAGTTTATCACTGTTTCGAATGGCAGTCGGTAATCTGCCGGTTGATAGCAGTTTTGCTTATCTGTTCTTCCACCGGCCTGCTAATAACAGCAAAGAGACAGTTCGCATGAATCGGCGGAGTGTGATTGAGCGTTTCGCTGGCGACAGGAGCTCAGTTATCGGGGTGTTCGGTCGTGGCGCCAGATCTTCGCGAACCGACGCGTGACGTCCACATCCGAGCGCAAGGTCAGTAACCAATTTCCGGACCGTACGCTCCAATTTCGCTGAGCACTATTTCAATAAGGAAAGAAAAAGTTGTATAGTATTATGTAAGTCCGCAGACTTTTGTGACCGATGTGACTGAAGATAAAGTCTTGTGTGTTGTTACACCACGTCCTTTTGTTGCTGCGTGATGGACGTTTCGACCCCTCGGCTGGGATCTTCTTCAGCGTCCTGTGGTGTCCAAGGTCAGCTGTACACTGTTAAACACCGGTGTCGCTTTCTCTTCTCCGTTGGTGTTTTCCCGCGCTTATGCTGGAGAAGTGCTATTGGTTAAAGTTCTTCCAGCTACTTTTGATGGGCCATCGTCATAGCATAGAAACAAAGCGGGCATAGTAAGATACGGGAAATGTTTATTAAAAGTATTATTCTCCGAAGAGGTGGCTTCCTGGACGCTGTATTGCTTCCTCTCCTCGGTCACGTGTTCACTTCCTTGTTGGCGCGAAGCCACGAAGCCCTGAGCCTATAGCCGTCCTCTCTATTGAAGTCACATTTGTTCTTGGAACTCTATCGTTTCTCGGACTTTCCTTTCATAAATGTTGGTTTCCTTGGCTAGTACACGTACGTTGTTGAAATCAGTATCATTGCTACAGTTTCCTGATGTTCGTGTTCCTTGATACGTTTTTTTGTCTTTCCCGTTTCGCCTAAATACACCTGCCACAGCCACACGTCATTTCATAGACTACCGCAACTTGGAGGTAACCAGGTGCGTCAGTTCTGCGTCGAAAATGTTGTATTTTTTTTTCTTTGACAGAAAAAATACATCTGTATACCATTTTTCTTTAGAATTTTGCCGGCCGGAGTGGCCGAGCAGTTCTAGGCGCTACAGTGTGGAACCGCACGACCGCTACGTCGCAGGTTCGAATCCTGCCTCGGGCATGGATGTGTGTGATGTCCTTAGGTTAGTTAGGTTTAAGTTCTTCTACGTTGTAGGGGACTGATGACCTCAGATGTTAAGTCCCATAGTGCTCAGAGCCATTTGAACCATTTGAACTCAACTTTTGGGGTCATCAGTCCCCTAGAACTTAGAACTACTTAAACCTAACTAACCTAAGGACATCACACACATCCATGCCCGAGGCAGGATTCGAACCTGCGACCGTAGCAAGTAATAATTATTTTCAATCAGCGTGTAATCGGGAAGATCGAGTATAGATTTAAGTGTCAGGAAGTCGTTTCTGAAAGTATTTGTATGGAGTGTAGCCATGTATGGAAGTGAAACATGGACGATAACCAGTTTAGACAAGAAGAGAATAGAAGCTTTTGAAATGTGGTGCTACAGAAGAATGCTGAAGATAAGGTGGGTAGATCACGTAACTAATGAGGAGGTATTGAAGAGGATTGGGGAGAAGAGAAGTTTGTGGCACAACTTGACTAGAAGAAGGGATCGGTTGGTAGGACATGTTTTGAGGCATCAAGGGATCACAAATTTAGCATTGGAGGGCAGCGTGGAGGGTAAAAATCGTAGAGGGAGACCAAGAGATCAATACACTAAGCAGATTCAGAAGGATGTAGGTTGCAGTAGGTACTGGGAGATGAAGAAGCTTGCACAGGATAGAGTAGCATGGAGAGCTGCATCAAACCAGTCTCAGGACTGAAGACTACAACAACAATCCTTAAATGTCCCATCCCACTGTTATGCACATCTACCAATTTGGAGTACATAATGTAGCCATCAATAGTTAACAATTTTCTTCATTTATACAATAGACTCGCGACCAGCCCCGACTTGTCACGGGTAACGCGAAGTATCTATGGACGGACCACTTGTGTGGCATAATCGTAATTCTGTTTACGAGCCACAGCGTACAGTTGTGACTGAAATACAGATAACACAGTTAGGTAAACGAATTTTATTTCTTCCATATAACTTAAAAGGACTTAGCAACACGCTCCAGGAAAGTACTGGAGAGGTTGGAGTCTGACGCGAGCCAAATTTCTGCTTGATCTTTTCCCACATTTCCGTTCCCACCACTTGAACATTAGTTCCATATCAACAAATATTTTCTTATGAGTTTATATCTGATACGTCCCACATCGCCGGTCGTTTAGGAAGTCGGTGGTCGCTTGCGCTGTCCTCCTGGTAAAGGTGGGCTTATGCCTGTGTCCGGCGTCCACAAACAAAAATGGTTCAAATGGCTCTGAGCACTATGGGACTTAACATCTGAGGTCATCAGTCCCCTAGACTTAGAACTACTTAAACCTTAGGACATCACACACATCCATGTCCGAGGCAGGACTCGAACCTGCGACCGTAGCGGTCACGCGGTTCCAGACTGTAGCGCCTAGAACCGCTCGGCCACCCCGGCCGGCCGTCCACAAACCTCCTTCGCCAGTCTATTAGTGTAACCTATCAAAATCCGTACAGTAGTTCCTAACATGAGCCCGAACATATAGTGAGAAACCGTGGCGGAGGTCCTTAGTTTATGCAGCGTGGTAAGAAACAGACTGAGAAGCTTGTAAGGGCTTAGAACGTTCTTAATAAATTATTTATTTTCTGTTTTGTCTCACTATTTTTTGCAGTGATGACGGGGGAAGCATAATTCTGTGGTATCCGAATATCTTCTCAACTTTTTTGATATAAATAAGTTATGTACAAAGAGAGAACATATTTCTTTTTTTCTTCTTCTCCTGACAAATGTGAGACCTGACACTTAGAACCTTTTCAATTTCCACTCTTTATATGAGAACGAAACTTATAGACGGATGTATTTCATACATATTATCATAACTCTTAATTAAACGTTTCGTTGTGACATTTGGAGGCGCATAAAATTCTTCTGAAAACTGCAGAATACTGCGTATTTAATGAGGTTCGTGTTTTACGGAGGTTGTCCCGCTCCTTAATAAACTCATAAGATTTTTGCTTGGGTATCATTACGCACACTCGCGACATAGTACTCACAGGACAGTGGCAAAACATATTTACCTAACTGCGACGATAAACTCACCAGAGGTGCCACAATTAATTGCCTCTCGTGATGTGTTTTCCTTAATGACCGAAGGAATAAAGGCGATAAGGAAGATTAGGTCCCGTGACAAAGCAGATACTTGCCTTTTTCCCACACTCCATCCGTGAATGCAGCACGAAAGAACGCAAGTTTTATTGGTACGAGATACTGATTACTTTCCACTGCGGTGTGGGAGGTAAAGTCGGCTATCCCGCTGTCGACAAGATTATAATGGCAAAAGGTACACGCCGTCAGCAAACTGTACTTACGAAATGACAGTCAATAGTAAATCATTGCTTTAAAAATTAAATAACTGCGCAATTTTATTTTTCGTTTATCTTATGCTACTGCAGTGGACATATGGTGTCAATCTGCACTCTTATTGCGAACTTAGAGTTTTGCAGAAAGGAGGAAGTAGTGTAGCAGTTAATACAAACGTAACAGCACGGCAATTTTCGAATGAATTAGAAACGTGGTATTAGTGGATTAGGTTATTTTTTAAGCTGTGAAGCAATGACTGTCAGAGTAGTTACTTCTGTTCGGTGGGTGGCGCCGTAAAAGTCCCAAAGTTATATCATTAACACCGCTAAAAATATGTTTTTTGAATACTGGGTATTGATTGCAAGAAGAATGGTGGCTGGTACCGTTCTTTTGTTATCATATTACGATCTAGCAAACTGAAAACCACAAGGATAGACGGTTTTGATTAAGAAAGTTTTTTTCATCATTGGCCTGTGTTATCAGCTATTTGACATGCTGTGCTGGATAAAGCTCTCTTCCAGGGTTGTTCCAGCTGTCTGTCTTTCACTCTAGTTCGCTGTGTGATCCATTTGTTTGTTGTCCTACCTCGCCTAGTTATTCCCAACACGTATCTCTCCTTTGCTCACTTCTCACCAGTCACTTTTTGAACGGTTTTCCCATTATAAGTCCTGTGGCATTGCTGTAAGTCAAAACTGTGAATACAGGGTTCATCGTCAGCTTTTTTTTTTTTTCAGACGCATCAGGCTTTAGTTCTTGGTTACCAAAGATATTCCCGGCCACTTTTGCTGTTCACTTTATTTCATTTACTTCCCACTGTAATATGCCTCTTGAACGCTGTATATTCAATGACCTGGTATCAGACCGGACGTTAGTCATTATTTTGAAGTGAGCCACATAGAAGGACATATGCACATGCCAAGGTACAAAGTTTTTTCTAAGCTTATTGTCTTGATTTTGCCTTCCTTGTCCTCTTTTAGAGGCTCGATAATGTCCACAGGCTGGTCTAGTACTTAGAAAATTAATCAGTGAAATGATTATAAAAGTCTGATAATTTCAAATTATGAAATGAAGTAAAGTATCTGAAGTTTTAAACGTTTGTATTCGGGAACTTTTCACACATTGTAATGACACAGTTTGAATAACAATTCGAACAATAAGTCTGCTTTCTGCAGCTTCACACAAAGACTTGAGCACCATTCGCTACAACATCCCATCAAATCTGTACACGATGAAGAAGAACAGATACTATACTATGGATCTTCGTCAGAGACAATCGCTGCTACATACACTCCTGGAAATTGAAATAAGAACACCGTGAATTCATTGTCCCAGGAAGGGGAAACTTTATTGACACATTCCTGGGGTCCGATACATCACATGATCACACTGACACAACCACAGGCACATAGACACAGGCAACAGAGCATGCACAATGTCGGCACTAGTACAGTGTATATCCACCTTTCGCAGCAATGCAGGCTGCTATCCTCCCATGGAGACGATCGTAGAGATGCTGGATGTAGTTCTGTGGAACGGCTTGCCATGCCATTTCCACCTGGCGCCTCAGTTGGACCAGCGTTCGTGCCGGACGTGCAGACCGCGTGAGACGACGCTTCATCCAGTCCCAAACATGCTCAATGGGGGACAGATCCGGAGATCTTGCTGGCCAGGGTAGTTGACTTACACCTTCTAGAGCACGTTGGGTGGCACGGGATACATGCGGACGTGCATTGTCCTGTTGGAACAGCAAGTTCCCTTGCCGGTCTAGGAATGGTAGAACGATGGGTTCGATGACGGTTTGGATGTACCGTGCACTATTCAGTGTCCCCTCGACGATCACCAGTGGTGTACGGCCAGTGTAGGAGATCGCTCCCCACACCATGATGCCGGGTGTTGGCCCTGTGTGCCTCGGTCGTATGCAGTCCTGATTGTGGCGCTCACCTGCACGGCGCCAAACACGCATACGACCATCATTGGCACCAAGGCAGAAGCGACTCTCATCGCTGAAGACGACACGTCTCCATTCGTCCCTCCATTCACGCCTGTCGCGACACCACTGGAGGCGGGCTGCACGATGTTGGGGCGTGAGCGGAAGACGGCCTAACGGTGTGCGGGACCGTAGCCCAGCTTCATGGAGACGGTTGCGAATGGTCCTCGCCGATACCCCAGGAGCAACAGTGTCCGTAATTTGCTGGGAAGTGGCGGTGCGGTCCCCTACGGCACTGCGTAGGATCCTACGGTCTTGGCGTGCATCCGTGCGTCGCTGCGGTCCGGTCCCAGGTCGACGGGCACGTGCACCTTCCGCCGACCACTGGCGACAACATCGATGTACTGTGGAGACCTCACGCCCCACGTGTTGAGCAATTCGGCGGTACGTCCACCCGGCCTCCCGCATGCCCACTATACGCCCTCGCTCAAAGCCCGTCAACTTTACATACGATTCACGTCCACGCTGTCGCGGCATGCTACCAGTGTTAAAGACTGCGATGGAGCTCCGTATGCCAAGGCAAACTGGCTGACACTGACGGCGGCGGCGCACAAATGCTGCGCAGCTAGCGCCATTCGACGGCCAACACCGCGGTTCCTTGTGTGTCCGCTGTGCCGTGCGTGTGATCATTGCTTGTACAGCCCTCTCGCAGTGTCCGGAGCAAGTATGGCGGGTCTGACACACCGGTGTCAATGTGTTCTTTTTTCCATTTCCAGTAGTGTATTTATCAAAATCTAACAGAAATGAATTTTCAAAATTTTATGTTAAAACTTCAGCATTGTCGTAAGCACATTGAATATAAATATTTAGGCATTAAATAATTGATTTTTATGGGAATTTAAGGAGATGGGACCTGGATAAACTGAAAGAACCAGAGTTTCTAGAGTTTCAGGGAGAGCATAAGGGAACAATTGACAGGAATGGGGGAAAGAAATACAGTAGAAGAAGAATGGGTAGCTTTGAGGAATGAAATAGTGAAGGCAGCAGAGGATCAAGTAGGTAAAAAGACGAGGGCTAGTAGAAATCCTTGGGTAACAGAATAGATACTGAATTTAATCGATGAAAGGAGAAAATACAAAAATGCAGTAAGTGAAGCAGGCAAAAAGGAATACAAACGTCTCAAAAATGAGATCGACAGGAAGTGCAAAATGGCTAAGCAGGGATGGGTAGAAGACAAATGTAAGGATGTAGAGGCTTATCTCACTAGGGGTAAGATAGATACTGCCTACAGGAAAATTAAAGAGACCTTTGGAGAAAAGAGAACCTCTTGCATGAATATCAAGAGCTCAGATAGCAACCCAGTTCTAAGCAAAGAAGGGAAAGCAGAAAGGTGGAAGGAGTATATAGAGGGTCTATACAAGGGTGATGTACTTGAGGACAATATTATGGAAATGGAAGAGGATGTAGATGAAATGGGAGATACGATACTGCGTAAAGAGTTTGACAGAACACTGAAAGACCTACGTCGAAACAAGGCCCCGGGAGTAGACAACATTCCATTAGAACTACTGACAGCCTTGGGAGAGCCAGTCCTGACAAAACTCTACCATCTGGTGAGCAAGATGTATGAGGCAGGCGAAATTCCCTCAGACTTCAAGAAGACTATAATAATTCCAATCCCAAAGAAAGCAGGTGTTGTCCAGACACTATTTGACCAAAATGGTACTGAAACAGAGGATGACAGACTAAAGGCCGAAATACTAAATGTCTTTTTCCAAAGCTGTTTCACAGAGGAAGAGTGCACTGTAGTTCCTTCTCTAGATTGTCGCACAGATGACAAAATGGTAGATATCGAAATAGACGACAGAGGGATAGAGAAACAATTAAAATAGCTCAAAAGAGGAAAGGCCGCTGGACCTGATGGGATACCAGATCGATTTTACACAGAGTACGCGAAGGAACTTGCACCCCTTCTTGCAGCGGTGTACCGTAGGTCTCTAGAAGAGCGTAGCGTTCCAAAGGATTGGAAAAGGGCACAGGTCATTCCCGTTTTCAAGAAGGGACGTCGAACAGATGTGCAGAACTATAGACCTATATCTCTAACGTCGATCAGTTGCAGAATTTTGGAACACGTATTATGTTCGAGTATAATGACTTTTCTGGAGACTAGAAATCTACTCTGTAGGAATCAGCATGGGTTTCGAAAAAGACAGTCGTGCGAAACCCAGCTCGCGCTGTGTTTCTTGACTTCCGCAAGGCGTTCGATACAGTTCCCCACAGTCGTTTAATGAACAAAGTAAGAGCATATGGACTATCAGACCAATTGTGTGATTGGATTGAAGAGTTCCTAGATAACAGAACGCAGCATGTCATTCTCAATGGAGAGAAGTCTTCCGAAGTAAGAGTGATTTCAGGTGTACCGCAGGGGAGTGTCGTAAGACCGTTGCTTTTCACGATATACATAAATGACCTTGTGGATGACATCGGAAGTTCACTGAGGCTTTTTGCGGATGATGCTGTGGTATATCGAGAGGTTGTAACAATGGAAAATTGTACTGAAATGCAGGAGGATCTGCAACGAATTGACGCATGGCGCAGGGAATGGCAATTGAATCTCAATGTAGACAAGTGTAATGTGCTGCGAATACATAGAAAGAAAGATCCCTTATCATCTAGCTACAATATGTCAGCAAATGGAAGCAGTTAATTTCATAAATTATCTGGGAGTACGCATTAGGAGTGATTTAAAATGGAATGATCATATAAAGTTGATCGTCGGTAAAGCAGATGCCAGACTGAGATTCATTGGAAGAATCTTAAGGAAATGTAATCCGAAAACAAAGGAAGTAGGTTACAGTACGCTTGTTCGCCCACTGCTTGAATACTGCTCAGCAGTGTGGGATCCGTACCAGATAGGGTTGATAGAAGAGATAGAGAAGATCCAACGGAGAGCAGCGCGCTTCGTTACAGGATCATTTAGTAATCGCGAAAGCGTTACGGAGATGATAGATAAACTCCAGTGGAAGACTCTGCAGGAGAGACGCTCAGTAGCTCGGTACGGGCTTTTGTTGAAGTTTCGAGAAGATACCTTGACCGAGGAGTCAAGCAGTATATTGCTCCCTCCTACGTATATCTCGCGAAGAGACCATGAGGATAAAATCAGAGAGATTAGAGCCCACACAGAAGCATACCGACAATGCTTCTTTCCACGAACGATAAGAGACTGGAATAGAAGGGAGAACCGATAGAGGTACTCAAGGTACCCTCCGCCACACACCGTCAGGTGGCTTGCGGAGTATGAATGTAGATGTAGATGTGAAAATTACCGAACTATCAGTTTAATAAGTCACACCTGCAAAATACTAATGCGAATTATTTACAGACGAATGGAAAAACTGGTAGAAGCCGACCTCGAGGAAGATCAGTTTGGATTCCGTAGAAATGTTGGAACACGTGAGGTAATACTGACCCCACGACTTATCTTAGAAGAAATATTAAGGAAAGGCAAACCTACGTTTCTAGCATTTGTAGACTTAGAGAAAGCTTTTGACAATGTTGACTGGAATACTCTCTTTCAAATTCTGAAGGTGGCAGGGGTAAAATACAGAGAGCGAAAAGCTATTTACAATTTGTACAGAAACCAGATGGCAGTTATAAGAGTCGAGGGTCATGAAAGGGAAGCAGTGTTTGGGAAGGGAGTGAGACAGGGTTGTAGCCTCTCCCCGATGCTATTCAATCTGTATATTGAGCAAGCAGTAATGGAACCAAAAGAAAAATTCGGAGTAGGAATTAAAATCCACGGAGAAGAAATAAAAACTTTGAGGTTCGCCGATGACATTGTAATTCTGTCAGAGACAGCAAAGGACTTGGAAGAGCAGTTGAACGGAATGGACAGTGTCTTGAAAGGAGGGTATAAGATGAACATCAACAAAAGCAAAACGAGGATAATGGAATGTAATCTAATTACGTCGGGTGATCCTGCGGGAATTAGATTAGGAAACGAGACACTTAAAGTGGTAAAGGAGTTTTGCTATTTGGGAGCAACATAACTGATGATGGTCGAAGTAGAGAGGATATAAAATGTAGACTGGCAATGGCAAGGAAAGAGTTTCTGACGAAGAGAAATTTGTTAACATCGAGTACTGATTTAAGTGTCAGGAAGTCGTTTGTGAAAGTATTCGTATGGAGTGTAGCCATGTATGGAAGTGAAACATGGACGATAAATAGTTTAGACAAGAAGAGTATAGAAGCTTTCGAAATGTGGTGCTACAGAAGAATGCTGAAGATTATATGGATAGATCACATAACTAATGAGGAGGTATTGAATAGAATTGGGGAGAAGAGGAGTTTGTGGCTCAATTTGACTAGAAGAAGGGATCGGTTGGTAGGACATGTTCTGAGGCATCAAGGGATCACCAATTTAGTACTGCAGGGCAGCGTAGTGGGTAAAAATCGTAGAGGGAGACCAAGAGATGAATACACTAAGCAGATTCAGAAGGATGTAGGCTGCAGTAGGTACTGGGAGATGAAGAAGCTTGCACAGGATAGAGTAGCATGGAGAGCTGCATCAAACCAGTCTCAGGACTGAAGACCACAACAACAACATGGATCTTTCTTTTGAATGGACTTTCCTTTTGTAAACGAAGATAGCGATACCCGATGGTATCTTAAGATTCTTAATGTGTCAAGGGTTTGATTACACTACGCCAACCAGTAGTAACTGCATTGCTGCTTTATTTCGCTTTTTTTCGATGTGTTGCTTAGTCTTATTGCATCTGATTTCCTGGCCTGGTTTCGAATATGGTGTATCAAGTTCTTCTATTACGTTATTTCCGTTTGTAGGCACTAGAACGTTACATGAAGTCACACTTGCAGACTTGCATGCAGATGTTTGTATACTAGAAGTGTGTTCATACCGGCAGAACCGTACTAGAAAGCCAGATTAAATTTTACCTTTGAACAACTTATATTTAAGACGCACGGGAGATTATATCAGCATTTAAGAAAGCTATAGTTATTCAGTTGATCAAATTTCCCTGCTAGAGCACCGAGACCGAGAGCAGTGCCCTTTTCCAGGGATCCCTATTGATTTTCCAGACGCTGATGGGCACCCGTCACTGGTGACGTAAAGCATTTGAAGCTGTCAAAAACGCGTTTTCTCGATTCGTTAAAGTGAGAGCATACGAAAACTGCAGTAGCAACTGTAGCCGCTCCGTGGATTACAGAACGTGTCTGTCGAAATAACATTTTACGTGTATTGAATCTGCTGCTTACCTCGCGGTAAAGCACTCCTCAATATAAACAGAACTTCTACAAAATTCGAACACTGCCGTTAGTGTTTTTAATGCGGCGAATCAATTAGCTGACGGAGGGGTTAAAACTGCGAATTAAGGAGCAGCAAACGTCGTTACCATGTGATACAGAATGCTTAAAATGATGCTCCAATTTCTATTTTCGATCTTTGTTCAGTGACCGCGATAGAGGCCGGGTATTCTATGCAGAGTGCTTCGGCGGCTGGAAATGATGACTACGAGTATCTCCGAGCAATGGAAGATGATTTGCGTGTACTGAGGCAACCGGGAAAAGTAGTAATATTTTTAATATCCGTGACAACGGTGTAAACGACAGATGTACAGGGTGAACAGCTCCACCGATAACATTTTAAGCGATCTGTGACCTCTGGGGACTCATTACAGGGTAATAATTTAATTATAATTTGTTCGGTTTGCTATCTCAACTGCCTTGTATCGGCGATACTACCTCCACAACAGTGAAAAAACCTGTAATTTGCAGTCACCAAAACGTACAACAGCAAACACGGAATAATGCAACAAGCCTCTATAGAAGCAAAGAACTGTGAATGTGGTCGCCGCTCAGCATAGCATTTGTATGCCGGTCTTCCATTGCATCAGTGAACTTATAAACGAAGTGCATATCGGTCAACTCTTCATCAGTAAATCTACCCATCCAACTGTGTACAATTGTTGACGTACTACTAACACCGAAACAAACCCGGGACACAACGTAGACTCTGTTCATCATAAGAATAAACCTGATGTAAACATTACGCCATGTATTCTTCCGCCTTGCTCGAATGTCATTGGTTTTCGCTTCACGTGGAGCGTAAGCCAAACTGTGTCCAGTACAGTCAAGTGCGATCATGATACGTTTTATGCTGCTTTACACACAAAGATTGAGCGATAGTGCGGGACCACGGCTTTACAGGCGCATTTAACTGAGACGGCACTGCTCGGCGCGCTGGTCCAACTAACCTGCAATGATGAGAGCAGTTGCAGTTCATGCGTAGAAGGAAACAAACGAAGAAACAATGCAGCTTGGAATGTTATTTAATTTTTAAAGAGAATGAAGTAATATTCGACTAAACTCCAGCGCTACCGCACGGCTCTTAAGTGACCAGACGGAAAGCGTAAAATGCTCTCGTTCTCACCTAATTACAAACAAGAGTGATGGAAAGTCCTAGCTTAAACGCAGGGTAATTTTTCTGAGCGAGCTATGTGTGATGGAAAAGCATACTGCATGTATTTCACCATATTGTGAATACTGAAGCCACTGAAGGTATTAATTGCGGCCAGTCGTCTGGTAATCTCTCAGCTCCTTCTTTATCCCAATCCGAGAAATACATTTCAGTTCTGGAACTGTCATCTGTTCTAGTACGTCTGGCACTTTGACGGTCTTGTTGTTTCTCGCGACAAATCCCTTAACTTGGCTCCAGATCAGATCTGTTGGGTTCATATTTTAATGGTACAGTGGCAAATGTAAAAATGCAGCATTTGTATGGTGTGCTCGATGCTGTGAAAAGGATTTTTTTTATCGTGTTTCTACGCGTATCACTCTGGTTCGTATGAGATTTCATCTGTGGTATACAACAATGGACACAGTCCAAATGAAGAGTATTTGGTTTTGCATTTTTGTCCTGAAAATGAAATTGTTTTGTTATTTAAAGCAACTTTTATTAACAATATCAATAATTAAGACTATATATTTGAAAGGAAAACATGAATTTTGCTTGCAGTATGTAATTATAAACGAGAAGACGTGCATTATTAATAAAAATTGTGATTAATTTTACAGTTACGAGATGTTGGTATTTCAAATAGAAAAAAAAAGACTTCCACCAGCGATTCATGAACTGCACCGGATCATCATTCTGCTACGCTACCGATTCCGCTTAACATCGATTGTATTATGCTAACGATTCCGCCAAACATCCAGTGTGTATTTGTGTACCAACTGTATCAAATACAGTCCCGCAGAGAAATTCAAAGCTGACTTTTCTTGTAAATTTATGAAAAACGTTAAAAACAATCTGTTTCCCGGCACTTTTAACCATGTTCCACTACGGAGCAGGAAGCAGCCAGCAGCCTCAGCCATTTTCACAGTGCGTATTAACAGCGCGATAATCAGAGCGCAGCAGTACAAAGAATGAGACTGTACACGATTTTTGAAATGAAAACTACATAGCTACATCGTGATAAAGAAATACGAAGATGGCTGTTAATACATTAGAGTATCTTAAAGATTCAATTAAGGTACGTAAGTGACGAGATACCCATTACAGAAGTAGGACCTACTTCCAAGAGCGTAACAACACCAGAGTACGTCTGCTACGCCTTCTGACCTATCATCGCGCTTGTGTTTGTTTACATCAGGTTTATTCTTACGATAAACGGATTGTAGCAGTAGGAGGGAGTGTTGTACTTGGAGAATAGTCTACCTAGGAATACACGGTGTTTTAACGTGGCGTCAGATTTTAGAATCGCACGAAAGAATGTGGACTGGAAACCGCAATGAACAGTTAACGGCATTTTCTACTGTTTTTCTTGTTGTGAAACAGGAGGTTGTGTTTTGTGCATAATTTGTAAATATTTTGAACTCTACAAACTGAAATGCTGTATAATATACTAAGTCTGTTAGGAAGACGTTGTTAATTCTTCAGTTACAGAATTCTATCGTGAGTAAAATTTTGTATATTTTTAAAACTAGTTACACAAGGGGACTTCAAAAAGTAAGTTACACATTATTATGGCAGGCCAAGTAACTTTTATTGAATGGTGCACTAGACTTAAAAGCGACACAGGTGTTTGAAATCATTTTTCAACCTAATCACCAATGGTCTGTGCACAACGGTCGAAACTTTCTCCCAGTGGTGTAGTTCCTCGACTGTAGAAGTCCGTTCCTTGTCACGGAGCCATTCGAGTGTGAACGGCTTCATCATTAAAAAAAAAAAAAAAAAAAAAAAAAAAAATTGTCCGCAGCTAGTGATCTCTCGGTCGCGTTCTCGCTTCCCGAGCACGGGGTCCCGGGTTCGATTTACGGCGGGGTCAGGTATTTTCACCTGCCTCGAGATGACTCGGTGTTTGTGTTGTCCTCATCATTTCATGATCATTCATGAAAGTGGCGGGACTGGACTAAGCACAGGATGGGAATTTGTACGGGCGCTGATAACCGCCAAGTTGAGCACCCCACAAACCAAACATCATCATCATCATCATCATCGCAAAATCTGCGACTGCTGCCAATCAGTTCCTTGACAATAGTCTGTGGGCGATGTCGATGCTTTTTCTTCGCGATCGGCATCAGCCACATCAGTGCGACCACGGTCAAATTGTTGGCAACATTTCACTGCGTCTGGACGTGATATTGTGTTTTTTTCCACATACTGCCAGGGCTTCACGCTGAATTTGTGTGCAATTTCCCACAAGAATTGCAGTGTCCCACGTACTTCGGAGTATATTTCCATTTACCGTGCCATTTCAAATGCACTCTTTGATGCACCTGTGATCCTTACCGCAGCAGAACTGTGTCTATAGGAATCCCGGGACATATACCCTCTTCTGGCAATGCGCCACTGTTGTGCAATGCTCTTGGAGTGGGACGACTTTTGTAACTTAGTTTTGAAGTACCCTGGAATAACGCGTGAGCGGTTAAGCCACAATTCGTTGGTCGTGCAACATCTTGTATCTTGAAACGGAAGGAGGTCTTCCACCATGGAACATGTGATATTTGCAAATGAACTCAACTTCTTTAATTTCTCAACAATTTTACCTGTGTAGAAAATGGAAATTTGTGTCAGTTTCCAATAGCTTCTATTTCAAAATATATTTTACTTCTAGCTCGTTCTCGATAATACTTCCACTTAATTTGATTTGACTTAGTGATTTTTTGGTGTGTAGTAGGTTAATAATGTAGCTGTGAGACTGTTAAATACTGCATTCACAAGATTTCCTCAACTGCAACATTTTTAAATTTGAATGGCATATTTGTTGTCAAGGATATGACATGTTGGACCTTGGAAAATTTTGTTCACACTTGGAAGAACCTTACTTTTCCGGAGCAATTTTTGTCATTTAAGAAGTGGTCGGAAACGCACAGTAAGTGAAACCTATCATTTAAAATGGAGTAAGAAAATATATTGACCGACCAAAAAAGTGAAGTCCCCGGGAGTAAAACAGAAGTGAATTCTGGCGTTCCCCAAAGTAGTGTTATAGGCTTTTTGCTGTTCCTTACTTGGATAAACGATTAGAGAGACAATCTGAGCAGCCGTCTTAGGTTGTTTGCAGATGACGCTGTCGTTTATCGACTAGTAAAGTCACCAGAAAATCAAAACAAATTGCAAAACGATTTAGGAGAGATATGTGCATGGTGCGAAAATTGGCAGTTGACCTTAAATAACGAAAAGTGTGAGGTCGTCTACATGAGTGCTAAAAGGAACCCGTTAAACTTCGGTTACACGATAAATTAGTCAAATCTAAAGCCGTAGATTCAACTAAATACTTACGATTACGAAAAACTTAAATTGGAAGGAACACATTGAAAATGTTGTTGGGAAGGCTAACCAAGGACTGCATTTTATTGGCAGGACACTTAGAAAATGTAACAGATCTACTAAAGAGACTACCTACACTACGCTTGTCCGACCTCTTTAAAAATACTGCTGCGTGGTGTGGGATCCTTACCAGATAAGAATGACTAAGTACATCGAAAACGTTCAAAGAAGGGCAGCACGTTTTTGTATTATCGCGAAATAGGAGAGAGTGTATCACTGAAATTATACAGGATTTGGTGTGGGCATCATTAAAACAAAGGCGTTTTTCGTTGCGGCGGAATCTTCTCACGAAATTTCAATCACCAACGTTCTCCTCCGTATGCGAAAATATTTTTTTGATGCCGACCTACATAGGGAGAAACGATCACCATAATAAAATAAGGGAAGTCAGAGCTCGCACGGAAATATATAGGTGTTCGTTTTTTCGAGACTGGAATAATAGAGAATTGTGAGGGTGGTTGGTGGTGGTGGTGGTGGTGGTGGTGGTGGTGGTGGTGGTTAGTGTTTTAACGTCCCGTCGACAACGAGGTCATTAGAGACGGAGCGCAAGCTGGGGTTAGGGAAGGAGTGGGAAGGAAATCGGCCGTGCCCTTTCAAAGGAACCATCCCGGCATTTGCCTGAAACGATTTAGGGAAATCACGGAAAACCTAAATCAGGATGGCCGGAGACGGGATTGAACCGTCGTCCTCCCGAATGCGAGTCCAGTGTGAGGGTGGTTGGATGAACCCTCTGCCCTTCACATAAATGTGGTTTGCAGAGTATCCTTGTAGATTAGAAGAGGAGGAGGAAACGAAATCAAACTACACGTGTTGAGAGGGTATATCATGTTATTTCAGTTATTATAAAATAGATTCCATCTGTAAATAACGTGGCAGTAAGAGCCCACCTATCTGTATCACGTTGCATCCCAACTGGGCTGGATGCATGCGCAGGTTCGGTTGGGAAAGATGCTATAAAGCCGTTGTTTCCTCTCCTGAGGCGCGCTGGCCCACAACTGTTGCAACGGGTCCTGAATACATTCACTGGGAGGAGTCGACTTCACGGCTGATCCCACACGGGTTATATCGGGGACAAATCTGGGAATCTTGCTGGTTACTTCAGTGTATCCGCATCACGCAGACGGTTCATAGAGCCACATGCCATGTGTGGAGGAGCATGGTCCTCTTGAAAAATGGGACCACGAGACCGTAGCACAAGATTTAACACACGAGCATGCAAGATGTCCGTGACGCAGCGTTATGCCGTCAGATTTCCCTCAATCACTACGAGCTGTGACCTGAAGTCACCGCTGTCTCTCTCTACAAAGTTATAAGAATGGGGCCTCTCCCCAGGTCACCGTCGTACTCGACGACGAAGATCATCCGAGGTATTGCAGAACCGCATCCGTCGCTGAAAATAATGCGATACCATTCGTCAGCAGTCCATGCTTCCCGGTCACAACACCACACTAAACGTAGCCGTTTGCGGCGTTTTCGGCAGCTTTCGCATGGGATGGTAATTCCCAAGTGCGGACTCTTCTAGTCTCTGATAAACGGTGCGAAGTAACGCAGAATGTTATAGGGAGTCCATTGCTTTTTCACGGACAGTAGGCGCAAATGTGAAGGCGTTACGATGTGTTCGGTGCACATTGCGGCGGTACTCCGTCGTGGTTGTCAGATGTCGTCGACTGGAACCTTGTCGACGAGTATGGCTGCCGCTTACACATCTGAATGCCACACAAATCTGGGTATTGCACGATTCGCCCAGCCGTCCAAATGGAGACTCACAATGAGGCCTGTTTCAAATTCTTGTCAGTTGCTGATTAAGCTGTCTCACATGAGTACATGGCATCTCCCTGTCATTCGCATTGGTGACTCAGCATCAGATGCTATTCACGTCTCTTACGAGGGTCACTCCAAAAGAAATGCACACTATTTTTTTTTAAATCCATCTTTTATTCTACATGTTTGAGAGTTTTAATTATAGATACATCCTATAGGAACAATATTTTCATTTCTCCACATAATTTCCATCCCTCTCAACTGCCTTACTCCATCTTGAAACCAGCGCCTGTATAACCGCACGGTAAAATTCTGGACCAGCCGTTGGAGCCACTGTTTGGCAGCGCGCACAAGGGAGTCATCATCTTCAAACCTTGTTCCACGAAGAGAGTCTTTCAGTTTCCCAAAGAGATGATAGTCACATGGAGCCAGGTCAGGACTGTAAGATGGGTGTTTCAGTGTTGTCCATCCGAGTTTTGTGATCGCTTCCATGGTTTTTTGACTGACATGTGGCCGTGCATTGTCGTGCAACAGCAAAACATCCTGTTTTTGCCGATGTGGTCGAACACGACTCAGTCGAGCTTGAAGTTTCTTCAGTGTCGTCATATATGCATCAGAATTTATGGTGGTTCCACTTGGCATGATGTCCACAAGCAAGAGTCCTTCGGAATCGAAAAATACCGTAGCCATAACTTTTCCAGCAGAAGAAGTAGTTTTGAATTTTTTTCTTGGGTGAATTTGCATGATGCCACTCCATTGATTGCCTCTTCGTCTCTGATGAAAAATAATGGAGCCATGTTTCATCACCTGCCACAATTCGTCCAAGAAATTCATCTCCACCGTTCTCGTACGGTTCCAAAAGTTCGCTGCATACCGTTTTTCTTGTTTCTTTGTGAGCCACTGTCAACATCCTGGGAAACCATCTAGCACAAACCTTTTTTAACGCCAACTTTTCTTTCCCCTATCCCAATGTAGCGTGACAATTCGTTCACTGTGATGCGTCTGTCAGCAGTCACCAATTCGTTAACTCACTGCACATTGTCTGGAGTGTGTGCAGTACGAGGCTTGCCGCTGCGAGGAGAATCCTCAATATTGCCGTGCCCGCTTTCATCACGTAACCTGCTTGCCCACCGACTAACTGTACTGCGATAGACAGCAGCATCTCCATACACCTTTTTCAACCTCTTGTGGATGTTTCCCACTCTCTCATTTTCACAGCACAGGAATTCTATGACAGCACGTTGCTTCTGACGAACGTCAAGTGTAGCAGCCATCTTGAAGACATGCTGTGACGGCGCCACTCACGGGAACAGGTTGAACTAAGTTTGAAAACAAGCGGGAAGGATGTATCTACACACTAAAACTTTCACACATGCAGAATGAAAACTGTATTTTTACAAAAATAGTGTGCATTTCTTTTGGAGTGACCCTCTTATATACCCTACCACTCCTGGAACAACACTGAATACGAACAACACTAATGTACTCTGATGACTGACCTAACGGCCGCAGAGAATTGCGACTCATCATTTACATACACGCCAGTAGTGTGTACATGAAAGGAAGTTACATCGAGATCCAAGCATTTCGTCTTGGTCCTTCACTCTTTTTGTCAGGCAGTAGATGTTGAACTTCCGTTACACGGCTGACTAGAGGCGAGAGTCTGAAAAGTGTTCAGAGTACAAAACTCTCCCCTACTGAACGCAAACTTGACGGCAGAGAGAGAAGTGGGGATTACCGTTGTCAACAGCGAGTACCGTGAGTGAATGGAACAAGTTTGTTTCCAAACATACTACCGATATTTGAAGTGTTACACAGTATAAGTGGGGATAAGCAGTCAAATGAGATGCAATTACTCGCTAACGAGCCACAGGAGACCATAGGTCCTTTATAACAGTATATTCGGAAAATATTCGTCAACAGTCTCCGAAATTTTGTCGGTCGAGTTACAATTTACCCTGTATAATTTTTAAAGAATTACTCCTTTTCTGTATAGTTCCTTACAAAATAAAGAAGAGATTTTTGTTTGTTTTCTGGTGTATCTCTATTAGCGGGTGTAGAAGTATGAAACCGGAATTTGCCTATAGATGGTGCTAGCCGTCTGTGTAGGGCCTGTGACCGGTATTTGCCTACAGATGGTGCTAGCCGTCACTGTAGGGCCCATGGAGGTATAAGGAGGGGAGATGGCACTACGGCCGTCTGCTGTACGTCTGTTTGAAGCCGGTGGGCCGTAATGTTTGATTGGTCAAAACAGTGACAGAGCTCTTGTTAGAATTGCGTGTTCTTCATATTTAACGTTATGTCTGCGAAATAATTTCAGATGATGAGTGTTACAATGTTTACATGCATAACACAACGTCAGAATAGCTTTTTCAGGTGTTTTCGTTTTGTTTTTAATGCGTTTTTGCCCCAGCAATACAACTGATTTGGTCTCGTTAACTTAGTGTTTCTTTTGGATACGAACTTCGAATGATGAAAAATAAGTGTACAAAGCTCTTTTCAAACTCAAATCACCTTTTACTGTATTTGTGTCGATGTAAACTGAAAGCAGAACCCGAAAGCTATGCTAGTTTACATACCGGATGATATTTCTTACTCGTTTACACACTTATACAAAATTTCATTTGTAAATACAAACATCGTTTGTGCTTTGTCAAGAAAAATAAGCATATGAACCCACAGAGCCCTACGAGCTTCATTGATCGGAAATCTGAAATAAAATAAGAAGAAAACAGTTTCACAAAACGTAAACAAGGCCGCACATCTCACGAATATAAACGACAATATTTTACGAACGGGGCCACTTACGCATGGAACGTGATTCCTTTTAACTTGGTAGCACTATTCCAACGGTTAGTACACCCGTAAACAACGCAAACCGGCATTTTAAAATGAAAAAACCTTCATCAGCTCTAGACAGTAGCACAATCGGAAACGAGTCTTCTGACCAAACTGCAGTGGCGGAGCTCGGTTTCTGTCGGCTTCAAGTTTGTGACGTCATGGCATCTCCCCTCCTTATACCTCCATGGTAGGGCCCGTGATACCGCGTCTGCAGCGCCATCTGCATCCTGTAACCGCTGACGACGAATGTCAACACACGGTAACCCGAGTTCCATACATATCTGTTTCAAACCCGTAAACGGGTTGAGTTTTGTGCCTACGAACTGCGATTTGCGGACAGCATTGGTTTTCTGTTATCATTTGAAGAAAAGTGCTGCAGAATCGCATCGAATGCTTGTCGAAGCTTTCGGCGAACATGCTTTTGGGAAAACACAGTGTTTCGAGTAGTTCAAAAAATTCAAAAGTGGTGATTTTGACGTGAGAAACGACGAGCGCGGGATACCACCGAAAAAGTTCGAAGACAACGAATTTCAGGCCTTATTGGTTAAAGATGATACTCAAACTCAACAGGAACTCGCGGAACAACTGAATGTGACGCAGAAAGCCGTTTCTCTTCCGTTGAAAGCTATGGGAAAGCTGCAGAGCGTGGGAAAATGGGTTCCGCATCAACTGAATGAAAGACAGCAAGCAAATCGAAAGACCACTTGTGAAATGCTGCTCGCCATATACAAAAGAGAGTCGTTTCTCCATCGAATAGTGACAGGTGATGAAAAATGAATATACTTTGAGAATCCTAAGCTCGTAAATCGTGGGTGAATCCAGGCAAACCGTCGACAACTACTGCAAGACCAAATCGCTTTCGAAAGAAGACAATGCTTTGTGTTTGTTGGGATCAGAAGCTTGTCATCTATTATGAGCTGCTAAAATGTGGTGAAACCGTTAACACTGATCGCTACCAACAGCAAATGATCGATTTAAATCTAGCATTACGTGAAAAACGACCAGAAGATGGAAAAAGGCAACACAAAGTCATATTGCTCCATGATAACGCCCCATCACACACAGCAAAACGGCTCAGGGAAACGATCGAGGCATTCAGTTGCCAAATAGTAGGGCATGCGGCTTATTCTCCAGACTTGGCTCCGTCCGATTATTATCTGTTTGCATCACTGGGACACGTTCTCGCTGAACAACGCTTCAGTTCGTATTAAAATGTATGAAAATTGCTGGCTGACTTGTTCGCTTCAAAAGAACTTTTTTTTTTTTTTGCGTGGCATTCATGGCCTGCCGGAGAGGTGGGAGAAATGTATAAATAGCAATGTAGATTATTTTGAATAAAATATTGTTTATCAGTTTCAAGCAACAGAGGTGTAATTATTGCCACAAAATTCCGGTTTCGTACTTCTACACCTAGCAAATGTTCTGCATTTCCTCTGAGCAGTGGCGACGATTTTCATCACACCCTAGTCTCTCATGGCTATCAGTCATTTCATATAATGTATACGGCAACTACACCGACTTTACTTGTTTTCCATTACAGTTTTTATACTTAGTTGCTAGAAATGAGTACAATGCATCTTAACGTTCATTTTCTATACTATGCTTTGATGGAGATAGAGAGAGAGAGAGAGAGAGAGAGAGAGAGAGAGAGAGAGATATGAAACAAACGAACTCGTGGTCAAGGACTGGAAAGTGTTTCAAGGCAGCGCGGTTTTAAGGTCGGCCTGTTCTTGTGCTTCATGGAACTTTACAGTCCCCGACACCCGTCAGGAATGAAAGTGTCGATTGTCGCCTCGGCTGCGTTCACTTTTACTGTAGTTTTTACGAATTTCACGAGCCTTTATTGAGAATAGTCTCTCCGACTCTTCATTATCTGATATCTATGACAGAAAGCAGAGTGTACCAGTTTTGTGTCACTCGTATAATAATAGGTACGGAGAATTCACTCATGGTGTATCACAAGGTTCTATTTTGTGTCGTCTGTTGTTTGTGAAAGCCAAAAATGATATTCCACTCGCAATTTTAGAAGATACAATTATTTTCCTTTTTGCTGATGATACAAGTACAGGGGATATGAAAAATAATGTGAACAGTGGTAGTAATGGCATGGTTGTGTTTGACGGCACTAATCGCGCTGGACTGTGCGTGTTCAGTACGGGCTAGACATGAGTGCAGGATGTTTACGAGTAGTGCACACTTCGTATTTGCATTCAGAGGCCGAGATCAACGTGTAATGAAAGACCTAACAGTGTTCCAAGGAGGGCAGATTGTGGGGGCCCTATTAGCTGGAGCATCAGCCAACATTCAGTGTTTCAGGAGCAACTGTTTCAACAGTCATGGCAGCCTACCACAAAACATGGAAAGACATCATCGTGTCAACGTAATAGTGGGCGCAAATCAAAGCTAAATGACAGAGATCGTCGTACGCTAACACGAATCGTCTAAAAACAACACAAAACTACGGCGGCTAAAGTGACTGCAGAGATCAATAAACATCTCCGAGACCCCGCATCCGTCGACACTGTCCGCCGAGAACTCCATAAAGCGAATATTCATTGACGAGCTGCTATACCGAAAACATTAGTGATGACCGCCAACGCAAAGAAGCATAAAACATGGTGTCAGGAGCATAAATCCTGGACGGCTGATCAGTGTAAACACGTCATATGGTCCGACGAGTGAACGTTTTGGTTATCTGCAACATCGGACCGGATTTACTTCTGGAGATCGCCAAAAGAAGCCTACAATCCTGATTGCTTAATTCAAACGGTTAAGCATGGAGGCGGAAGTCTGATGGTGTGGACAGCCGTATCATGGTATTCTGCTGGTCCCCATCATTACTCCCAAAGGCCGTGTTACAGCCAACGATTATGTGAACATTTTAGATGATCTGGTGCACCTCATGGTTCAGATGTTGTTCACCAAAAATGATGCCATATTTCAGGACGATAACGCACCCGCTCACACAGCCAGGACAGTACAATCGTGGTATGTGGAGCATGCAACTGAACTGCAGCATCTTCCCTGGCCAGCACAGTCCCCGGGCTTGAATAGTACCGAACCCTTACGGGCGGTATTGGAGCGCAGACTCCGGAGCAGATTTAAGCCTCCCTCGTCACTACAGCAGGTTAGAAGAGGATCTCATCAAAGAGTGGCGTAACATTCCACTGGAAACTATACAGTCATTATATGCCAGTATTCCAAGAAGAATCGTAGCTGTATTACGGGCAAATGGGGGTCCAAGCCTTTATTAATAACGGTAATTCCCAAGTAAGTACAGATGTTCACATTATTTTGCCTATCCCCTGTATATTGTCCACTCAAACAGTGAAGTGTAGAAAGTAGAAAGCATTACGTTTGAGCGACTACAGATGGATCACAACCTTAACTGGAGTACTTACCGCCTTAGTTCAACCACGTGTGCAGTGCTCACGATTATTGCTATAGGTATTTTAGAAGTGAGGGATCTATTTTATTCTGTTTCTTGCCATTGACTAATGAGTTAAGGAACCTTGTTTTGGGCAACTCAGTTTAGAAGAATGGTATTTTCACAATTCAGAATCGTGTTGTAAGACTTACACCTGGTGCTAGTTCTATAACATCCTCCGTATATATCTCTTCAAAAAACTTGGTTCTTTGACAACTGTTTGACAACATTAGCACGAAAAATCAACTCTACAAAATCGTTAGGGCCTTAAAGTTAGTACTGAAAGGCGTCAGATACATTCAGCAACATGACACAACATATGATATGTTTTATAAGTAATGCGATGGATATAATACTTTTTGAAACATCGTTTCTTGAAGTTTCAGTGGTCGTAAAATACAATTAAACTATAGTAAAAAGTCTCGCATAAAATAACTGTATTTTAAAACAGGTGACTGGTTTCGATTAATGTTTGATCATCTTGAGCCCGTTACTCGTTGCTGGCTGCTGTAGATGGTACGGACTGGTCTAGCAGTTGGTCTTCACTCCATCCTAGAGCAGCTCGTGCTCCTGGCCCCATCTACTGCAGTCAGCAACGAGTAACACCTGAAGATGATCAAACATTGATGGAGACGGTCACCTTTTTCAAAATAAAATTATTTTATGCAGTTTAAACTGTTTTTATTATATTTAAAGTAATGCGGTGGTGTTGAACACGGAATTAAAGACCGATCAGTTGGGCAACTACGTCTTCTCCGTCCAACAACATCTTCACAGAAACTATTAAAATTAATGTATTAAGTTGCAGCATACTTAATTGAAATACAATAATATTTCATCATGTTAACTTATTTCATTTATTGCACTCGAATAAAAAGTATAACTTCAAATTCTTTCCACATTTCTGAGACACCTCTCCATGGGATCCATTTAATACGAATAATGTAATGTTATCACGAAACGAAATCTCTTTCAAATTCTGAAGGGCGCATGGATAAAATACTGGGAGCGAAAGGCTATTTACAATTTGTACAGAAACCAGATGGCAGTTATAAGAGTCGAGGGGCATGAAATGGAAGCAGTGGTTGAGAAGGGAGTGAGACAGGATTGTACCCTATCCCCGATATTATTCAGTATGTATATTGAGCAAGCAGTAAGGGAAAGAAAAGTAAAATTTGGAGTAGGAATTAAAATCCAAGAAGAAGTAAAAACTTTGAGGTTTGCCGACGACATTGTAATTCCGTCAAGAGACAGCAAACGACCTGGAAGAGCAGCTGAACGGAATAGACAGTGTCTTGAAAAGAGGATATAAGATGAACATCAACAAAAGTGAAACGAGGATAATGGAATGTAGTCGAATTAAATTAGGTGATGCTGGGGGAAATAGACTAGGAAATGAGACATCTAAGTAGTAGATGAGTTTTGCTACTTGGGGAGCAAAATAACTGATGATGGTCGAAGTAGAAAGGATATAAAATGTAGACTGGCTATGGCACGAAAAACGCTTCTGCAGAAGAGAAATTTGATAACATCGAGTATAGATTTAGTGTCAGGAAGTCTTTAGTGAAAGTATTTGTATGGAGTGTAGCCATGCATGGAAGTGAAACTTGGACGATAAACCCTGTAGACAAGAAGAGAACAGAACCTTTCGAAATGTGATGCTACAGAAGAATGCTGAAGATTAGATGGGTAGATCAAATAACTAATGAGGAGGTACTGAACAGAATTGGGGAGAAGAGGAATTTGTGGCATAACTTGACAAGAAGAAGGGATCGGTTTGTAGGACATATTGTGAGACATAAGGGATCACTAGTGTAGTATTGGAGGGCAGCGTGGAGGGTAAAAATCGTAGAGGGAGACTAAGAGATGAATACACTAAGCAGATTCAGAAGGATGCCGGTTGCAGTAGTTACTCAGAAATGAAGAGGCTTGCACAGGATAGAGTAGCATGGAGAGCTGCATCAAACCAGTCTCTGGACCGAAGACCACAACAACAACGATCACGAAACTTAGGATTCTTCAAATTTCATACATAGTGTATGTTACATGAAACTCTGTGACTGTAGTAAGTGAATAACTAAAGCATCCAAAAATAAATAGATTGTTAGTTTAAGAATGATTGTTCCATCTATTGGTTAGCAGCTATACAACTGCTGTCAAAGAACTGCAGTAGCGAGGCAACGTAATACACTGATCCGTCCTTCGGCCGAGGTTATGTTAGCGGACAGCATTGTTGTCATCCGAGAGGAGTAGACTTTCCGTACTGTACTCAACAGTATAAAGGTAAAGGAAACATAGACAGCTACACAAAGCAAACACACGCTTGACACTTAGTAACATGTCGGAGGAAGGACACTGTGCGTGCCTCACTAGGATCAACAAAGGAAAGAAGGAAGATTAGACTTTCACGTGACGTCGACAACGAGGGCATTGGAGACGGAGAACAAGCTCGGATTAAGGACAGAGAGACAAGCTGAAGGGGGGAGACGCATTTGTAATGGTGTGCTATAAGCATAAACTAAGGGTGAAATGGTAGGACAAAAAACGAAAATAAGAGATATGTAGTAGAATTTACGAAGAAAGAAAGCTTATCAAAGAATCGAAATGATAGTGAGACAGGTCATAAAGTACAAGGATTAGACAGTTTGGTAATGGAACGAGAAACTGTAAGGAAATACGAGGCGACTTTAGAAAGTAACTTTTATTGAATGCTGCACGAAACATCGAACTGACACAGATACAGGACACTACTTTCCAGCATAGTCACCAAGTGTCTGTAAACCACATTAGGAACGTTCTAGCAATCGTTCAGTTCCTCGACGATAGAAATCGGCTCCTCAGTCACGGAGCCATGCAAGAACCGCTGTGTGAACGTCCTGAGATGCCACCGGTTTTTTTTTTTCACTTACGTCATCCGTTCCTAACTAGGCATGACCTTGACTTGCACGTGAGGCATCAGACGGAAGCGATAGCGATCTAGTGTAGTACCTGCTTGAAATATCTTTCAGTAATTCGTATCTTACCATAATACAGTGTATTAAAGCTGCCACACTTACGAAACTTGTAATGAGAAATAATTGAGGTGTGTCTGTGTGTAAGGGAGGGGGGAGGGGGAGGAGACAGGAGAAACAAGAAACAAGTCCCTTCTTGCATTATAACTCTCACTAATTGACGAGATGGCTACGGGCCAGGAGGAATACCATAGGGAGGACACCCGTTTTTGGTAACACTACCCACTGCTAAACACACACACAATATCTACATGAACATCGTGCATCATTAAGTAGAAATAATGCAAAAGGAACAACAGTAAGTTAATGTATGACATTAATAATCTACCTTGTCCAGAAGGTACGGTGTACACTGTCGTGGCTGGTTATTCATGTAGCAGAAGCAGCATTTAGAATCGTCACAAATATATTTGACTTTAGCAGTTAACTGATAGTTGTTGTAATAAGGAGAAGGCAAATAAAATGATTCTTGAAATGTAAGTATTCGACTTCAGCAAACATAACTGATAAGAATACCTTCACTGTAATTAGCTTCACCTCAGTGCATGTTCTGGTTGTTTATTAATGTGAACAGTTACCTGTAGTTTTAGTTGTTGTTGTAGGTCAGTAATAAAATATCCATCCAGAATGAGAGTTTCACTCTGCTGCGGAGGTGCGCTGATGTGAAACTTAACTGGCAGATTAAAACTGTGTGCCGGACTGAGACGCGAACTCGCAGGAGAGCTTCTGTGAAATTTGGAAGGTAGGAGACGAGGTACTGGCAGAAGTAAAGCTGTGAGGACGGGGTGTGAGTCGTGCTTCGGTAGCTCAGACGGTAGAGCACTTGCCCGTGAAAGGCAGAGGTCCTGAGTTCGATTCTCGGTCCGGCACACAGTTTTAATCTGCCACGAAGTTTCATATCGGCACACACTCTGCTGCAGAGTGAAAATCTCACTCTGGAAACATCCTCCAGGTTGTGGCTAAGCCATGACTCTGCAATGTCCTTTCTTTCTGGAGTGCCAGTTCTGCAAGGTTCACAGGAGAGCTTCTGTGAAGTTTCGAAGGTAGGAGACGAGGTACGGGCAGAAGTAAAGCTGTGAGGACGAGGCGAGTCGTGCTTGGGTAGCTCAGAACGTAGAGCACTAGCCCGTGAAAGGCCCTCTTGGGATCCTTGTTGAATACCGGGTCTTCACCCAGAGGTAGGCAAGAAAGGAGATCAGAATTTGCATGTTGTGTGGTAAAGCAATACTGAATATTATAATTATAGCTCGACAGAAAGAGGACTCACTGCTGAATGCAGTGTGTGGTTTTGGTGGGAATGCTGGCTGAAGCCTTGAAAAGAGGAAGCAAAAGTTTATGGTCGGTGAATAATATCAAATACGTACCATACACATGGAATCTTTTAGGCCACAAATGATGGCTAATACCTTTTTCTCAATCTGACTATAAAGTCGCTGAGCAGCGGTTAGCGTTTTGGACACAAAAGCGATTGGGTATTCCAGCCTGCAAGTCACATGGGACAGGACTGCCTACACCCCATAGTCTGATAAAGCTCTTATCAGGATAAGAGATTCAGAGCATTCATATGTGTGAGGGGTGGAGAAGAGCCTGTTTTAAGTTTCTAATAGCTTCGCCACATGCTGGGATCCATTGCGAATGGAAGTTTTTCCACAGTAGTTGGTGTAGTGGTGGTTCAGCAACTGCAGCCTCAAGGTAAATAAGCTTGCAGTAGTAATTTAATTGCCTGAGCACTGATGTCAAATGCTTGGCCTTAGCAGAAAGCTATTTGTGGAACAAAGCCGCTACAAACCCAAATAATTTATTCAAAATATCGGCGGTCCCCCAGCTCTCCAGTGACATCACCCACCCCTGGAAATGGCGGGAAATTTTAGTGGGAAAAGATCAATTGAGCTACTTCCACTAAACAATCTTCCCCCCTCTTCTTACCACTCCTATGATGTCACCCACTTTCCACCTGTCACCCACTTGTGAACTTGTGGGAAAATACTCAGTCTGTGCCGAGCTGCAGGAGAGGCAGGGCATGAGGTATTTATTTATTAATTTATTTGGATGTGAAATGTGTTTTTGGTGGTGTTACCCTGCTAGTGGATTCTCCACACACTTCCACCACCCCGCCCCCACTTTCCGCCACCTTCTGCAGCCACTTTTTCCGATTGTGTGTTTGAAGATGGAGTGCCTAGTCCACAATACCACCACCAGAGGGTGCTCAAAACTCCACTTTCCGCTGCCCCCCCCTCCCCACACAAACTTTCGAGTTTCAGCTGCTTGTGTGGAGGTACTGTCCTACAGCTACTGTAGTGTTCATCACTTTTGTGGAACACTGAATGGGCTTAGTTTATTTTCACTGCTAGAGTCAGAGACATTAAGGCATTTATTTTTTATTTTCCTCACATTTCGAAGCACAGTTCTACAATGGGAAACCCACACTGGTGTCTAAGCACAGACAGGAAAATCAGAACAATTACATATCTCAAAGTTCATGACATATTTCAGAACCCACAGCAAATCGTAAAAAAACCAGACACACAGCAGATCGGATGTCTAAAAGATTCTCCTAGAACTCGAAGCACTGTTCTACAACTGCTGATCTGGAGATGCTCTAAAGCCACAGTGGTAGGTGGGTGGGGGCAGCATCCCACCTGTCCGAAGCAGAGGATGCTGGTCTGCCTGGACTTGTCTCTGAACACTTAAACAAAGAAGACATAACATGACTCTTTGCCGTCCCAGACTTTCCGTAGCTTCCTCCTTCTGTCCCTGCCTTGTTCGAACCAGTATGTAGAGATTCCTCTCACCATAAGAAAGGGTGTCTTGTGACTATGATGTCATGGAACTTCCTGTGAATGGAGCATCCTGATTGGTGCTGAGTTTACCAGCCAAAACGCTGCTGCTGATGTGGGAGCACTGTCTACCACTTTCTACAGATGGACAAAGTACGAGAATGTCACTAGAAAACTATTTTGTACAGATTGAAGAACATTCAGCAATCATATTGCACTAACATTTAACCAGCTCTGCTACTGTCGAAGAAAGCCGATCTCGAACCAGCCTATATCACCACAAACGACTGCATCGACATATCATATCGATGCAGTAAACACAATCCCATCCTGCGCCATACAGAATCATCAATTTTGCATCCTGCGCCTCCTGCATATGGCTGTCGACAACCATACACTCCTACATATAACGCGAAGACACACTGATCCCAAGAACAGAAGCACATGCACGGCATATAGTCACAGTGCTAGACATCTTCTGCAAGGTTGGTCGGTCATCCACCATGACCAACAGTCACGAGGCAACTGCCTCCATAAGCGCTGGCCTGATTAACGATTGGGGCGCCCTCCAGGGATAGCAGTCACTCTCCAAACCTGTGTAAAGAGGCTGGACTGATTCCTCCAGCAAAAAAGCTCCTGCTAACAGTGTTGTTTCCATCTAGGCCTGCTTGCTGCCGTGGTTTCTGCAACAAGTTGCAACCATCTCGAGAATCTAGGGTAACAAGAATATTTTTTCGGAGCTCTGTCGATGAGAAATGCTTAGTCAATCGTGAATTCATTTACCGATCTCGAAACCGATATCAGCTGCAAATCCGATTTTACACGCCAAAACGACGATATTTGTAACACTTTTATGCTGAAATCATTGAGTAGCATATGAAAATTTGCCGAATATCATGTATTTTTACATGATTTGCGAGAATATCATAGCATTTACGGGGAAATCTCGGGGAAATAGTCGTTCACCCACACATAGGGCGACAGGGTTAGGTCAACTACACCCTCGAACCCCACATGGCTGGTTCAGGAGGCTCAGTGACAGTTCGCGCATTAAGCCGGAAATGTCCATTCTTTCTGGCCACTGGCTACCTCCGTCATGCACCCGGACGCCAAGCAGAGTCGTCCTAGGAAACCAGCCACATATTTATCAGCGTAATTTCGTACAATTAAATACTACGACTGCAGCATCAATCCGTTGACATTCGACAATGAACAAAGTACCGGAAATATCTCCTCATGACGATGGTGGCTCTGGAAATATCAATTTTCCATGTAAATCCATATGCTCATTATGAAGGCATAATTTTCACGTAAAATCTTTATTACTCTCACGAATGGACATGCATTGAAATCGAGATTTTTCACGTAAAAATAGAAGAATCTGTACATCCCTTAAGGCCAGAAATGTCCTGTTCACTTCCAATCCACATCATTTTCTTTGCACATATCAGACCACAGTAACTTTACACTGCAACACACGCACATTTCAGACAAGCAGTGCTATTATTGTTTATGTGTGTATATCGTCTGAAAAAAAATATGGTATATCCATACTCACACTAGCTAGGTGACTCGATTCTCCTCATTTATAGAAAATTATTGGACATTTAGGTCTTGCAGCCAACCTGATTCGAGAACAGATTGCAGTTATTTTCAGTCAGCACTTTCGCAAGGTGCTGCATCCCGCCAAGACTCTATCAAACAAGTGTTGTAAAGCACAGGCGTCCAGCACTATTTGATAATCAACAGCACTCCCGCGGAATAAAGGGTTGGAAAGACATCACTGTTATGGGATGGTGTAATGTAATAAACATCGCAGTCGATAGTGCCACAAAGAACAAGGGAGGCTCTGCTTAGGGGAGCCGATGAGAGGACGTTCTGCGTATCCCTAATGATACTGCCGTATTACCTGCCATGTTTATACACTATAGAATACCCAGTTGAACCCTTGCACTGGTATATTGTGCGGGGTTTTACCAAATGAATCACCCCTTACGGTCAGATCTACTCATCAACGCGTAGAAATCATCTGTCCTCCCCTTACAGTTAGAAATTCGTCCGCCCCTGGTAGCTGAGTGGTTTTAGCTGCCCTCTGTAATAAAAAAAACTGAGTGAACGGATCAACGAAGAACCTGACCAAGGGTCATCGGAGTCCGTCCCGAACAAATTCAACGAACAGTATATAATAAAATCAGGTTAAAAAAAATAAAAGTGGTCAGCGCGACGGAATGTCGTACCTAACGGCCCGGGTTCGATTCCCGGCTGCGTCGGAGATTTTCTTCGCTCAGGAACTGGGTGTTGTGTTGTCCTTATCATCATCATTTCATTCCCATCGACACGCAAGTCACCGAAGTGGCGTCAACTCGATAGACTTGCACCAGGCGAACGGTCTACCCGACGGGAGGCCCTAGCCACACGGCAGTGGAGTGCAGTTAGAAATGCGTAATTTTTTTACAGGATTAGTAGTCTGTTCATTTCCCACACATGTCTGGTGCTATGTCAGAACACTAACAACAGTAACTTTACGTTCCAACAGCATAACATTCCAGACAAGTAGCGTGATTATCATTTATAGGCGTATAGCGTCCGAAAAATTATGGTATGTCCTCAGTCGCACCACCTGAGTGTCGTTTCACACGGCCTCCCAATAGCTTCCCATTAGCAAAACCCACCCACCACATCGTCATTATCACATATTTGTCGAGGAATGAAGGGCGCAGTTACTATTGAAAAGCCCTCTCGTCTTTTATTTATGTTACGTAGCCGGCCGAAGTGGCCGTGCGGTTAAAGGCGCTGCAGTCTGGAACCGCAAGACCGCTACGGTCGCAGGTTCGAATCCTGCCTCGGGCATGGATGTGTGTGATGTCCTTAGGTTAGTTAGGTTTAACTAGTTCTAAGTTCTAGGGGACTAATGACCTCAGCAGTTGAGTCCCATAGTGCTCAGAGCCATTTGAACCATTTTTTTTATGTTACGTAAGTTCTTGTATGATAGTCGGCATACGCCAGAGCAGGAACGGATAAAGTCACAGATCCCTGCTAATTCTCTCGAAATCCCTTCACGTTGCGACAGCAGTGTTCCATTAGTTAGAAGGCTGTCCGATCCTCTACACGTCATTGGCTACGTAGAGAGCTATCGCAACGAGAAGAAAAAAGAGCGCACTAACTTTCAGGGAGAAATTCACAACCATGTGGATTATCAGGTCTGGATTTTTTTACGACTGGTTCTGCTTCTAGTGATTTGGAGGCAATGGCGTAATAGAACACAAGCAGGTCTCTTCGGCTATTTTAGATTCAGTAGTTGTATTTATCTACATTCACCCACCGATCAGTCCTTCGCAAATGCCGGCCGGGGTGGCCGAGCGGTTGTAGGCGTTACAGTCTGGAACCGCGCGACCGCTACGGTCGCAGGTTCGAATCCTGCCTCTGGCATGGATGTGTGTGATGTCCTTAGGTTAGTTAGGTTTAAGTAGTTCTACGATCTAGGGGACTGATGACCTCAGATGTTAGGGCCCATAGTGCTCAAAGCCATTTGAACCAGCGGTAACAACTTTCTGTACAGATCGATTTTCACACCCTGTCACCTACAGCTATAACAAAAACTACCAGCCTAGATCGCAAATGATGTTTATTGCTCTGGTAACCTGTTTCAGTCATAGAAAGACTATCTTCATACCTGTGTGTAACTCCATTGGTGAGGCGTGCAGCCGATTCTCGCAACCGTTGTACGTCAGGTGTCTCTTGAGCACGTAGAACGGCTCCTCGCATCAACTGCATGTGTCACCAGTGAACATAAATGCTGGTCTAAAGGTGGCCTCTCTGTGACTGAGAACAATAAACACCACTTGTGAACACGCTGGCTGTTTTTGTTAAATTACGATAAAAAAATGGCTCTGAGCACTATGGGACTCAACTGCTGAGGTCATTAGGCCCCTAGAACTTAGAACTAGTTAAACCTAACTAACCTAAGGACAGCACACACATCCATGCCCGAGGCAGGATTCGAACCTGCGACCGTAGCGGTCTCGCGGTTCCAGACTGCAGCGCCAGAACCGCGCGGCCACTTCGGCCGGCAAATTACGATAAAAGATCGCTGTTGTTCCAATCATGACTTCAAAAATTGTTAACCATAAAATAGTCAAATCTAAAGGCCGTAAATTAAACTATATACCTAGAAATTAAAATTACGAGTAACTTAAATTGGAAAGAACACACAGAAAATGTTGTAGGGAAGGCAGGACACTTAGAAAATGTAACAGATCTACTAGACTGCCTACACTACGCTTGTCTGTCCTCTTTTAGAATACTGCTGCGCGGTATGGGATTCTTACTAGGTAGGATTGACGGAATACATCGAAAAAGTTCAAAGAAGGGCAGCACGTATTGCATTATCGTGAAATGGGGGAGAGAGTGTCACTGAAATGATACATGATTTGGGGTGGACATTAAAACAAAGGCATTTATCCTTGCGGCGGAATATTCTCAAGAAATTTCAATCACCAACTGTCTCCTCCGAATACGAAAACATTTTGTTGACGCCGACCTACACAGGGAGAAACGATCACCATAATAAAATAAGGGAAATCAGAGCTCGCACGGAAAGATATAGATGTTCGTTTCTTCAGCGCTCTATACGAGACTGGAATAATAGAAAATTGTGACGGTGGTTTGATGAACCCTCTTCCAGGCACTTAAATGTGATCTGCAGAGTATCCGTGTAGATGTTGGTAGATATAGATGAACCTACAGGTGTAACCATCTACTCTTCCTGCTATGCAACATACTCACAATAAGTAAAAGTTGTTTTTTTTCTGAACTTCTTGGTTTTACTGTTTCAATGTCCAGCAGCGTACGGGCCGCAAGATGAAAGATTTTCTGGAGCAGACGTGTCAGTGGAACGGCGCAGGTGCCACCTGCTCAGTACACACGCACGTGCTTTTCCGTGTTCGCGAGTGCTGATACGCAAACCGCTACAGCCGCTATGAGCTTTTGCTTCCCGGAAACAGCACAGTTGGCGGAGTCGTTGAGTAGTTGATCGCGCTCTGTTTCACCTCGTGCTTCGTTGCTCCAGTTCTCCTCGTCCCTAAATACACACGGTGATGAGTGTCGCGTGTGTCCTTTAATTTCACGGTTCATTGGCTGCCCCATGAATATTCTGTGCAAATTGTTCCAGTTCATTAAGCTGATGCCGAAGAGACAGGATGAGGAATCGAACAGTCAGCAGGCACGCGTTCAATAAAGCTGTTGTCCCGTGTTGCAGCGTTCTGCCGTAGCTTCAAGCTTCGGAGGCAGCGAGAGCCAGTCTCTTTGAGTATACCTACCTTATCTTAGAAGTTACGCTGATGCGTAATTCATTAGCGGGTAGAATACGCCATATTAGTTATAGGGACAAGATAATTTATGATTTCTGTGAGAAAGAAATTCATTATTTGTGGCTAGTTTTAAAAATGCCAGTAGGAGTCTTCCCCGCGATTTCATTCCTAGAACGTTTACAAAGCACTGCTTGTGGCATATTGTGACCTTTATGCTCCTTCCCCACCTATCCTTTCAAAGACTACCTGGCTGGTGGTTATATCTGTCCATTTTATCTTTAACACGCGTATCGAAATACCAACCAAGCGGGCTGGCGCAATGGTTAGCACACTGGACTCGCTTTCGGGAGGTCGACTGTTCATATCCGCGTCCAGTCATCCAGATTTAGGTTCCCCGTGATTTCCCCAAAATCGTTCCGGCCAAATGCCGGAATGATTCCTTCGGAAGGGCATGGCAGATTTCCTTCCCCAACCTCGAAACAGTTCGAGCTTGTGCTCCGTCCCTAATGACCTCGATGTCGACTGGACGTTCTTCGCAACACCACACTTCAAACGCTTCAAGAAATTTCATTTCCTTTTGCTTGTGATCCATGTTTCACAATTGTTAAATTCTGCTCTCCAGATGCAGCTTTTAACCATTTTTTCCTCACTTCATTAGTTACGTTTTTTGAACAAAGCAATTTCCATTTTTTCATAAAATTATCACCAAACTGAAATTAAAGTATCTTCCGCTTAATACAGGACAGAAAAAATCTGTCAACAACCCGGAGGTTGGTGTAAACACGACAGTGCTCTACTAGGCATGGTCCTGCTGTACTGTAATGCGGTTGCCAGCCAATTTAACGTGGATTCCGAACCTCAGTGCAGCTCGCCATTTTGCACATTAACAACAACTGGCAGAGCAGAAAGAAGAGGAAGCTGAACCACCGCAACAAATATTGTAGTGCAGCTCGCAGTAAATTATCTGGCTAGAGTCAACGAAACCGACACCTAACCTCACTGGCACATCAAAAATGGTTCAAATGACTCTGAGCACTATGGGACTCAACTGCTGTGGTCATTAGTCCCCTAGAACTTAGAACTAGTTAAACCTAACTAACCTAAGTACATCACAAACATCCATGCCAGAGGCAGGATTCGAACCTGCGACCGTAGCGGTCTCGCGGTTCCAGGCTGCAGCGCCTTTAACCGCACGGCCACCACTGGCACATCCAGCTACTAGTAAAGCATTACCTTTGTTGCAAATGTAATCGTATAAAATAATGTTGAATTAGTATTTGGTCGTCTGATGATTGCAGCATGCCGCCGAAACTCATCTGGCTAAACTAAACTGTTATTAAAAGCTGAAAAGTGCGTAAATTCGTACAATATGGATAAATTTAAAAATTATGATTTTTTAATTAATAAGATGTTATTTTAGAGAACTTCCGTCTCTTGTAGATGAAACAAAATACAAACCAATTAAAGTCCTTAATCAGAAAATTAGCACTTTGACTAGAAATCTGCTTCCCCCAACTACGTGGCTAATTTTTAAGTACTGTTTCACTTCGCTCGGCGTGGTGAAAGCAAACCTACCAGCGCAGTTATCAAGATTTTAGAACCATTTGAGCGAACATTGGACAACGCAGTCGCCTCAAAGAGAGCTAAAACGTGCATCTTTATTGGGGTACGCATCTTCATCTACTTCTGCATCAATATCCAAATTCCGCAAGCCTCCTCGTATAGTGTAGCGGAGAATACTTTGTGTCCCTCTGTCACTTCCCTCATTTCTTGTTTCAGTTGCCTGCTGGAAGAATATTGGCAAGCCTTCGTACGAAGTCTCTCTATTTTTGCCTTCATATTCTTTCGCGAGGTATACATGGGAGGATGCAATATATTGGTTGACTCTTCTACGAACGTATCCTTCGAAATTTTATCACTTGACCACTCTGTGATGGAGTAATGGTACTAAAACACTCAGTTGGAGTACGCCCGAAGTTACTTTTACGTCTGAACATTTCTCTCCCTCAAGAAAGACATGTTGTGTTCCATTTTCTTGGACCTATTCAATCGAATCACGAAACTGGCCAGATATTCGGTACAATCGTATTTTGTTCGTCAGTCGCCAGTAAAGACTTGGGTCAAATTGGAGAATTGTTCGAACAACACGTAAGTGTTACGGAGATGCTTCGTAAACACATATTGGAATCCCAGAAGCGAAAGCGACGTTCTTTTTGACAAACTCTATTGAGAAAATTTACGGAACGGGCATTTGAAGTTGACTGCCGAACGATTCTACTGTCGAACGGTTCTACTACAGAACGATTCTACTGCCGCCAACATACATTGCGCGTAAGGACTACGAAGAGAACATACGAGAAATTAGGGTTCATACGGAGGAATATAGATAGTCATTTTCCCCTCGCCAAATTTTCGAATGGAACGGGATAGAAAATGATTAATTGTGGTACAGGGTACCCTCCGCCACACACCCTTCGGTGGCTTGCGGAGTATCTAGAGACACTACTGTTTCCCATTTTGGTTGCCACAGACGTGTCGTGCGCTTTTCGGCCGTGGGGGTGGCAACGTCTGGGTTCTGTTTCCGACCATAAATATTTTACCTTTGCGTTTTCCGACCGTCAAAAGAAGCCGTAACAGTGGAGAAGGATCTGGCGACTGTTTTGTAACGCGAACATCCCTTCACGTTTTATCTAGACTGAGGACTGGCTATGCACATTGTGCGTAGGTATGTTAATTTTTTTTAAATTTCTTATTGTTATCTGTTTTTTCATATTTTATTTTTACCTTTTCTTTGTGCAACATAACTTAACTTCTTACCTTATTTTATGAATTTTAATTTCTAACTTATTTTTTTAGTAATAAAGCCAGAGATTTTAAACATAATCTTAAATTCCCCGAGTTGTTATACACTGAAGAGTCAAAGAAAGTGGTATACCTGCCTTACATCGTTTAGGACCCCAGCGAGCGCGAAGAAGTACCGCAACACGACGTGGCGTGGACTTGACTAATGTCTGCAGTTGTGCTGGAGGGGACTGACGCCTTGAATCCTGCAGGGCTGCCCATAAATCCGTAAGAGCACGAGGGTGTGGAGATCTCGTCTGAACAACACGTTGCAAGGCATCCTCGATATGCACAGTAATGTTAACGTTCGGTAGCAAGCGGAAGTGTTTAAACAGAAGAGTGTTCCTGGAGCCACTGTGTAGCAATTCTAGACGTGTGTGGTGTCGAATTTTCCTGCTGGAATTGCACAAGTCCGTAGGATTGCACAATGGACAGAATGGATGCAGGTGACCAGACAGAATGCTTACTTACGTGTTACCTGTCAGAGTCGTATCTAGAATTATCAGGGGTATCATATTACTCCAACCGCACACGCCCCACACCATTACAGAGCTCCACCAGTTTGAACAGTACCCTGCTCACATGCAGAGTCCATGGATTTATGAGGTTGTCTCCATACCCGTACACGACCACCTGCACGATACAAGTTGAAACAAGACTCGTCCAACCAGGCAACATGTTTTCAGTAATCAACAGTACAATGTCGGTGTTGACAGGCCCAGGCGAGGCGTGAAGTTTTATGTCGTGCAGTCATTGAGGGTACACAAGTGAGCCTTTGTCTCGGAAAGCCCATATCGATGATGTTTCGTTGAATGGTTCACACACTGACACTTGTTGATGGCCCAGCGTTGAAATCTGCGGCAATTTGCGGAAGGGTTGCACTTCAGTCACGTTGAACGATTCTCTTCAGTCGTCGTAGGTCCCATTCTTGTAGGATATTTTTCCGGCCGCAGCGATGTCGGAGATTTGATGTTTTACCGGGTTCTTGATATTCACGGTACACTCGTGAAATGGTCGTACGAGAAAGTCCCCAATGCAACGCTACCTCGGAGATGCTGTGTCCTATCGCTCGTGCGCCTACTATAACACCGCGTTCAAACTCCCTTAAATCTTGATAACTTGCCATTGTAGCAGCGGTATCCGATCTAACAACTGCGCCAGACACTTGTCTTATATAGGCGTTGCCGACAGCAACGCCGTATTCTGCCTGTTCACATATCTCTGTATTTGAATACGTATGCCTATACCAGTTTCTGTGGCGCTTCAGTGTATGTTCTTTAACGTCTTTAACCTTTCGTCAAGATATATGTATAGTATCCATGAACCATGGACCTTGCCGTTGGTGGGGAGGCTTGCGTGCCTCAGCGATACAGATGGCCGTACCGTAGGTGCAACCACAACGGAGGGGTATCTGTTGAGAGGCCAGACAAACATGTGGTTCCTGAAGAGGGGCAGCAGCCTTTTCAGTAGTTGCAGGGGCAACAGTCTGGATGATTGACTGATCTGGCCTTGTAACATTAACCAAAACGGCCTTGCTGTGCTGGTACTGCGAACGGCTGAAAGCAAGGGGAAACTACAGCCGTAATTTTTCCCGAGGACATGCAGCTCTACTGTATGATTAAATGATGATGGCGTCGTCTTGGGTAAAATATTCCGGAGGTAAAATAGTCCTCCATTCGGATCTCCAGGCGGGGACTACTCAAGAGGACGTCGTTATCAGGAGAAAGAAAACTGGCGTTCTACGGATCGGAGCGTGGAATGTCAGATCACTTAATCGGGAAGGTAGGTTAGAAAATTTGAAAAGGGAAATGGATAGGTTAAAGTTAGATATAGTGGGAATTAGTGAAGTTCGGTGGCAGGAGGAACAAGACTTTTGGTCAGGTGATTACAGGGTTATAAATACAAAATCAAATAGGGGTAATGCAGGAGTAGGTTTAATAATGAATAAAAAAATAGGAGTGCGGGTTAGCTACTACAAACAGCATAGTGAACGCATTATTGTGGCCAAGATAGACACAAAGCCCATGCCTACTACAGTAGTACAAGTTTATATGCCAACTAGCTCTGCAGATGATGAAGAAATAGATTAAATGTATGACAAGATAAAAGAAATTATTAAGGTAGTGAAGGGAGACGAAAATTTAATAGTCCTGGGTGACTGGAATTCGTCAGTAGGAAAAGGGAGAGAAGGAAACATAGTAGGTGAATATGGATTGGGGGGAAGGAATGAAAGAGGAAGCCGCCTTGTAGAATTTTGCACAGAGCACAACTTAATCATAGCTAACACTTGGTTCAAGAATCATGAAAGGAGGCTGTATACATGGAAGAAGCCAGGAGATACTGACAGGTTTCAGATAGATTATATAATGGTAAGACAGAGATTTAGGAACCAGGTTTTAAATTGTAAGACATTTCCTGGGGCAGATGTTGATTCTGACCACAATCTATTGGTTATGAACTGCAGATTGAAACTGAAGAAACTGCAAAAAGGTGGGAATTTAAGGAGATGGGACCTGGATAAACTGAAAGAGCCAGAGGTTGTAGAGAGTTTCAGGGAGAGCATAAGGGAACAATTGACAGGAATGGGGGAAAGAAATACAGTAGAAGAAGAATGGGTAGCTCTGAGGGATGAAGTGGTGAAGGCAGCAGACGATCAAGTAGGTAAAAAGACGAGGGCTAATAGAAATCCTTGGGTAACAGAAGAAATATTGAATTTAATTGATGAAAGGAGAAAATATAAAAATGCAGTAAATGAAGCAGGCAAAAAGGAATACAAACGTCTCAAAAATGAAATCGACAGGAAGTGCAAAATGGCTAAGCAGGGATGGCTAGAGGACAAATGTAAGGATGTAGAGGCTTGTCTCACTAGGGGTAAGATAGATACTGCCTACAGGAAAATTAAAGAGACCTTTGGAGAGAAGAGAACCACTTGTATGAATATCAAGAGCTCAGATGGAAACCCAGTTCTAAGCAAAGAAGGGAAGGTAGAAAGGTGGAAGGAGTATATAGAGGGTTTATACAAGGGAGATGTACTTGAGGACAATATTATGGAAATGGAAGAGGATGTAGATGAAGACGAAATGGGAGATAAGATACTGCGTGAAGAGTTTGACAGAGCACTGAAAGACCTGAGTCGAAACAAGGCCCCGGGAGTAGACAACACTCCACTAGAACTACTGATGGCCTCGGGAGAGCCAGTCATGACAAAACTCTACCATCTGGTGAGCACGATGTATGAGACAGGTGAAATACCCTCAGACTTCAAGAAGAATATAATAATTCCAATCCCAAAGAAAGCAGGTGTTGACAGATGTGAAAATTACCGAACTATCAGTTTAATAAGTCACAGCTGCAAAATACTAACGCGAATTCTTTACAGACGAATGGAAAAACTGGTAGAAGCCGACCTCGGGGAAGATCAGTTTGGATTCCGTAGAAATGTTGGAACACGTGAGGCAATACTAACCTTACGACTTATCTTAGAAGAAAGATTAAGAAAAGGCAAACCTACGTTTCTAGCATTTGTAGACTTAGAGAAAGCTTTTGACAGTGTTAACTGGAATACTCTCTTTCAAATTCTGAAGGTGGCAGGGGTAAAATACAGGGAGCGAAAGGCTATTTACAATTTGTACAGAAACCAGATGGCAGTTGTAAGAGTCGAGGGGCATGAAATGGAAGCAGTGGTGGGGAAAGGAGTGAGACGGGGTTGTAGCCTCTCCCCGATGCTATTCAATCTGTATATTGAGCAAGCAGTAAAGGAAACAAAAGAAAAATTCGGAGTAGGTATTAAAATTCATGGAGAAGAAGTAAAAACTTTGAGGTTCGCCGATGACATTGTAATTCTGTCAGAGACAGCAAAGGACTTGGAAGAGCAGTTGAACGGAATGGACAGTGTCTTGAAAGGAGGATATAAGATGAACATCAACAAAAGCAAAACGAGGATAATGGAATGTAGTCAAATTAAGTCGGGTGATGCTGAGGGAATTAGATTAGGAAATGAGACACTTAAAGTAGTAAAGGAGTTTTGCTATTTAGGGAGTAAAATAACCGATGATGGTCGAAGTAGAGAGGATATAAAATGTAGACTGGCAATGGCAAGGAAAGCGTTTCTCAAGAAGAGAAATTTGTTAACATCGAGTATAGATTTAGGTGTCAGGAAGTCGTTTCTGAAAGTATTTGTATGGAGTGTAGCCATGTATGGAAGTGAAACATGGACGATAACTAGTTTGGACAAGAAGAGAATAGAAGCTTTCGAAATGTGGTGCTACAGAAGAATGCTGAAGATAAGGTGGGTAGATCACGTAACTAATGAGGAGGTATTGAATAGGATTGGGGAGAAGAGAAGTTTGTGGCACAACTTGACTAGAAGAAGGGATCGGTTGGTAGGACATGTTTTGAGGCATCAAGGGATCACAAATTTAGCATTGGAGGGCAGCGTGGAGGGTAAAAATCGTAGAGGGAGACCAAGAGATCAATACACTAAGCAGATTCAGAAGGATGTAGGTTGCAGTAGGTACTGGGAGATGAAGAAGCTTGCACAGGATAGAGTAGCATGGAGAGCTGCATCAAACCAGTCTCAGGACTGAAGACCACAACAACAACATCTTCTTCGTCGTTTATGATGAGGCAGACCAATGAAAACTTTTTAAATTTTAAATATAGAATTTACTGCTTCTTACTTCAGCTTATTTATCAAAAAGTAGACGTACAGATGTTTTTGTTTTATTGAGGACTTTAATTGGCTATTATAAACTGTGACACCATTCGTGGTCCTGTGCCACTGGTTGACAACGTTCCACATTTCAATTTGTGTACTAGAATTGTTCATTCATTAATAGACCATACGGCATGCGAATTCCATGATCTTTTTTCGCTGGGCATTTGCACCATTATTACCATCCACGCTTCATCAAAACTGTTTAGTCGGATATGTGCACTGCAACACAAATGCGGCAAAAACGTCAGACCTAGCTATTCCTGTATTACTTCGTTAATCCCAGTTCTTTTATTTTCTTCCACAGTCATTGGAAGTGAAAATTGCAACTGGAAAGCAATGGTGGGGGTAATATTGTTTTTTCTAGCTGTAATCGTAGCCATTTCAATTTATAGCACTGCCGTTTTCGGTGATCGCCCAGGAATCTTATTTTTCAATCTATAAAAAAGCCTTTTATACGTAATTTGAGTTTTATCTCGAAGAAAAACAAATAAAACAGGAAACACCTTCGTCTCTTCTTCTGTGCTTCCAATTATCAACGTGTCTCGTGTATAGTTCTTGGAACTGTTTCGAACAACTGTAAAATGTCCCATCTACTCTGTAGGAATCAGCATGGGTTTCGAAAAAGACGATCGTGTGAAACCCAGCTCGCGCTATTCGTCCACGAGACTCAGAGGTCCATAGACACGGGTTCTCAGGTAGATGCCGTGTTTCTTGACTTCTGCAAGGCGTTCGATACAGTTCCCCACAGCCGTTTAATTAACAAAGTAAGAGCATATGGAATATCAGACCAGTTGTGTGATTGGATTGAAGAGTTCCTAGATAACATAACGCAGCATGTCATTCTCAATGGAGAGAAGTCTTCCGAAGTAATAGTGATTTCAGGTGTGCCGCAGGGGAGTGTCGTAGGACCGTTGCTATTCACGATATAAATAAATGACCTTGTGGATAACATCGGAAGTTCACTGAGGCTTTTTGCGGATGATGCTGTGGTATATCGAGAGGTTGTAACAATGGAAAATTGTACTGAAATGCAGGAGGATCTGCAGCGAATTGACGCATGGTGCAGGGAATGGCAATTGAATCTCAATGTAGACAATTGTAATGTGCTGCGAACACATAGAAAGAAAGATCCCTTATCATCTAGCTACAATATGTCAGCAACTGGAAGCAGTTAATTCCATAAATTATCTGGGAGTACACATTAGGAGTGATTTAAAATGGAATGATCATATAAAGTTGATCGTCGGTAAAGCAGATACCTGACTGAGATTCATTGGAAGAATCTTAAGGAAATGTAATCCGAAAACAAAGGAAGTAGGTTACAAATGGTTCAAATGGCTCTGAGCACTATGGGACTCAACTGCTGAGGTCATTAGTCCCCTAGAACTTAGAACTAGTTAAACCTAACTAACCTAAGGACATCACAAACATCCATGCCCGAGGCAGGATTCGAACCTGCGACCGTAGCGGTCTTGCGGTTCCAGACTGCAGCGCCTTCAACCGCACGGCCACTTCGGCCGGCAAGTAGGTTACAGTACACTTGTTCGCCCACTGCTTGAATACTGCTCACCGGTGTGGGATCCGTACCAGATAGGGTTGATTGAAGAGATAGAGAAGATCCAACGGAGAGCAGCGCGCTTCGTTGCAGGATGATTTAGTAATCGCGAAAGCGTTACGGAGATGATAGATAAACTCCAGTGGAAGACTTTGCAGGAGAGACGTTCAGTAGCTCGGTACGGGCTTTTGTTGAAGTTTCGAGAAGATACCTTCACCGAGGAGTCAAGCAGTATATTGCTCCCTCCTACGTATATCTCGCGAAGAGACCATGAGGATAAAATCAGAGAGATTAGAGCCCACACAGAGGCATACTGACAATCCTTCTTTCCACGAACAATACGATACTGGAATAGAAGGGAGAACCGATAGAGGTATTCAAGGTACCCTCCGCCACACACCGTCAGGTGGCTTGCAAAGTATGGATGTAGATGTAGATGTATATCCATATCCATAAGAAAAATTCCATTTTAACTCAAGATTTTCTCTATTTATTTAAACCGAACACTAGGATTCTTCTGTCAGGAACGACCTACTGTCAATTTGCAAGAAACCATTACCTTCAGTTAATTTCAATTTTTTTTCGCTCAGTTGAATCTCCGAAGTGGTGTCAGGGTTCTGAGTCGTCCCAATAGGTTCCCTTCTTGCTTTACACAATACAGTTTTGGAGTTCTCGTAATTCGGCATATCTGCGACGAAATCTAAACCTTCATCTTTCAACACTTGAAATTCCTCTTTAAAAATTTGGGAAAGAGACACTGTCTTTTCTTCGTGAAATATTTTCCTGCATTTATGCATTGGATTCTTAATATGCACACCTGCTTTGTGAGGTGGGCAAGAATGTTGTCGTTCATACATGATTCTCCCATTTGCCGTTTAAAAAACGGCCTCATCATTTACTCCCTACAGAATTCACGAACATCTAGTTCGTGTGGTTCAAATGGCACTAAGCACTATGGGACTTAACATCTGAGGCCATCAGTCCCCTAGGCTTAGAACTACTTAAACCTAACTAACCTAAGGTTCTAGACGCTTCAGTCTGGAACCGCGTGACCGCTACAGTCACAGGTTCGATTCCTGCCTCGGGCATGGGTGTGTGTGATATCCTTAGCTTAGTTAGGTTTAAGTACTTCTAAGTTCTAGGGGACTGATAACCTCAGATGTTAAGTCCCATAGTGCTCAGAGCCATTTGAACCATTTTTTGAACTAACCTAAGGACATCACACACGTCCATGCCCGAGGCAGGATTCGAACCTGCGACTGAAGCGCCTAGAACCGCTCGGCCACACTGGCCGGCTCTAGCTCGTATACTCGTCACATTTTTGTGCACTCGGTGGCAATGGTCATTACTGAGTGACGGGGATTCCTTTTCGTTGTTGTAATTATTTTCATTACTCACTGTGTTTAGAACTTAAGTAACGTAGGCCTATAAAACTATACGGAAACGATGGGTGTCGGCGATGGCATTGACGATGACAATACATCTGCCACTGGTGAACGACTAGCGTAAATCAGCACAGAGGGTGGGGGGGGGGGGCGGGGGGAAGGCCGTATTCTTAAATCCCACGGTGCAAACGTGGGACGTGGGTGGTCGTAAGTCTCACGGTACCTGTGGACCTACGAAAGGTGTCGCAACCGCCACAACAGAAAAAATGTCCAAATGTGTGTGAAATCTTATGGGACTTAACTGCTAAGGTCATCAGTCCCTAAGCTTACACACTACTTCACCTAATTTATCCTAAGGACGAACACACACACCCATGCCCGAAGAAGGATTCGAACCTCCGCCACAACAGAACGCAATCATTTTACGATAGAACCGGAAACTCACCATTTCATCTCATCTCATCGCTAGGTACGGATCCTCTTCATGTAAATTACAAACACCAAAGGAACATAACCACTCGTCATTTCAGAGCATAAAACTCCACACTAAGCACAGCAAACTACATACAAAGACGGATACACATGCAGGTAAACCCCTCACTTCGCACCCCCTATCTTACACAGAAGGCATTAGGTAAAGTCCACCGGACCTTCAGTAAATATGGGCCCCAAACCCAATGATGCAAACACGCACGCACGTTTGGAAAGCCCACGTAACCTTCTGGAAGAGGCGTTCTCCGTCTTATGAAGGTACGTAGAACTGATCTACATCCACATCTACACACATACTCCGCAAGCCACCGTACGGTACATGGCGGTGGGTACCAAGTATCACTACTGGTTATTTTCTTTCCGGTTCCACTCGCAAATAGAGCGAGAGAAAAATGAGTCCTAATTTCAAGCATCTTATATTCGTGATCCTTACGCGAAATGTACGCTGGCAGCAGTAGACTCGTTCTGCAGTTGGCGTCAAATGCCGGTTCTCCGAATTTATACAATACCGCCTCGCCAAGAGAACGTCGTCTACCTTCCGGGGATTCCGTTTTGAGTTCACGAAGCATCTCCCTAATACTTGTATACTCATCGCACCTAACGCTACAAAATATGGCAGCACGCCTTTGAACTGCTTCGATGTCTTCCTTTAATCCGGCCTGTTGGGGATCACAAACGCACGAACAGTACTCGAGAACTGGTCAGAATAGCGTTATACACGCCATCTCTTTTATGGATGAGCTACAATTTCCCAAAATTCTCCCAATAAGACAATGTAGAGCATTCGCCTTACCTGGTACCAACGGGACACACTCATTCCATTTCACATAGCTTTGCAACGTTACGCTTAGATATTAAATCTATGTGACTGTGTCAAACAACATCCTAATAAATCTGTATTCGAACGTTACAGGATTGGTTGTCCTACTCATCCGCATTAACTTACATTTTTCTACATTTGTAGTATGCTACCAGTCATCACATCAACTAAAAATTCTTTCTAAGTCATCTTGTATCATCCTACAGTCACTCAACGACGACGCCTTTTCGTACCACAGCCATAAATTGCTGCTTACCCTGACCGTCAGATCAGTTATGTATATAGAGAATAACTAATCTAGAAACTTTGTGCTAGGATCCTTATGGTGGCTAAGCGGTTCTAGGCGCTACAGTCCGGAACCGCGCGACCGCTACACTCGCAGGTTCGAATCCTGCCTCGGGCATGGATGTGTGTGATGTCCTTAGGTTAGTTAGGTTTAAGTAGTTCTAAGTTCTAGGCGACTGATGACCTCAGATGTTAATTTCCATAGTGCTCAGAGCCATTTGAACCATTTTTTTGATCCTAAATGGACAGTGTAATCCGTACGAATGTGTAACATAGATGCTTCCTAAATATAAATGGCCATCTTAGGAAGAAAGACGACTTTATTGTGGGAATCTCTGGAGGAAACATTTAATTAAGTGAGATTCGTGAGAGACTACGACTGTTCTGTGGCCACCATCGTACATCTCGCCCAGGGATCAAAATGGTTCAAATGCCTCTGAGCACTATGGGACTTAAATTCTGAGGTCATTAGTCCCGTAGAACTTAGGACTACGTAAACCTAACTAACCTAAGGACATCACACACATCCATGCCCGCGGCAGGATTCGAACCTGCGACCGTAGCAGCAGCGCGGTTCCGGACTGAAGCGCCTAGAGCCGCTCGGTAAAACGGCCGGCTGCGCCCAGGGACCATGAACAGTAATTTCCCCCCCGTTCCATACGCGAATGCAGTAGTATAGAAATTCAAAAAAATGGTTCAAATGGCTCTGAGCACAATGGGACTTAACATCTATGGTCATCAGTCCCCTAGAACTTAGAACTACTTAAACCTAACTAACCTAAGGACATCACACAACCCAGTCATCACGAGGCAGAGAAAATACCTGATCCCGCCGGGAATCGAACCCGGGAATCCGGGCGCGGGAAGCGAGAACGCTACCGCACGACCACGAGCTGCGGACATACAGAAATTCGATAATATTGGCACACATTGCTCGTATTCTAGAGGTCTGCTGTTCATATCCCATTCCGACCATCATGCTTTGGGTTTTCGTGATTACCATCGCGAGAACCTAGTGGATTTCCTTCTCAACCCGACGTCGCCGATGGGATGCTAAATCCTAAAAGACTTATTTTCGTTTTTTATACGATGTTGTGAAATGCATTAACACTCTTCACTAGTCCTTGCACAAGTATCAACATCTCTTGAGACATTATATAATTCGCCCGATCATTGGAGTATAAAACTCCGAAATGTGGAGCTGAACGTTAAAATAAAATTGTCTGTTCAGATATCGCTGTGTGTTCCAAGAGGAAGAATCGCTTCTTAATCGTACAAATATGAAGTCAGTAAGCAAACTCATAACAGTTCCATTCAATCTAATAATATAGTTCCAAACTTCGTTGCAGTTATCAGCGCAGCGCCTTGACGATCAGTCATCCATTTGGCGAGTTTGCTTGGAAGGGCGCGGTCGATTTCCTTCCCCATCCTACAAACACTCCGAGCGTGTGCTCCGTCTCTAATGAACTCGATGTGGACGGGACAGTAAATCCTAATCTTTCTCCTTTCCTTGTTGACGAATTTGTGCCATCATCGCCAGTACTTTGCCTTTCGCGGCCTGAGGTGCTTACATCAGGTTGCTTTCGTCTGTACTATGACAGCATCTGATTCCTGATTCTAAGACACTCCATATGTTCTGACCTGAACTTAAATCATTACATTGTATACTTATTTTGAGATCTGCACGGCAATTACCTATCACCTATCCAGTGTGCCTAGTGTTCCCGTGTTTTTAAAGCAAAATTATTTTGCAAGCCCCATTTCCTCAACATTAGAAATACAGAAACGGCAGTACAAGGTGATGAAATTGACGCGTTGCGGTGTAACTAACCTGAAAACATCTGAAGATGAGTGATAACGGCTGAAACCTGTTGCCGCCAATATTAAAACCTAGAAATAAATAATCAGCTATAACTGTCCGACAAATGTTGCAAGTCTAGACATACAGCATGTCTGCTTTATTGATATGAATGTTTCAGGACAATCGCATAACGTAAAATTTGCACATGTGTTGACTTATCTAGATGGATGTCGTAAACAGTTTTTTGTGGTCTTTGCAGCGTCATTCGGTCATTCCATATTATTCGTCTGTTTCTGAAACGATACTCTAATGTCCCGCAGACGATGAAGTTACTTAAGGATGGACAGTAAAACAAACAAATGAGGCAAAGCTCATGTGGAGCGAAGCAGTTTTCAATACTAAACTTCTAGTGTGTTAGTAACAGAAGATTTACAATCAGCGCGCATTACCAATTTCGAAATCATGCAGAGAGACATAGACTTTTAATGCAAACTCCATTCAGAAACTGGCGATTGCTCGGATGACAAGACAGAGATGCGTCTTAAAAATTGCTAGCAGAGACAGTAGAAAGAACAAATGTAGTCAGGCGGACCAGACGGATAGAGAATGAGTAGTAGATGGAAAACGGAAGTTCTTTGTAGGATTCCTAAAGATAAGAAGAGGCCGAGGAGACGTCTCAACGGGATATGGGTGGATGACATTAGGAAACGTGGATGAGTGTAGCTGAAGAACACAATTCATAGAAAAACTTACAAGGGGAGGCCACGACGTTTGGAACGCGGATTTACTGCAGACTTCGTACACTCTTAGTACTCCATGAGGATAACAACATGTGTAACCAGTAGCGCGTACTTCTCAAGCGTTATTGAGAAAATCGCAAGGTAATTTCGGTCGCCAAATATGTGGCTATGCGTAGCCATTTTTACCATGAAGCAGTGGCAGACGAGTGGTTAGCGTTCAAGCCGCTGGATCGCTGGGTCGAGTCCCGTTCGTCAGTCTTTTTTATTTCTAGCACAGTCATTTTCTTTACTATTTACATTACAATTGATATAATGGGAAAAATACGTGTATTCGGATGGACTTTTATTAAATTTACAATGTTATTTGGCAGTCTACAAATTTTTACTATCACAAATAATATAATATTCATAACTATCGACTATTAAACGACCAAACTCATAAAATGATACTGAAAATGCATGTTTGTCCGTGTCTTCAAAATTGTTCGTATTTAATCGAAAGAGAACGACAAATTGCTTCTCGTGAAGACGCTATTAAAATACACTCGATACTGCATGACCAATTATCAGCGCCGATATTTAAGGAAATGCTGCGTTATTCATGGTTTGCTTGCAAATTATAGGCTGAAAGAGAGGTTTCTGAAATTGTTAACAAGATTTGTTTTTCCACGTAAAACATCAAAAGACCTTGCGTATGCGAAACATAGCATTTATTCAATGCAGCTGGTGCCGTTTAATTTTATGTTTTCCATGTTTTTACGAAAAATACCATCCTGCAACTTGTACTCGTAATGTCGACAGCGACGACTAATTGTACATCTTTCGAAAGCCGTCTGTGCCGGTCAAAACTTGGAGGTAACAAGTAGTTTCGGACTCCTTCCAGGTATAAGGGATTTCTCAAATCACGGACGTGCATACATTTTCATTATCACTTTATGCGTTTGGTCGGTACTAGTCGATAATTATGAATATTATGACATTGCAAATTTAATAAAAGTCCATCCGATTACACGTATTTTTCCCATTATATCAATTGTAATGTAAATAGTAAAGAAAGTGTCGGTGTTAGAAATAAAAAAAACTGACGAACGGGACTCGATCCAACGATTACGTAGCTTGAACACTAACCACTCGGCTGTCACCCCTTCATGGTAAAAATGGCCACGCACAGTTATACATTTGACGACCGAAATTATCTTGCGAGTTTCTCAATAATGCTTTGGAAGTACGCGCTACTGCTTGCACATTTTGTTGTCCTCATGGAGTACTACGAGTGTGCGATGTTTGAAGTAAATCCGCGTTCCAAACGTCGTGGCGTCCCCATTGTTAGTCGAGGCCTTTATCCAGCAGTGAATGTCAAATGGCGACTGCTGGTGCCGCCGCCAATGACGACGATGACTCCAAAGCTCTTTGTATACAAACACAAAAAAAGGCTACGACTGAAATACAATAACTATAGAAAAAACATTATCAAGAGGAACTTTCGCTCAGCTTTCAGTACGTACAAAAAACCTTGCTTATTGCTAATTTTCCACTGTTCCATCTGGCGGGCTGTATTAACATTTAAAAAATCGAAAGCTTCCATAACTCTATGAACAGCAGTGAAAGAGCTACTTCGCATTCACACTTATGACTTCTCATGCAGTAACTCGTGTAACTTCTCGCCTGCTGCCAGGCATGTGATCACTGCTGTTGCGTGTTATGAATGCAGAGCGACGGTTCATCAGACTGTGCCTGCTTTGTGGGGGAACCAGCAGTGTCAAAGGATTGATACGACGCAGCTCAAGGAGCCTGCCACAAGTCAAGCACACAGTTATACAGGAGCTGAGTCTTTTCCTTTAAGGTTAAAGCAATAGATTTTTTTTTTTCAACGGTCTTGAAAAGCAAATAGAGCGAGGGAAAACTGCTGCTTATATGCCTCCTGATCAGCCCTAATTTCTCGTATCTTATCTTCGTGGTCCTTAGGTGCATTGTAGTTGGAGGCAGTAGAATGTTTCTGCAGTCAGATTCAGCCGGCCGTTGTGGCCGAGTGGTTCTAGGCGCCTCAGTCCGGAACCGCGTTGCTGCTACGGTCGCAGGTTCGAATCCTGCCTCGGACGTGGATGTGTGTGATGTCCTTAGGTTAAGTTAGGTTTAAGTAGTTCTAAGTCTAGGGGACTGATGACCTCAAATGTTGAGTCCCATAGTTTTTTGCAGTCAGATTCAAATGCCGGTTCTTTAAATTTTCTTAACAGTGTTCCTCAAAAAGAATGTCGCTATACCACCAGGGATTCACATTTCAGTTCCCGAAACATGTACTTGGGTGCTGTTCGAACCTACTAGTAATATACCAGGCAGCCCACCTCTGAACTGCTTAGACGAAATACCTAGTTTGTTTGATGAATGGCAGCTAGCTCTTAAGTGTAGAAAAATGTAAGGTAATGCGGATGAGTACGAAAGACAATGCTGTAACGTTCGAATACAGATTTCTTCCTTTAATCCGACCTGGTCCGGAAACCAAACATTCGGGCAGTGTTCAAGACTACGGCACACTGGCGTCTTATATGCGGTCTGTTTTACAGACGAGCCACGCTTTCCTAGAATTCTCCCATTAAAACGAAGTCGACCATTCGCCTTCTCTGCCACAATCCTGACATATTCGTTCCATCTCATACAGATTTGCAACATTACGCCCAAATATTTAAACTACTTGACAATGTCAAGCAGGACACTAGTAATACTGTATCCGAAAATTACGGGTTTGATCTTCCTATTCATCCGCATTAACTTAACTTTTTCCATATTTAGGGCTAGCCGCCATTCATCACACCAACTGGAAATTTTGTCTAAGTCGTCTTGTATCTTCCTACAGTCAGTGAACTTCGACACATTACCGTACACCATGGCATCATCAGAAGACACAGCAGATTGCTGCCCCCTTGTCCGCCAAATCATTTACGTACTGTATACGGGGTGGTCCATTGATAGTGACCGGGCCAAATATCTCACGAAATAAGCGTCAAACGAAAAAGCTACAAAGAACGAAACTTATCTAGCTTGAAGGGGGAAACCAGATGGCGCTGTGGTTGGCCCGCTAGATGGTGCTGCCATAGGTCAAACGGATATCAACTGCGTTTATAAAAATAGGAACCCCCATTTTTATTACATATTCGTGTAGTACGTAAAGAAATATGAATGTTTTAGTTGGACCACGTTTCTCGCTTTGTGATAGATGGCGCTGTAATAGTCACAAACACCTGGCTCACAATTTTAGACGAACAGTCGGTAACAGGTCGGTTTTTAAATTAAGATACAGAACGTAGGTACGTTTGAACATTTTATTTCGGCTGTTCCAATGTGAAACATGTACCTTTGTGAACTTATCATTTCTGAGAACGCATGCTGTTACAGCGTGATTACCTGTCAATACCACATTAATGCAATAAATGCTCAAAATAATGTCCGTCAACCTCAATGCATTTGGCAATACGTGTAACGACATTCCTCTCAACAGCGAGTAGTTCGCCTTCCGTAATGTTAGCACATGCATTGACAATGCGCTGACGCATGTTGTCAGCCGTTGTCGGTGGATCACGATAGCAAATATCCTTCAACTTTCCCTAAAGAAGAAATCCGGGGACGTCAGATCCGTTGAACGTGCGGGCCATGGTATGGTGCTTCGACGACCAATCCGCCTGTCATGAAATATACTATTCAATACCGCTTCATCCGCACGCGAGCTATGTGCCGGATATCCATCATGTTGGAAGTACATCGCCATTCTGTCATGCAGTGAAACATCTTGTAGTAACATCGGTAGAACATTACACGGGAAATCAGCATACATTGCACCAGTTAGACTGCCATCGATAAAATGGGGGCCAATTATCCTTCCTCCCATAATGCCGCACCATACATTAACCCGCCAAGGTCGCTGATGTTCCACTTGTCGCAGTCATTTTCCGTTGCCCAATAGTGCATACTATGCCGGTTTACGTTACCGCTGTTGGTGAATGACGTTTCGTGGCTAAATAGAACGCGTACAAAAAATCTGTAACCGTCCCGTAATTTCTCTTGTGCCCAGTGGCAGAACTGTACACGACGTTCAAAGTCGTCGCCATGCAATTCCTGGTACATAGAAATATGGTACGGGTGCAATCGATGTTGATGTAGCATTCTCAACACAGACGTTTTTGAGATTCCAGATTCTCGCGCAATTTGTCTGCTACTGATGTGCGGATTAGCCGCGACAGCAGCTAAAACACCTACTTGGGCATCATCATTTGTTGCACGTCGTGGTTGACGTTTCACATGTGGCTGAACACTTCCTGTTCCCTTAAACAACGTAACTATCCGGCGAACGGTCCGGACACTTGGATGATGTCGTCCAGGATACCGAGCAGCATACATAGCACACGCTCGTTGGGCATTTTGACGACAATAGTCATACATCAACACGATATCAACCTTTTCCGAAATTGGTAAACGGTCCATTTTAACAAGGGTAATGTATCACGAAGCAAATACCGTCCGTACTGGCGGAATGTTGCGTGATACCACGTACTTATACGTTTGTGACTATTACAGCGTCATCTATCACAAAGCGAAAAAAGTGGTCCAACTAAAACATTCATATTTCTTTACGTACTACACGAATATGTAATAAAAATGGGGGTTCCTATTTTTAAAAAAAACGCAGTTGATACCCGTTTGGCCCATGGCAGCGCCATCTATCGGGCCAACCATAGCGCCATCTGGTTTATCCCTTCAAGCTAGACGAGTTTCGTTCTTTGTAGTTTTTTCGTTTGATGCTTATTTCGTGAGATATTTGGCCCGGTCACGATCAATGGATCACCCTGTATAGAGAACAACAGCGGTCCTTATCACACTTCCCTGGGGCACTGCTGACGTAACCCTTGTCTCTGATGAACACTCGCCGTCGAGGACAGCATACTGAGTTCTATTTTTTAAGAAGTCTACGAGCCACTCACATATCTGTGAATTTATTCCATATGCTCGTACCTTCGTTAACAGCCTCCAATGGGACACCGCGTCAGATGCTTTCCGGAAATCTATAAATATGGAATCTGCCTGTCGCCCTTCATCCATAGTTCGTGGTATATCATGTGAGAAAAGGGCAAGCTGAGTTTCGCACGAGCGGTGCTTTCTAAAACCACGCTGATTCGTGGACATAAGCTTTTCAGTCTCAAGAAAGTTTCTTGCATTCGAACTGAGAATATGTTCAAGGATTCTGCAGCAGACAGAAGTCGCGGATATTGGTCTGCAATTTTGTGGGTCCATTCTGTTAGTCTTCTTATATACTGGAGTCACCTGCGCTTTTTTCGAGTCGCTTGGGGCTTTGCGCTGGGCGAGAGTGAGCAATAAATGCAGGCTGGGTAAGGGGCCAAAGCTGTAGTGTATTCTCCGAAAAACGAATAGGGATTCCATCCGGACCTGGTGAATTATTTGTTTTCAACTCTTTCAGTTGTTACCCTTCGACAGTGATGCTTATTACTATGTCGTCGATACGAGAGTCTGTCCGATGGTAAAACGACGGTGCGTTTGGACGATTATCCTGCATGAACGATTTCTTGAACGTGAAATTTAAAACTTTGGCCTTCTTTTTGCTACCTTCAACTGCCACACCAGACTGGTCAACAATGGAAGCTTTAGACCCACTTAGCGATTTTACATAGGTCCAGAAATATCTCGCGTGCTCTGCCAGGTCTTTTGCTAATGTATGACGGTGGTAGTTGTATCTTTTCACAGAAACATGAATACCTACTAAACTTTGCTTGTCGTCATTTGCGCGTTCTCTTTTGAACGGAGAGTGCAAGAGCCTCTGCTTCCTCAGCATTTTCCGAATCTCGTTATTAAACCATGGTGGGTCTTTTCCGTCCTTAATCCATTTACTAGGTGTATAATTTTCAAGATCACGATTTACAATCTGCTTAAACTTTGCCTATAATTTCTCTACGTCCATCTTACTGGAAATGAGTATTGTCTAAGTGAGGTGCTAACTAATGCTTATCTGCTCTTTCTAGCAGAAACACTGTCGTAGCCTTCCCAAAAGATTTATTAACTTTCGGAACTATAGTTCCTATAATGACATCATGATCGCTATTTAAGTGCCCACGATTCTTTATGACCTCTTTGAGCAGAACTGGATGCTTTACACATGAGGGTGCCCGGTATTCCCCGATTTGAGATAATTGCTTTAGAAACATTGGATTTCATTCGGGAAGTTCTCTGTCGTACTGGTCGAAATCACTGCGTGTCAGCCGGAGAATCTATCGTGATAGTCTGCGACGTATATAAAGTCGACGTTATTGTGTTCAACCTGAATTTGTATCAAAACATTTACGATGCGCCCGTTAAACGGAATGCTGACAAGTCGAAACACACGTGCGAGCAAGAAATTAATCGTTTGTAGAAGGAAGCTGAGCTGAAGTTCCTCGACAAGAATTCTCTTACTGATTATATAAATGAAGAAACTGGAAAGCTACTTAATCATACGGCTCAAAGGAAGATACAGACAATGTTGTCTTTCATCTGCAAAGTTAGAAAAGGTCGAATGACGTAGATACCAATAAAAGATCAATTTTTTAGATGTCCGTCAAAACAGTATTTTTGGGAGCCTTTTTGTCTATCTGTCTCCGTCTGTCCGAACACTACTCAGTATTGGCGTGTCTAACATATTGTTTTAATCACGTGTTAAAAACACCTTTTAATACACTTTATGAATAAACATTGTTTTATTAAATTGTTTTGGTCAATGTTTGCAACATATAAAAAATTTTCATTTTTACGTGTTTTTACGAGGTCACAGTGTCTCATGTGAGAATGTGGTGAGGGGTCCCATCATATCTCACCAAAGGGGGAGGAGGCTTCCAGATTTTAAAGAAAACATCCCATGTAATTAATGGACGTCCCATAAGGACTCTCTAAAACCTAGACCCAGCAAGGTTGTGCAGTGGGTGAGACGCTGAAATCGTATTCAGAATGAAAAAGGTTCAAATTCACATCCAGACATTAAGGTTTGGATTTTCTGAGGATTACCTAAATCAATGAAGACGAAAACGAGGATGTTTCTTTAGGAAAGAGCGTAGCTGTTGTACTTCATTATCCTCGTCCAGTATGGGCTAATGACCTCACTGTCGACTGGACTTTAATTCGTCATACTGCTTCCTTTTAAAGCCTAAAAGTCTGCACCTGTACAGCCTTCATAATTAAGCAAAAGAATTTCATTCGAACAAGCAAAATAAGTGGTTCCTTGGGCCGAACAGTATTCGTGTATATCCGCTTCCTTTTTGTACCAAAGATGGATGTTTATGTAGGATTTTACCTTACTTAACGCACTTTATGTTATAAATATGAAATTATTAATGAGAAAGTAAATGCGACAGTATAAGCAAATACGCATTGTTGATGATCCTGGTTAGAGGCGTAAATCGATGGAGCCAAGTGTTGCGGTTTCTGCTCCCGACACCTTATCAGTATACCTACTTAAGCTTTAATGGGGACCTACAAATGACAATATGACATCCTTACTGATTTGAGGTGGAAAACTTTATCCATTATGTTTGACACGTTTCAGAACTAGGTATCCGAGACTCAAGGGTGAAACATTATTCGAAATAAATGAAAGTGATATTTGCACTCAGAATAAGTGCATCGCATATCAGTCCAGTATTACATACCTTAGCAGAGACGTTCCCCTTTCGTGTGGTACGTTCGTTCCATTGAGACGTGCGCCACGGATCGTTTCGCCTTCTCTCTGGCTACCGGCGGCACTCAAGATGGACTCGCGTTTCGGGGATGTAAGTGAGGCTGGGCAGGACGTTAGGCCGTTATCTACGCGCTGTTATCGGACGATGCGGTGCAGTTGGCGCTGCCACACAAGTCACCTACATTGTTTTCGTTCCATCTGCATTTCTTACTACGCGCTCGTCTTTAGGGAAACACACACTCTTGATCAAAAGAAGTGAGGAAGAAACAATTGGATTTAGCGTGCAGTCGACCGAGAGATCATAAAAGACGAAGCGCAAATTCAGATCGTAAATTAATCATCCTGTCCTTTTTGAAAGGATCCATTGCGACATTCGGTTCTTAGCGCTTCAGTCCGGAACCGCGTTGCTGCTACGGTCGCAGGTTCGAATCCTGCCTCGGGCATGGATGTGTGTGATGTCCTTCGGTTGGTTAGGTTTAAGTAGTTTTAAGTCTAGGGGACTGATGACCTCAGATGTTAAGTCCCATAGTGCTTAGAGTCATTTGAACCATTTGAAACGACATTCGCGTAATCGATAATAATATGAATCTTGATGGCTGGACGAGGATTTGAGCACCGTTCTTCCGGAAAACGGAAGGAAGGAAGGAAGATTTGAGTTTGACGATCAGTCATTAGAGGCGGAACACAAACTAGGTTTAGGGTATGTTTGTAATTTAACGACTAGTTGCCTTTTTTACGTATGACCCGCCCTTAGAAGCAACTGCAGACTGTATTTAACGGTTGCCGTTTCTGTCGTTACAATCCATAGTGCATTAATAGAAGTTTCCTTCTTTTACAAACAGTCATTAATACAGCTTGAAAAACCCAACACCATATTACACTAACAAAGTATTCTTAAGGACGAAAGTAACTTCCGCATGATGTGTCACGCCCAAGTGATGAATCTCGGACCATACCTAGAAAGAAGTGCTGCAATATAGTACAGAAGGTAACTGAAAGAAATTCGCAGTGAGAGGAATAAAAATGATACTGTCTATTCATATACAACAATGACACTCAAGTCACTGCAATTCGCGATGGTTCCCTGGAATTATAAAAGCACCACTAAAGCGGAGTTACTAAACACAGTTTTCAGAACTTCCTTCACCAAAGAAGATGAAGTAAACATTCCAGAATTCGAATCAAGAACACCTGCCAACACGAGTAAATGGTTCAAATGGCTCTGAGCACTATAGCACCGTAGCGGTCGCGCGCTTCCAGACTGAAGCGCCTAGAACCGCTCGGTCACTACGGCCGGCCCAACATGAGTAACTCAGAAATAATTTTTCCTCTGCGTAGCGAAGCGGGTTAAGTAAGTTATTAAAGGCAAGTCTTGCGGTCCAGATTATATAACAATTAAGTTCTTTTCCGAGTATGATGATACAATAGCTCCATGCTTAGCAATCGTACACAACCGTTCGCTCGACGAAAGATTCGTAGCTAATGATGGGAAAGTAGCACAGGTGCAAATTTCGGGTATATATTGGACTCATTTGTGGAACTGGACTCGTGATTTCCAATCAGAAGGGCTACAGTACGTGGTCGCAGTAGGCAGTAATCGATGCAAAGTCATCGAGTATAGCAGGATTGATATCTGGGCGCTACGGTCGCAGGTTCGAATCCTGCCTCGGGCATGGGTGTGTGTGATGTCCTTAGGTTAGTTAGGTTTAAGTAGTTCTAAGTTCGCCGGCCGCGGTGGTCTCGCGGTTCTAGGCGCGCAGTCCGGAACCGTGCGACTGCTACGGTCGCAGGTTCGAATCCTGCCTCGGGCAATGTCGCCATCATCAGGTGAACTGACGGACTGAGCTCCTGTGAACGTGCCGGCACGGAGATCCGTACACTATGGATGCTCAGGGGGAACTGGGTTCGGTCACGGCGGCGGCCGATTTAAATACCCTCCGCCCGCGGCGCGCTCACTCATGTCCGCGCCCCGCGCCACGGTCGCGCGGTGGAACAGATTGCGACGGCGTCTGAGATGACGTCGGTGTGATGGCTCTGTCCGCCGTGGTCGTCACAACTATACATTTGCTCGATTTACTCTTGATTAACCCAATCGCCATGGGTAGCCCACTCTCACCGGTGGTAGCGAATTTGTACATGGAGAACTTCGAGGAGGAAGCCCTGTCGTCATCCGAATGGAAACCTACTTGCTTTTTCCGTTACGTGGACGACACGTTCGTCATCTGGCCACATGGTATGGATAAACTCCTTGACTTCCTTACACATCTAAACTCCATACACCCCAACATCAAAATCACTATGCAGACTAAAACGGAGGGTAAACTACCTTTCCTTGGCGTCTTGGTCAAGAGAAGGCCTGACGGCACCCTAGGCCATGGGGTGTATCGGAAGACAACGCACACTGATCTGTATTTGCACGCAGACAGCTGCCACCACCCTTCACAGAGGAATGGGGTGCTTAAAACTCTAGTACATAGGGCGCGCACTATCTCTGACGCAGAGAGTCTACCCCAGGAATTGGAACATCTGAGAAGTGTATTTCGAAAAAATGGGTACTCAGAGTGGCAGATTCAACGTGCTCTCCGCCCATCCACTACAACACAACCTGTGGAGATGGATGAAATCACGAGGGAGGAGGTAGGCACTGCGTTTATCCCATATACAGGCGCACTCTCGGGGAAAATCGCCCGCACTTTGAAGAAACACCGGGTCGGAACTGTGTTTTGTCCTCCGAATAAAACTCGTGCACTGGTGGGGAGCGCCAAAGATGACCTCGGTTTGAGGAAGGCCGGCGTGTACCAGATTCCGTGTCAATGTGGCAAGTCGTATATTGGTCAGACGATGCGTACCGTCGAGGATCGATGCCGTGACCACCAGAGGCACACTCGACTGATGTATCCGAGCAAGTCGGCGGTCGCTGAACATTGTTTGTCGGAAAATCACGCTATGGAGTATGAACGCACGAGGATTCTGGTACAGACGTCGAGATACTGGGACAGCGTTGTTAGAGAGGCCATCGAAATTCGCACCAATGACGACCTCATAATCTGTGACTGTGGCTATAATCTTAGCAAGGCTTGGGAACCAGCGATTGGGTTAATCAAGAGTAAATCGAGCAAATGTATAGTTGTGACGACCACGGCGGACAGAGCCATCACACCGACGTCATCTCAGACGCCGTCGCAATCTGTTCCACCGCGCGACCGTGGCGCGGACGGCGGAGTGAGCGCGCCGCGGGCGGAGGGTATTTAAATCGGCCGCCGCCGCGGCCGAACCTAGTTCCCCCTGAGCAGCCATAGTGTACGGATCTCCGTGCCGGCACGTTCACAGGAGCTCAGTCCGTCAGTTCACCTGATGATGGCGACATGTATGATCGCCGAAATATTGTGCCCATTGGACACTGTAGACCGGCAGTACACCCGTGGATATTTTGATTATGAAGGATATAGATGTAAAATGTTAATAAAGTTTGTTTTATTTAAAAAGCTTTAAGAGTTTTCACACAAAAAATTCGGAGACATTACTTTTCACCACGCCGTCTTAATTACGATATCTTGCGCTACAAATGATTTCTTAACAAAACATGTGAATTACAGAATAACAGTTAGTAATGTATTAAGCTGCCTGAAAACATAAAATGGCGTAACCAATGATAGAATTGCATCCGACAGATATTGATAAGCGTGTTGGTCCATCTTTACTACGCGATACAGCAACGATTCTGCATAGCATGTTTTCGACAAGTTCTTGTAGGTTTTTCGGTGGTGTGCATCACCGCTGTCTGCGCACAGGTAACGCAACTCCAGTAAATAACGGGCGGGTAGTTTGCGGGTACGCACTGGCACCCGATGGTGTGGCATATATAACCGATCGGATTCAGATCAGCTAATTTGGTGCCAAGAAATCAACGTGAATCTGCTTCATGCTCCTCAAACCGTTATAGCACGATTCTGGCCTTGTGACACTGGCCGGCCGGAGTGGCCGTGCGCTTCTAGGCGCTACAGTCTGGAGCCGAGCGACCGCTAGGGTCGCAGGTTCGAATCCTGCCTCGGGCATGGGTGTGTGTGATGTCCTTAGGTTAGTTAGGTTTAATTAGTTCTAAGTTCTAGGCGACTGATGACCTCAGAAGTTAAGTCGCATAGTGCTCAGAGCCATTTTTGTGACACTGACAAGGGGAGGCCGCCAATTGTGAAATTCAGATTCGATTCATACTGAGCATAATAAAAGCTCATGGCCAGAGGTGTAATGTGGCAAAGCACCAAGATGCACTTCTCAGCCGTTGTCGAGAAAATCGACAGTTAAAAGAAGCCGTTGCGGTGAAATACTCTCTACGATTAATAATTTTCTGCGGCGTCGTGGCGTAGCGGTAAGCGCTCGTGTTCGTAATCCGAAGGTCGCCGGATCGAATCTCGCGCCATGCACCCTTTTTTTTAGTATTTGTTTTTTGTAATTCTAATGTGTGTATACACACACACACACACACACACACACACACACACATATATATATATATATATATATATATATATATATATATATATATATATAATTCCCGGCAATCAGTTGCAACAATTATGCATATAATAAGTTGTTGAAAGTCGTTTGTCGTGGAAAAACTGGCGACTTCGAACATCATTATGTTTTCCGCAAACAAAGTTGTATTTCACAAATGTTATTAATTGTCTTCATAATGTTAACCACGTATAGTTAACGGAAGACGTAGAAACGATATTCCGAAACGAATACGTATAGCGTAAGTCAAACGTTCGAATTAGAATAGAGACCCCACGAACACAAATTTTCTGTGGCAGGTATGAAACATAAACTCCGTTATTCGCTCGTTACACTTGAAGGACAGATGTTGAATGGGCCGAAACGAGCCCCCGCATAACAGCGTAGTTGCCTGCTAACTTCGAAAGAAGGTAGATGCGGTCCCTAGCGCATCTTATAACATCGTCGAAAATCAGTGCGGACGTGAGATCTTTGGTACACCCTGTTACAAAAATTGGAAAAATGGAGGTGGTACAATTGGAGAGCGATCCGCCTTCACAATCATGCATAAGCAATTCATTAATAGTTGATATATATATATATATATATATATATATATATATATATATATATATATATATATATTTGAATTACAAAAAACTAATAATAAAATAAATTGCATGGCGCGAGATTCGACTTTTTTTCCGCAACGGCCTTCTTTATTTATTTATTTTGTTACATGTGTAAGGAAAAAAAACTTAGAAGAGGAGGAGAAAAGAGAAGTGAAATAAAATAGGAATACTTTCCGCGCCATGCTCCACTTTGGCGTGCCATCAGAACAAAATGCATTCTATCATTGACCATTAAAGGGGAACCTGGGATCGTCCAGTCTTGGCTGGCACAGTTCGTTGAGATTCCAGCTTTGAGGCAGGTTGGTGAAAATACTATGTAAATAGTTCGCAAAAGTGGCCCGATAGTTTCGATGTCGGCGAAGGGTGTGGTGATGTACTTGGAGGCGCGTCAAAAATCCGCCGGATCGACGATGTCGTCCCGGAAGAGGTAGTTGACAGCCATGCCACTGATCTATGTGATGGTGTGCCACTTAGCCGATGGAAAGTAGCTCGTGTCGGGATATATCATCATGGTAGGAGAAACGTGATGTGGTGGTACTCGGAGGTAGAAAGCCACAATCTTCTGTACAAGGGTCCAGACGGCTGCTGCTGGCCCACATTCAAAACGATGTAAATGTGTATCTTCGACATTGCACTTGAGGCACAGGGGTGAGTCCACCAGTGCGATGCGATGCAGTTTCTGTCTTGTAGTATACTTGCCGTTGACGAGGTGGTGTCAGTGGTGTGATATGGTTGGTGGATCGCTTTCCAAACTGTAGGCCATGAAACCTGGGGGTGACGTGTTTCGACGGGGTTGCGGGTTGGAGACTTTCGGAGAAGGCAATAGATGTCGCGGGTGGTCGTCTTCCTGGTCCTGGGGAGCTCGGTGCATATGTAGCTATACTCGAAAAAGAAACGGCCGATATGTGACATCGGAGGTGGGATGTGTGCCAGAGACGTCGGTGGGCGTCTCGAAACAGGTGCGAGCTCAGTGGTCAACATTCCAGTAAAACTAGCATTTTGGCTTTTCCATAACCGGAGCATAGTATTGGTGTAAAGTGCCGTAGTCCTGGCTCTCACATTAACCAGATCGAGGCCACCGTCCCGCTTCTGTAAGGTGAGAGCTTCATACTGGACTTTGAAGATGTGTCCAGAACAAATAAAATAGCCGAAAGCCGCCTGTAATCTGGCCGCCATTGTCGCAGTGATGGGCAGAATCTGCGCTATATGGGGTATCCGGGCTGCCAGATGTGTATTGACGAAGGTGACTCTGGCACATATTCAGCGGGCGTAGTCTGTCGTTGACGAGAAGTCTGGACGTTGCTCCACGAAGGAGCCGCATAATCACTTGCGTGAACGTCGGGGGAATTGCCATTCGGTCCATCACTGCGTTGAGGAATGCATGATTGACGCGGTCAAACGCTTGTTTGAAGTCGATGGAGATTAAAGCGCCTGGCAGTCGCGAGTGTGTTGCCACAGCGATCACATCTCGATATTCACTGAGGGCTGTCTGTATATTACGATCGCCGCCTAAGGATGTTTGTTCGTGGGAAACAATATCTCGTAAGACGTGTTTGAGTCGCACTGCTAGAAGGCGTGTGAAAACCTTGAAGTCGGAAGTGAGTAACGTGATTGGCCGATAACTGTCGAGTCGTGTTCCTCCTGCGGGTTTCGGGACTGGTACAAGTAAACCTTCCATGAACATTGGTTCGCCGCGCCGGACAAAAGTTCCCAGTACATGACCCTTCATCGTGGCAACATCAAATCTTGGAAGGTTCTGTAAAATTCGAGAGGTAAACCATCCGGGCCGGGAGAACGATTCAGAGACCCTTTGGCCACAGCGCCTTGGACGTCGTCGGTGGTCACTTCAGAAGTCAGGAGGGCTGCAGCTGCTGCGTTTAGAGTACCAAGTGTCTCCTGGGCAACCTCAGCAATGGCCTCTGCACCGGCAGGTACTTCTTGATAGAAAAGTCTATAGTGCGTTGTGAATGCATCCGCAATGGTAGCATGCGATGTCAGCCGTCGTCCATCAGGTAGGTCTAAAGTTGACATTAAAGCCTGTCTGCGTCGACAAACATTTTGAACAATATGATGCATAGAAGGTTCTTCACCGTTAATCCTATCTTGGCTGCGTGCTCGTACAATGGCTCCCTCTAGACGGCATCTGGTCAAGGTTAGAATCTTTGCCTTGATGCGTTGAGCTTCTTTTAGACGATCCGGGGATGGAGGATGATCCAGGAGTTCACGAAGAGCGCTATAGTAGAAATCAGTTGTGTGGTGATTCCACCTGGCTTTGGCTCTGCCATAGTGTGTCAATGTGCGTCGGATGGCCGGTTTGGCGCACAGCAACCACCACTGCAGTGTGGTCTCGTAGCGCATAATGCGTTGAACACAGGTGTGCCACGTGTCGGTGACCTGTTGTCGACATTCAGGGTCCCGCAGTAGCGTGACATTGAGCTTCCAAGGTCCTGCACTGCGCCATATAGATTGTCGACGTAGGTTCATGGTACAGATGTAGATGTCATGATCCGAAAAGGCAGACTGCCAACGTTCCGCGTCGAGGAGAACTGATTTCAGAGCGTCAGAGATGTATATTCTATCAAGTCGGCTGGCGGAGTGGCTCGTGATGTGTGTATACCCCGGGCGGTCGCCGTGTACCACTCGCCAAGTATCGAGCAGACGAAGGCGGCGGACGAGGAAGCGAAGTTCTGGACATGTGGTGAAATGGGGGTATTGGTCTGTGCGCTCGAGAACACAGTTGAAATCTCCACCTACGATGAGATGATCGTATCGGCCGAGGAATAAAGGCATGATATCTTCGGCGTAGAACTGGGAGCGATCCCTCCGTTTATCAGAGCCCGATGGGGCGTAGAGATTTATGATTTTGAGTCCTTCAACTGTTACGGCCACCCCTCGCGCCGTTGGGAGGTATGCGACATCGGAAACTGCAATCCATTCTCGTAGGAGGATGGCTGCGCCTGTGTGTTCCATAGCTGCAGGGGCGGCGTACGTCTCATATCCATAACACCCAGTCCAAGTTGCTGTCCTCAGTTCTTGTAACAGGGCGATGTCGATGTCCGCTGCTCTTAGCGTGTCACGGAGCAGTTGAAGTTTAACGTGGGAGCCGATATTATTAGTATTGATACTAGCTATTCGGTACGCCTGACGGGAGATCCGTGCTGCCGATAGGTTCGTAGCTGGTGAAGATTGTCGTGGTGGATGCGTGAAGTCCATTGAAGTCGCAGGAGTCGCCGTAGAAACTTCCCTCATTTTAGTGTTGGTCTAACGGAGGAACAGATCTCATTTCCGCATCAGATGGGGGTGGGAAATCCGTGTCATCCGCCCATGAAAAATGTCCGACAGGTTTGACATCGGCGAGAGGTGGCAGCGCTGGCCGAGTCGGCTCAATTGCGTCGGTGACAACAGGCGTGCTATGTTCCATGACTTCTGAGCACGGGACTTGCGCACGATCTCTGTTGGACGGTTCACCGTCTTGTGGATGACGCGTCTCCGTGGCAGAGGAGAAAGTGTTATCGTGTTCTCCGTCAGAGTGATGTGCCATCTCTTCGTCCTGCGGAGGGGGCTCAATGGTCGATTCTGATGTCTTGCGGCGTTTTTTTCGCCGTTTGCGCGACTTCTGCTTGCGGCAATGAGTTTCGGTGTCTGAGGAAGGAAGAGATTCACGTCGTTCCGGTACAAAAGCCGCGGGTACTATGATGCGGTCGTCATTCTCCAGAACAGTCTCGTTGGTATCCTTGTGATCTTCTAGCGTGGGCGTGTCCGGCTGTTGGACATGTTCACGGGCGGCATCGCCGGTGTCAAGGTGTTGGGACGCCTCCGGCTGTATCGGACCAGAGAGACGCTCATGAACGGCGTCTCGTGAGGGCTGGACGTTCAGCGTCGCCGCATAGGTGACTGGAAGGGTGGTTGTGGTTCTGTCGGTGTTCGTGTCGTCGTGCCTTAGTTGTGTGATGCGGCGTTGCAGGCATTCATTACGGACATGGCCTTCTTTGCCACAACCGGAACATGTTCGAGGTTGTCCGTTATAAATGACCATCGCACGGCAGCCGCCGATAGAAATGTACGATGGAACGTGCTGTTTGAGGTCGATTCGGACTTGTCTCACACCATTAAGCACCGGATACGTCGTAAACTGTGCCCATGTCTCGGCTACGTGGCTCTGGACTTTTCCGAACGGGCTTAGCGCCGCGATGACTTCATCTTCATTCACCTCGAAAGGCAGTTCGAATACACGGATCGTCCGAAGGCCAAGTCCTGCATGGTCGACATCCACAGGCCCGACGTTTCCGTCGGAGTGCCGAAATTTTAGTCCATGTCGTGTCCTTTGAATAATCTCATTGCAGGCAGCGTCGGAAGTCATCTTAACATAAACGACGCTGCTAATGATCGATAGGTGTATGCCGATGAGTTCGTCACGGGGGATCTTCACGTCTTCACGTCTTCGCGTAGAAAGCGTTCGACGGCCAGTGCTTTGGGTCGTGCGTATTCATTTGAGAAGGTGAACTTAAGAGTGTTCTTCCTGTAAGAGTTGGCCATTAGAGCTTGTTCGACTGAGAAGCGCGGTGACGAGGAAGTAAACAACAAAACACTCTGCGCGCGCAGCGGCGTGGACGGCCGAGCGCGGTGCGCACTGCTGCCCTGCCGAACGCAGACTGATTCGGCGACCTTCGGATTACGAACCCGAGCGCTTACCGCTGCGCCACGACGCTGTAGAAAATTATTAATCGTAGAGAGTATTTCACCGCAACGGTTTCTTTTAACTGTCGATTTTCTCGACAACGGCTGAGAAGTGCATCTTGGTGCTTTGCCACATTACACCTCTGGCCATAAGCTTTTATTATGCGCAGTATGAATCGAATCTGAATTTCATAATTGGCGGCCTCCCCTTGTGAGATATTCCGACGGAAGATGCCATCGCTGTAGGGGAAGACATCAAGCGTGAAGGGATTTGGTTGGTCGGCATCAATGTTTCTATTGTCCACAGCTGTCATGGTACCTTCGATTACTACTATAGGTCCCACGAAAGCCCAGGCGTATGTTCCTCCCACCAGCTTGCGTCCATGGTGCAGTGCATCTTTCGAGCAGCCGTGCTCCTGGATCCCGTCGTATCCGGAAACGATCGTCGGCTTGGTGTAACAAGAGTCGTTATTCATCCGACCAGGTGATACGTTTCCATTGATCCACGGTGCAATGTCGATGATCTCGCTCCCACTGTACTTGTAACTGACCATGTTGTTGGGTCCCCATGGGAACACGTAGGACTCATCTGGTGCGGAGCTCCGTGCTCAACAATGTGTCTACACCAGCAGTGAACCCTGTTGTCAGATCTGCCACAGATGCAGCCCTTCCTGTTTTATAGGGTGGACAAACCTCCGATCTCCACGTTCTGCGATGAGGAGTGGACTTCCAACACTTTGTCCCTGCTTGTGCTTCCACCGTCCTTCAGTCTCTTTCCGTAGTTTGCCACGACGGTAGAGCGCGAACAGTAGACCAGCCCCGCGGTTTCCGAGATGCTCGTTCCCAGGTGTTGGTCCATAAGGATCTGCCCCATTTGTGACCCGCATCGTCACTAGAATGACTCTCCATTCGTTTCATCTCCGCTTATACAGGGTGTCCCCAGAGAAAAGGTCGACGATCATTCGAAGAAAACAGGTCTAGTAAACATGGGCTCTGAAATGCATACCTTAAGGTCTAAGAGCACTTTTTCATCTACCCTGAAACACACATCTTCTACTGAACAAGTGCTCACAACTCGTAAGATATGCGTTTTAGAGCCCATATTCACTGGACATTTTTCTTGTTTTGTTACATACTACCTCCTACCAAAATATGAAAAGCAAGGAGCAGTCAATGGAAGAGATTTGTTTCACAGTATCGAAGATGAAACAATGCTCGTCGCTCTAAATTATGCATTTTTGCTTCGAATGATCGTTCCTAGAATAACTATCAGTATTGACCATTCCTCCTGGGACACCCTGTGTACTTTCCTTACTTAGCGTTATGAGATTGAAGTAGAGTCATAATAACAAAGTTTGTAAAATACGCACTATAACAAGAAAAAGGTAATTCTTCTCGTTACATTAAATATTTTGACATTACCAACTCTCAAAAAAACTGCCACCTTTCAACTTAATTTAGACCAAGGTCTACTACTAGTCTGTCTGCCCCATAACCAATATTTCGTTTTCACAATTGTCGACTTCACCAACCCACCAGGAAATTGTTCCCAGAATGAAATTTTCACTCTGCAGCGGAGTGTGTGCTGATATGAAACTTCCTGACAGATTATAACTGTGTGCCGGACCGAGACTCGTACTCGGGACCTTTGCCTTTCGCGGGGTAGTGTTCTACCACCTGAGCTACCCAAGCACGACTCACAACCCGTCCTCACAGCTCTACTTCCACCAGTGCCTCGTCTCCTGACTTCCAGACTTCACAGAAACTCTCCTGCGAAACTTTTAGAACTAGCACTCCTGGTCGAAAGGATATTTGTGGGGTAGCTCAGTTGGTAGAGCACGTACCCACGAAAGGCAAAGATCCCGAGTTCGAGTCTCGGTCCGGCACACAGTTTTAATCTGCCAGGAAGTTTCATATCAGCGCACCCTCCGCTGCATAGTGAAAATTTCATTCTGGAAACATTCCCCAGGCTGTGCCAAAGCCATGTCTCCGCAATATCCTTTCTTCCAGGAGTCCTAGTTCTGCAAGTTTGGCAGGAGAGCTTCTGTGAAGTTTGGAAGGTAGGAGACGGGGCACTGTAGAGCGGTGAGGACGGATTGTGAGTTGTCCTTGGATAGCTCAGTTGGTAGAGAACCTGCCACGAAAGGCAAAGGTGCCGAGTTCGAGTCTCGGTCCGGCACACAGTTTTGATCTGCCAGGAAGTTTCAAGGAAATGGTTACTTCGAAACCCAAATTGGACATTGGATTGCTCTACAGATTAGTCTGTCACTACAAACTACATCCGGAAAATATTATAGAAACTAAGAAAACGTTGTCATTGTTCTGTTCTGTCTCCGCTTACTTTTAACTATATGCTCCTAGTGAGACAAAAACTTATCGCAGACAGACAGACTGTGCTACTTCGTATATTTTCCATATCAGGCGATACTATTGCTCTTACAGCTCCCAAGTTCCCTTTTCCCTCCATTTATTGTAATTTCTTTCCCCTTTGAGGTCAGGCTGGCAGCAGTTGTTTCCGCTCTTCAGTCGAGGGTACAAGTTTAGTTAGAATACATAAAATAATGAAAGTAAACAGAACACCTTGTTTCAAAAATATAGTAATTATTATGTCCGTTTTTGTACAAAATTTATACCATAGTTATTAATTTTGTAGTCTGTAGATACTGATCATAGGGTTTGACGTTGTTTCTGTGTGGTTAGCGTAGACATTAAGATCAAAATCATAAGTTGAAAGTTATGGTATCTTTGCTGTCTCTGTGTCTGCTTCCAGAGCGGACAGAACAACGAAAGCGTGGACATACAATGACTGTTAACGTGGTAATAGTTTCGAAGATGACTGTTATTGCATTCAGTAGATATTTTCTTCTGGAATTTGACACTTGCACGTTATGTGCTCGCTTTCAGAACTGCTAAGACCTCTGTTACATAATCGGAAAATATTACTACATATTGACACACACAGCAGTTGAAAATAGCGTGTAACGCTGAAACTGTATGAGTTTCAGTAAGGTGAATCCGTGTAAGCAACAGCCGAGATGGAAAATTCACAATGTATTTCAACAAATATACGGCTGTGGTACCCCAGGTGAAGAAAATGATAAAAATTACTGTTGGCAGTGAAAGAACTGAAGATATGAATGCCGGAGGTGTCAAGGTTTGGAGGGCGTTCATGAGGAGGCGGATTATATCTTCTGCAGTGATTAGTGAACAGAGAGTTGCTTGTAAGTCCGAATTATTAACTGAACGCACTGGGACTGTGAGGTGGGGTACGAGTTTGTGGTCTGAGTTGTATTCGAAAGTATCTGTGGGATAGAACTTATTGCACATCTCACACACTGGAGAGCGGGCGCTGATAACCTCGCTGTTGTGCGCCCTAAAACACTAGTCGACACTGGAGTGGACTAAAGGTTGGGGAAATGTTTATGTTAGTGGACTCATTACAGTGTGATCAGGTACGCACTGATTTCCTTCCAGTTCGGGCTAATAAACTGCTGCATATTAAAACTGCAGCATCTTAGAAAACGGCATGCAACAAACTTAAAATTGGCGTGCTTAGATATCCAAACGAATGGAATGGAATTTCAGCGGAGCCGTACAAATTGGGTAGAGCAACGCCATCTACATTCTGTATACAAGGAATGATAAGAAATCGCATTTGAATGTTGAATATCTGTGAGACGATGGTTTTATGCTCCTTTAAGAGATGGAAACCGCTGTCGACAGGTGTCTGAATTCGACAGTGTCAGAATTGTAGCCTGTCGAGATTGCAGTTGATACGAGGGTTGGAACTTAAATAGTGGCAACTATTTATTCACAACCGGTACAAAACAGTTACATGTTCGCACCTGTTACTGTCCTTCACAGTAGTCACCAGCGTTATGTAGAACTCATTGCCAGCGATGTGGAAGGCCTAGTATACCGTTAGCAGAGCCTGTTCTGTTGCTAGTGCGACTGTAGCGGTCTAAAGTTATGATGATTCTCGTGTACGACTGTGATGGTATTATCCTAACGCATTACGTTCCTCCACGGCAGACCGTCAATGAACAGTATTACTGTTCATTTTTGGTACATAAGCTGCGACCAGCTTTGCGAAAGAAGCGGCGACACTTTCTGCGCATCCCACCCATCATTTTGCACGACAATGCGCGGGCGCATACAGCGCAAGCTGTGGCTGCTCTGTTCGGTCTATGGGACTGGGAAGTACTGTACCATCCACCACACTCCACGGACTTGAGTCCTTGTGACCTTGATTTGATTCTGAAGATGAAGGAACCACTTAGTGGCATTAGCTTCAGAACTGTTCCACAGACTCTGCAGGCAGTAGACCGCTCCATTCGCACCATCAACAGAACAGGCTCTGTTAACGGTATACTACGCCCTCGACATCGCTGGCAACGGGATCTACACAACGCTGGTGACTACTTTGAAGGACAGTAACAGGTGCAAACATGTAACTCTTTTGTATCGGTTGTGAATAAATAGTTGCCACTATTTAAGTTCCAACCCTCGTAGTTCCGTGATATAAATTCCACGCTGTTAGAGATCTCACGACTGTTATGCGAGTATGGAATCGAGAGGTGCAGGAGGGCTATGCGTGATCTCTGGCTAGCCCACGAAAGAACAGACATATTGTTCGCTCGACCGTGTAGGCTCGTACACGTATCTCGAGTCTGAAAATGGCCCTGTTTGCAGCAAGATGAGAACCCAAACGAGCTGTGCCATGATGTCCGGATGAATTCTGACTGTCGGCGCAGCGACATTTTTGCAGCGTCGCTTGACGCGGCTGGAGGGAGATAGAGGTTCGGCCAACGACAGTACTACACACATGAGTGACACCATGTTGTCTTTTCAGATGTGTTTTGTTTCTGCCTGTAGCATCACAATGGACTTAGCGCGCGTGGAGGCTCTGATAAGAAAATAAAATTGCTAGATAGCATTCGTCACTGTCATACATGCCTAGCAGTTGGCTTGATGGCATGGGGTGTCATTTGGTACTCAATAAGATCACCTCTGGTTCATATAGTCGGTAGTTTGGACAGTAGACGTTAAGTTTCTGCCGTGTTCAGTCTGGTGTCTGTGCCAGTAGAGGTCTCCATGACGTTATCTTCTAACAAGATAACGCAACACAGCATGTTGCCCTAGTGCCCTGACCTACCTCACCGAAGAGGTTCTTCGACTGTTGTCCTGGCTAGGACAACGTCCACGTGTAACCAAATGAAAATATCTCGTCGAGAGTTGTCGAGGGACTGGCACGCTGCCACTCCCAGCCACTAGGGTTGATGGACTGTGGCATAGAGTTCCAGCAACTTGGAATGACGTAAACCTATCTGTCATCAAAGCTCAGTTCAACTCGATGGCCAGCCGGGTTAGAGCCATTGTTGCAGCTCTGTGTAATAATGATCCAAAGGAAATAAGTCATTTCCCGCATCTCGTGGTCGTACGGTAGCGTTCTCGCTTCCCACGCCCGGGTTCCCGGGTTCGATGCCCGGCGGGGTCAGAGATTTTCTCTGCCTCGTGATGGCTGGGTGTTGTGTGCTGTCCTTAGGTTAGTTAGGTTTAAGTAGTTCTAAGTTCTAGGGGACTGATGACCATAGATGTTAAGTCCCATAGTGCTCAGAGCCATTTTTTGAAATAAGTCATTAGTTGCTTTGGGGAAAGTTGAAAATTTGTACTGGACCGAGACTCCTCGGACCAGGATTTTCCGTTTCTCGCGAAAAATCGGCTTGACCGTCTCAGCCATCCGGACACCATCCCTGACCTAGTGCCCCTGCACACTACCCTCATTACTCGCAGCAGTTCGATGATTTCCATAACAGTTCTAGCTTGTTGGGCATCTGCACTGAAGGGATCATTGGGCCGTCTTGTCCTATATATAAATTGTGTGTACTAACAAGGGAACCTCCCCATCGCACCCCCCTCAGATTTAGTTATAAGTTGGCACAGTGGACAGGCCTTGAAAAACTGAACACAGATCAATCGAGAAAATAGGAAGAAGTTGTATGGAACTATGAAAAAAATAAGCAAAATATACAAACTGAGTAGTTTATGCGCAATAGAGGCAATGTGGTTAGCGTGAGCAGCTGCGGAACGAGACGGCCTTGGTTCAAACCTTCGCTTGAGTAAAAATTTTACTTTTTTTTATTTTCACAAAGTTATGATCTGTCCGTTGGTTCATTGACGTCTCTGTTCACTGTAATAAGTTTAGTGTCTGTGTATTGCGACCGCACTGCAAAACCGTGCAATTAGTAGACGAAAGGACGTACCTCTCCAATGGGAACCGAAAACATTTGATCGCAAAGTCGTAGGTCAACCGATTCCTCCACAGGAAAACACGTCTGATATATTTTATACGACACTGGTGACGGCATGTGCGTCACATGACAGAAATATGTTGTTTAGGTGTAGCGTCCCCATACTACGGCGCAGTTACCTCGCATCGGACGAACAGATAATAATTGTCTGAAAACAAAAAAATTAAACTCGCCACTCGAGGGAAGACTTGAACCAAGGACCTCTCGGTCCGCAACTGCTCACGCTAACCACGGGACCAAGCGCTCCTGACCTCACACTGCCGTTGATGTTGCCTATCTTGCGCAAGGACTACTCAGTTTGTATATTTTGCTTATTTTTTTCATAGTTCCACACAACTTCTTCCTGTTTTCTCGATTGATCTGTGTTCAGGTTTTCAAGGCCTATCCACTGTGCCAACTTATAACTAAATCTGAGGGGGGTGCGATGGGGAGGTTCCCCATGTATATCCCAAGTCACATGTAGGCTTAATCGTGTGTTCTTGCTACTATACTCCTTAAAATTTCGATATTTACTGATGATGCAGTTTTAACATTTGGGATGTGATCTGCTCTCTCAGGTGAGTAAACTTACGCAACAGTGTTGGCTTTGAAGGATACTATGTCCTGACGAGTTTCCTTGAGTAGAAGACGAATGACTGCGCCTCTCGCCCTCACTTGTCCAGCTGATAACTGGTCACAAATAAAACGGCGCTGATAGCGGACGAGAACTGTATTTAACACTGCAGTCGTTGTGGAGGGACATTCGACAGCCCCAGTTCCGGAGCGCAGCGCTCGACAAGTCCGAAACCACAACGAGGGCGTCTGTTGCCAATTACTTATTTATGGTTAAGGTTAGAGCACGCACTCGTGAATAACGGGGGCACAACCGCGCTAATTTATAAGGGCGTTTTTTCACTTCACGCCACCACCGTGTTACGCAAAAGTGTAAAATCAGTTCGGTGACCCGCGAGGTTTCGTTCGTTTTAGCGTGAAGGCAATCTCTCGCGTGCCAAGAGAAACTCTGTTTCACTTGAATGACAATCAGCGAACTTTGTGTGGCAGGGCGCCTGGAGAACTCATTCGTAGCGCGGCTGCCGATGTAACAACGTCTCCCTCAACATGGAGAAACGAGCCATCATTTCTCATTGCGAGCGCCCCTGCAATTACTGTTCCATCCGAGATTAGTAAGTACTGCAGCGTTTATTTTATCATTGCACTGTTCTGCCGCTCTGTGATACACAGCGGTGTTTCTTATCCCCGTACAGAAAACAAATTTAACTAACTTAGCGAGTGTATCATTTACGTAGTACGAGTCCAAAAGTGTGTCCAAAATCCGCTATCACCCATACTCAGAGTAGTGAATTCATAAAATTAAACTTCCTGAAGAATGTGCACTAAATTTTGAAATGAGAGGTTCCGTGTACCACCTGGACTGTTTTAAGAATATTTATTTACTGTCGCGATTTCGGCTATTCGGCAAATCTGGTATTCTGAAGTTACGACTTTAACAAATTATTATTATTATTATTATTATTGTTATTATTAATTAGGAGTATTCTTTTCTCAAAAATCAGTTTAAAAAGGACAAAAATTTCTGTCCTACAAATTAAATCAATGCAGATTCATCTATGTTAAGAAGAAATCGTCCTCCGTGCCTATCATATTTATATATTCATGTCAGGTGCGTAAGAAAACACTATACCATAATACCTATATAAACGGACGCAGCACTTCACTAAAAACGTTAACACTATTTCAACCAAGTATATGAACATGAATCCACTCAGCATAATAAAACACATTAGTTAGTAAGATAATTTCTACGGAGTTCATGTCAATACTGCACTGTAAACTCTGTCTTTTTAGACACATGACATGAATATGTAAATGTGATTGACACGAAAACGAAATCCTTTTACAGGAATGAAAATCAATCGACGCCTTTACGCTGAGAGAAGTGCGGTGAAAATTTATAAAGAGTGATTTGCCTTTTACAAATGATTTTTGAGAACGGATTGTATCGCTGAAAGTGATTTCTTAAGCACCTATATTATGTAACAGGTGTTATTTGACGATAGCACAATAGCTGCAATGGCCTTCGTAAAGCCAGTAATCTTAATAACAGTACCGGCGAAACAAGTTCTTCCTGAAATACTATAGGACTCTGAACGCAAGTAAACCGTGAATAAATTGCACATTAAGTTTCTGCGGTGTTTTGTGTCGGTGTAATATTTACGAAATATGTAAGCTGGTATCAGTGAACTATTTACCGGATAACAGGTTCAAATGGTGCAAATGGCTCTGAGCACTATGGGACTTAACATCTATGGTCATCAGTCCCCTAGAACTTAGAACTACTTAAACCTAACTAACCTAAGGACATCACACAACACCCAGCCATCACGAGGCAGAGAAAATCCCTGATCCCGCCGGGAATCGAACCCGGGAACCCGGGCGTGGGAAGCGAGAACGCTACCGCACGACCACGAGATGCGGGCCGGGATAACAGGTACAGATGTGAACATTTTATGTGTACAACTTCGAACTAAATGGTGCAAATGGTTCTGAGCACTATGGGACTTAACTGCTGAGGTCATCAGTCCCCTAGGCAGGGAGCGATTTGTGCTTTTACCAGTGGGGGGGGGATGTCTTAGGGGGTTAGTAGAATTATATATGTTACTAGCTTGTACCGTGGCGTTACGCATGTTCAAACAGTTATTTATAAATAGATGTTAATGCCGAAACTCACTATTCACGCGTATGCACTATCAGAAAAACCATCCCTTGTTATATCTTGAAAAGTACATTATAGGTAAAGCTTATTTACAAAATCATCTGCATACAGGTATACGAGAGGAATTCAAAACGTAGAGACACATTTGTGAAAAGCTGTACTTATTCTGATGTTAGAAAGCTGAAACATATTAATAGTACTAATAGTAAGACTTACTAAAAACTTTCAGTGTTCGGCTCCACAAATTTAAATTATATGTAAAGTTTTACTCCAGTGTGTGGGAAATAAACATCCCAGGTTGGGATGCATAAACTAAAACAAGAGGAGGGGATGGTCTGATGCAGAGGGGCGGGGGGGGGGGGGGAATCCCCCCCATCCCCCCCTGCAAATCGCACACTGCCTAGAACTTAGAACTACTTAAACCTAACTAACCTAAGGAAAACACACACATCCATGCCCGAGGCAGGATTCGAACCTGCGACCGTAGCGATCGCGCTGCTCCAGACTGTAGCGCCTAGAACCGCTCGGTCACTCCGGCCGGCTCGAACTAAATGTTAGCGTGGTGTCAGTGTAGTAAATTAGGCGGGAAAGTTGTTTTTGTTTCTGTTGTGATGTTGAGCTTCATCTTGTTGATTGTAGAAATGCCTGTGTTGCACTAATTATTTAGCATTCTCTATGGATTTCAGAGGTTTTAATTAATTTTCATGCTTTAAAAACTTAATTTTCACGTTATTCTTGTCGTGCCGGTACATGTGATCCAGTTCTGCAATCTGATTAAACAAATAATTTTTTTATAACAATATCAGTAGAAACTCACAGCCACAACGAAAATCTGAAAGTCGTCTGTGTTCTTGCACTGGTCATTAACCCTAAGGTTGAGTTTTTTCAGCCCTCAATTCCTGCCACTTGCCAGCTGCCCTCTTCATTTCGCGAGAAACGTACATGTAATGAAAAAAAAAACATAATTATGTATAAAGAGGAATATATACGTGAGATCATTAGAAAGCATGCAGGAGCAGCAAGGATGCGTACCGATGGAAACCGCAAAACGGAATTTTCTAGTAGAGACCTTGATGCAACGGGAGGATGATAGAAAAACTGGCAAAAAAATAAATATCTTTCTGCGGAATTGTTCCAAAAAAAAAAAAATGGTTCAAATGGCTCTGAGCACTATGGGACTTAACATCTATGGTCATCAGTCCCCTACAACTTAGAACTTTAAGTAACCTAACTAACCTAAGGACAGCACACAACACCCCGTCATCACGAGGCAGAGAAAATCCCTGACCCCGCCGGGAATCGAACCCGGGAACCCGGGCGTGGGAAGCGGAATTGTTTTCCGGGGAATATCGTACTGCGGTTTTAATTTTTAGCTGTCGTACGTATTCAAGAATGACTGATTTTGATATCAGTGACCGTAGCATAGAAAATAAAGTCGCTCAACGGACATGATCGGGCACCTATATCATTTTACATAAAATATACGAAAGAACTTTGTCTTCTTCTAGCAGCAGTGTACTGTAGGTGACTGGACGAACTAAATATTCCCAGATATTGGAAAAATGCTAACGTCATTCTCATTTCCAAGAAGGGTAGTCGATACGATACATATAACTATAGACATACTTCGCTGACGTCAGTTTGTTGTAGAATTATGGAACACGTTTTATGTTCCAGCATTTTTCCTCTGTAGCTATCAACACGGATGTTGCAAACAACGATCGTGTCAGAATCATCTCACTCTTGCAAAAAACGACATTGTGTCCATGGAGCGAGTGATTGATTAATTTTTAAAAATATTTTGTTTATTTATAGACGCAGTTACATTCTTATGACACAGTCATGACCGGTTTCGGCCATACAATGACCGTCTTCAGGTTCTAAAACAATATAAAAGGAAATTTATAATAAAACCTAAAAGTAATAAGTGCAATATTTAACCAGTCTTATTAGTAATCTAATAAGCATATATTCAGTTAGATTACAAATAAGCCTGGTTAAATATTGCACTTAATTTTAGGTTTTAATATAAAGTTTCTTTTGTATTGTTTTAGAATCTGAAGATAGGCATTGTATGGCTGAAACCGGTTATGACTGTGTCATAAGGATGTGATTGCGTCTATAAATAAACAAAACATTTTCATCTCGCTCTGTTCGTTCACGACATCCAGAAGGCAGTTGATACCGGTGACCAGATGGCATGTTATTTGACTGACGCAACGCCATCGATACAGTTCCACACTGTCGCCTAGTGATCAATTTACGAGCGTACGTAACATCAAACCAGCTTTATGACTGGACTGGAGGATTCCTAGCATGTCAATGAGATCTCCAGACGTAAAACTAACTTCGGTCGTCTGCCCAAGTGAGTTTTATAGGACCACTACTGCTCATAATATGTATAAATGACCTCTCATATAACGTCAGAAGCTCTCTCAGGTTTTTCGAAGTGGTGCTGTTCTATACAGAAAAGTCACAGCTCTAGAAAAATTGATGCAAGATGCAGGAAGACTTGCAGGAGATTGATATTTGATACGGGAATTGAGAGTTGACCTTCGCCAAAAACAAATGTTACATATTACGCATTAATCGGAGGAAGGACACGTTCTCGTGTTATTTCTTACTCGAGAAGTATAGTCCATCGACGAAGGAAGCAACTATCAAAATGCTCTTTCGACCGAAACATGACCATTGCTCGTGAGTCTTGGACCTTTACCAGATAGGAGTAACATACCTAAGAGTGTGCAGTTAAGGAATAATCTTAAATATCTGGGTTATTATCAGTAGGAAAACAAAATCATTTTAGGTCTATATTTATTAACACAAAATCTACATGTTCAGAAAACTACAGCATCAGAGAGGTAATACATTTACTGAACTTTTCAAAACTACAAAACAAAACGGGAAATGCACACTCTTTCGTTCACCTGCGCTCAAGAGCACGCAAAACATGCCCAAAGAGTGCGCGTTTAGCTAATGTCACAAATGAACGCAATATCACCCGTCAATTGAAGATCACTGTTCATGCCACCATCTCCCACACTTAATGCACTAGATCCAGTCCTCTGGCAACGCCAAAATCTATGCTCTCTACTCACAGCCTTCAGTCTTTTCCTTAAAGCAGACTCCTTCGTACCAAGAGGAGCGGCAGCCTTTGTTTGCCTTCTCTATTTTCAATTCGTTATCTGGCCTCATTTAGCAGCTATTCAGTTTAGATGAGCTTCCTGGCCGATTTTCGTACTTAATGTAGAAATCTGTAATTATGCCCTAAAGAGAACGCATGCACTCTTCGGGGACATTATATGCGCGCTCTTTCGTACAGAAACAATGATTCCAAAAGAAGTAAACAGATGTCAGCACACGCCACATTTGCAAAACATGTGGATGCATTATGACAGACGGCAAGCCAGCCTTTCAAAATGCAATCGATAATTAAAGGCTACTGCTCGTGTATTTTGTGTATAACTTACGCAACAGAGTACAAGAACTACTTACCCGTTTCACTTCGGAAGCAGGATTTCTTCACACAACTTATACGATGTGTTTCTGATAGCACTCAGAACACAACTACGTCAGTGATGAACTGATCAGTTTTCTCAACTGTAAGGAACACAAGCTGCGCACTCTTTGGGACTGCGTACTCTTTGGTACATTTACTCTACCATAGAAAAGATCCGAAGAACAGCTGAACGTTTCCTCACAGGCTCATTTAGTAAGTGCGAAAGCGTCGCAGACATGTTCATCCACTATGTGTCAAACGCTGCCACAGAGGCGTTGTGAATCACGCTGTTATTCTTAAAATTCCGAGAGCACACGTTCCTAGAAGACTAAACCAATATATAGCTTCCTTCTATACATGTCTTACTAAAAGATCTCTAAAGTAGAGAGATTCGACCTCACACAGAGACTTAACAGCGAACATTCTTCCCACACACCATTCGCGACTGGATCGGGGAAGCGGAGAAGTGACATTGAAACACACAGTACCTTCCGCGACACACGAGGTAGCTGGCGGAATATACAGGGTGGTCCACTGATCGTGACCGGGCCAAATATCTCACGAAATAAGCGTCAAACGAAAAAACTACAAAGGACGAAACTTGTCAAGCTTGAAGGGGGAAACCGGATGGCGCTGTGGTTGGCCCGCTAGATGGCGCTGCCATAGGTCAAACGGATATCAACTGCGTTTTTTTGAATAGGAACCCCCATTTTTATTACATATTCGTGTAGTACGTAAAGAAATGTGAATGTTTTAGTTGGACCACTTTTTTCGCTTTGTGATAGATCTACATCTACATCCATACTCCGCAACCCACCTGACGGTGTGTGGCGGAGGGTACCTTGAATACCTCTATCGGTTCTCCCTTCTATTCCAGTCTCGTATTGTTCGTGGAAAGGAGGATTGTCGGTATGCCTCTGTGTGGGCTCTAATCTCTCTGATTTTATCCACATGGTCTCTCCGCGAGATATAAGTAGGAGGGAGCAGTATACTGCTTGACTCCTCGGTGAAGGTATGTCCTCGAAACTTCAACAAAAGTCCGTACCGAGCTACTGAGCGTCTCTCCTGCAGTCTTCCACTGGAGTTTACCTATCATCTCCGTAACGCTTTCGCGATTACTAAATGATCCTGTAACGAAGCGTGCTACTCTCCATTGGATCTTCTCTATCTCTTCTATCAACCCTACCTGGTGCGGATCCCACACTGCTGAGCAGTATTCAAGCAGTGGGCGAACAAGCGTACTGTAACCTACTTCCTTTGTTTTCGGATTGCATTTCCTTAGGATTCTTCCAATGAATCTCAGTCTGGCATCTGCTTTACCGACGATCAACTTTATATGATCATTCCATTTTAAATCACTCCTAATGCGTAACCCAAAATAATTTATGGAATTAACTGCTTCCAGTTGCTGACCAGCTATATTGTAGCTAAATGATAAGGGATCTTTCTTTCTGTGTATTCGCAGCACATTACACTTGTCTACACTGAGATTGAATTGCCATTCCCTGATGATGGCGCTGTAATAGTCACAAACATATTCGTTCACAATTTTAGACGAACAGTTGGTAACAGGTAGGTTTTTTAAAATTAAAATACCGAACGTAGGTACGTTTGAACATTTTATTTCGGTTGTTCCAATGTGATACATGTACCTTTTGGAACTTACCATTTCTGAGAACGCATGCCGTTACAGGGTGATTACCTGTAAATACCACATTAATGCAATAAATGCTCAAAATCATGTTCGTCAACCTCAATGCATTTGACAATACGTGTAACGACATTCCTCTCAACAGCGAGTAGTTCGCCTTCTGTAATGTTCGCACATGCATTGACAATGCGCTGACGCATGTTGTCAGGCGTTGTCGGTGGATTACGATAGCAAATATCCTTCAACGTTCCCCACAGAAAGAAATTCGGTGACGTAAGATCCGGTGAACGTGCGAGCCGTGGCATGGTGCGTGCGGGCCGTGGTATGGTGCTTCGACGACCAATCCACCTGTCATGAAATATGCTATTCAACCGCACGCGAGCTATCTGCCGGACATCCATCATGTTGGAAGTACATCGCCAATCTGTCATGCAGTGAAACATCTTGTAGTAACATCGGTAGAACATTACGTAGGAAATAAGCATACATTGCACCATTTAGATTTCCATCGATAAAATGGAGCCGGCCAGGGTAGCCGAGCTGTTCTAGGCGCTACAGTCTGGAACCGCGCGACGGCTACGGTCGCAGGTTCGAATTCGGCCTCGGGCATGGATGTGTGTGGTGTCCTTAGGTTAGTTAGGTTTAAGTAGTTCTAAGTTCTAGGGGACTGATGACCTTCGAAGTTAAGTCCCATAGTGCTCAGAGCCATTTGAACCATTTGATAAAATGGAGGCCAGTTATCCTTCCTCCCATAATGCCGCACCATACATTAACCCGCCAAGGTCGCTGATGTTCCACTTGTCGCAGCCATCGTGGATTTTCCGTTGCCCAGTAGTGCATATTATGCCGGTTTACGTTACCGCTGTTGGTGAATGACGCTTCGTCGCTAAATAGAACGCGTGCAAAAAATATGTCACCGTCCCATAATTTCTCTTGTGCCCAGTGGCAGAACTGTACACGACGTTCAAAGTCGTCGCCATGCAATTCCTGGTACATAGAAATATGGTACGGGTGCAATCGATGTTGATGTAGCATTCTCAACACCGACGTTTTTGAGATTCCCGATTCTCACGCAATTTGTCTGCTAGTTATGTGCGGATTAGCCGCGACAGCAGCTAAAACACCTACTTGGGCATCATCATTTGTTGCAGGTCGTGGTTGACGTTTCACATGTGGCTGAACACTTCCTGTTTCCTTAAATAACGTAACTATCCGGCGAACGGTCCGGACACTTGGATGATGTACATAGCACACGCCCGTTGGGCATTTTGATCACGATGTCAACCTTTTCCGCAATTGGTAAATGGTCCATTTTGACACGGGTAATGTATCACGAAACAAATACCGTCCGCACTGGCGGAATGTTACGTGATACCACGTACTTATACGTTTTTGACTATTACAGCGCCATCTACCACAAATCGAAAAAAGTGGTCCAACTAAAACATTCATATTTCTTTGCGTACTACACGAATATGTAATAAAAATGGGGGTTCCTATTTAAAGAAACGCAGCAGATATCCGTTTGACCTATGGCAGCGCCATCTAGCGGGCCAACCATAGCGCCATCTGGTTTCCCCCTTCAAGCTACACGAGTTTCGTTCTTTGTAGTTTTTTCGTTCGATGCTTATTTCGTGAGATATTGGGCCCAGTCACTATCAATGGTCAGAAACCGTCTGAAAACCTTGTACGGGCGTTGCAGGGTGAGTTGTGCTGAGAAATAATTGGTAGAAAAAAATTCGATACCCTCCACCGTTTCCGAGTTATTTAGCACCGAAGTTAGCCAATGAAGCCGCTGCGCGCGCAAATTCAAGCGGCCTGCCAGAGACGGTGTCATAATCGTGTTCCTAAAACCGAACAAGGGAGCAATACAAAAACTGGACATGGGACAGTAGTAACAATCGAACCCGAGCCAAAGGCTGAGCAGTCTTGTCCGCTATAAGAACAATTGACACTAATTGTGCATGGCGGGCCGCTGGAATCTGCGTGTGCGTGTGCAACGGCCTAATTGGCTAATTTCAATGTTAATTAACTCGGAAATGGCTGACGTATCGAATTTTGTTTCTTAAGAACTATTTCTCATCGCAGCCGATCCTGCAAACACTTCCAAGCATTTCAGATTGTGTCTGACCACGTCGTATATGTTGTTGTGCTATTTGTTGCAGACTCCTTAGGTGCTGAAGACGTCATTGTGAAAAATGATGTGAATTCTCTGTCCATTACTTTGTGGATAGCAGTCTTTCGCTACAGTACTTCTCTTGGATTTCCTAGTTGCAGGGCTCGTGGCCACATACGATGTGGACATTCGCTGCAAGATAAATGCTCTCTCGGACTCCCTCAGCTTCAACGGCGCTGCTGCCATAAATAGCGATTTGCCTCGGACACCTTTATGGACATTCTACCGACAATGTTGTGTACGACCTGCCAGGGTGACTCGTGCTACAGAATCTCCTTGACATGTGGTGTGCAATGTCCATTGTCGCCCAGCACCAGCCACATCCGCATACACACTGCATTTCCGGATAGTGTCTTCTGCGAGTGCTATGACTGCGGACGTATTCGTTTCTTTCTGTTCTAATTCGGTGCAAGTACGTGCTATTTGGAGCGTGGTACGCCAGTTGGAGACAAATTGGAAAAGCAACGGTCTCAATTCGATAGATAACTCGTCTTCCTTCTACGTGCGTGCTTCATGGCAACATTCATATCCCGTCAGTTGATTTTTCTTCATCTACAGACTCAAAATAGTGAATGGTTTGTATGGGAAGCTTGGAGGACTATGGAGTGTCATATTTTTTATGCACCACTCAGTATTTCATGTAACTCTGTCAGCAACCCCGTTACTTGACACCGAGCATGGTGGCCTTGTAGTTACATCGCTGTAGAACCGGCCATAAAGGTCTTGGTTTTCTTATCACTTAAATCGAACTCAAGGATGCTTTGTTTGAAAAGTTACACTCCGATTTTCGTCTCCAAGCCTTGTCCACTACGAACGTGTGCTCTGTTGCTAATGACCTTGTCGTTGACAGAGCGTTAAACCTGCACTTTTGCGAGGTAGCCGCGCGGTCTCAGACGCCTTGCCACGGTTCGCGCGGCTTCCCCCATCGGAAGTTCGAGTCCTCCCTCGGGCATGGGTGTGTGTGTTGTCTTTGGCGTACGTTAGTTTGTTAGATTAAGTAGTGTATAAGCCTAGGGACCAATGACCTCAGCAGTTCGGTCCCATAGGAACTTACCACAAATTTCCAAAATTTCCTGCCCTTTCCCTTTTTTTTCAATGGAACATGTAAGTGTTTTTCTACTTTCTGTCGGACAGCTGAGTCAAATCTCTCGGAAATCTTGTAATGACACGTACGATGAGTCCCTTAAGTAGGAAGAGACGGTAATGAGGGTGAAATGTGTAGGGTGGTGGTAAGTTCCTATGGGACCAAACTGCTAAGGTCATCGGTCCCTAGGCTTACACACTACTTAATCTAACTAAAAGTAATTTACGCTAAGGACAACACACACACACACACACACACACACACACACACACACACACACACACACACACGCCCGCCCGAGGGAGGACTCTAACCTCCGACGGGGTAACCGCGCGAACCGTGGCAAGGCGCCTAAGACTGCACGGCTACCACGCGCGGCTGAAATGTGTAGCTGGCGACTTCCAGGTTGCCGCGAGCATATCGAGCGTCATGGCCGCCATGTTAATGACGTCACGAATAGCGATTATAGTTAGTCTGACAGACTTGCCATCCAGGTCTTGTTTTCTTATCACCTAAGGCGAACTCAAGGATGCTTTATTTGAAAAGTTACACTCCGATTTTCGTCTCCAAGCCTTCTCCACTACGAACGTGTGCTCTGTCGCTAATGACCTCGTTGTTGACAGAGCGTTGAACGTGGACTTTCGCGAGGATTCAAAAGGATTGGAAAAGGGCACGGGTCATCCCCGTTTTCAAGAAGGGATGTCGAACAGATGTGCATAAATATAGACCTATGTCTCTAACGTCGATCAGTTATAGAATTTTGGAACACGTATTATGTTCGAGTATAATGACTTTTCTGGAGACAAGAAATGTACTCTGTAGGAATCAGCATGGGTTTCGAAAAAGACGATCGTGTGAAACCCAGCTCGCGCTATTCGTCCACGAGACTCAGAGGGCCATAGACACGGGTTCACAGGTAGATGCCGTGTTTCTTGACTTCCGCAAGGCGTTCAATACAGTTCCCCGCAGTCGTTTAATGAACAAAGTAAGAGCATATGGACTATCAGACCAATTGTGTGATTGGATTGAAGAGTTCCTAGATAACAGAATGCAGCATGTCATTCTCAATGGAGAGAAGTCTTCCGAAGTAAGAGCGATTTCAGGTGTGCCGCAGGGGAGTGTCGTAGGACCGTTGCTATTCACAATATACATAAATGACCTTGTGGATAACATTGGAAGTTCACTGAGGCTTTTTGCGGATGATGCTGTGGTATATCGAGAGGTTGTAACAATGGAAAATTGTACTGAAATGCAGGAGGATCTGCAACGAATTGACGCATGGTGCAGGGAATGGCAATTGAATCTCAATGTAGACAAGTGTAATGTGCTGCGAATACATAGAAAGATAGATCCCTTATCATTTAGCTAAAATATAGCAGGTCAGCAACTGGAAGCAGTTAATTCCATACATTATCTGGGAGTAGGCATTAGGAGTGATTTAAAATGGAATGATCATATAAAGTTGATCGTCGGTAAAGCAGATGCCTGACTGAGATTCATTGGTAGAATCCTAAGGAAATGCAATTCGAAAACAAAAGAAGTAGGTTACAGCGTGCTTGTTCGTCCACTGCTTGAATACTGCTCAGCAGTGTGGGATCCGTACCAGATAGGATTGATAGAAGAGAGAGAAGATCCAACGGAGAGCAGCGCGCTTCGTTACAGGATCATTTAGTAATCGCGAAAGCGTTACGGAGATGATAGATAAACTCCAGTGGAAGACTCTGCAGGAGAGACGCTCAGTAGCTCGGTACGGGCTTTTGTTGAAGTTTCGAGAACATACCTTCACCGAAGAGTCGAGCAGTATATTGCTCCCTCCTACGTATATCTCGCGAAGAGACCATGAGGATAAAATCAGAGAGATTAGAGCCCACACAGAGGCATACCTACAATCCTTCTTTCCACGAACAATACGAGACTGGAATAGAAGGGAAAACCGATGGAGGTACTCAATGTACTCTCCGCCACACACAGTCAGGTGGCTTACGGAGTATGAATGTAGATGTAGATGTTGATGTACCTTTTATTGAAACATGTAACTTTTGTTACAATGTGCGCAGTATTTCATACAGCTAAGTGCGCCGAGTGGATGAGATACATTTTGGGAACCACTTATTCCCAACAGCCTATAAGGTCAGAATAGAATCTCTGGAATTCTGTGGAGGATAGTGTTCCTCTCTGTATTACTCTAAATTAGGACAAATTTTTCTCTCTTGTTCCTCTTTGACTAACGCAGTCAATCGTTCACCTGCATCTCTCAGCTTTATGTCCAGCTTCCGTTTCAGAAGCAAAAACCAAATTATAATTTATGGCGAGTTACAATAAAATGCCCAATTTTTAGTGCCTAGAACTAAGCTTCCTTCGGCTCCGTTATTGGCTAGACGAACGGTTTTGCTTTCGAAAGAATACTTTGCTTCGATCAGCTTTCTGCTTGATGGGAGATGCATCTCTTATGTATCCTCTTGCAACAAGCAAGGGTACCACATAGTTTTCCGTACTTGAAAGCTTGCCGACTGCAATGTCTCTCTCCCCCCCCCCCCTTTCTCTCTCTCTCTCTCTCTCTCTCTCTCTCTCTCTCTCTCTCTCTCTCTCTCTCTCTCTCTCTGTCTTTCTGTCTCTGTCTCTCTCTCTTCCTCTCCCCTTCATGTCAAAATACACACCAGCTATCGGTATCCATTAGCTGGCCTCGTAACGAAAAACCATTTGGATGATGTGTTTGTTTGATCTTAAAAAACTGTACGACACTGCTTGGAGGTACAATATCTTTTACCAGCTTCATGAATAGGAACTACATGGACGTATGCTTGCTTCTTATCCAATCCTTCGTCGAAAACCGGTGCTTTCGATATCCCGTTGGTGATGCCTTGTCTGATTGCTATGTTCAGGAGTCTGGAGTCCCCCAAGGCAGTTTGATTAGTCTCACATTGCTTGCAGTCGCTATCAATCGCATCTTCTCCAGTCAGGACACCTGTTGAATGCTCTCTGTTTGCTGATGGCTTCGCACTCTTCTATTCTTCATCTGACCTTACAATGCCAATGAGGCAACTACAACAGACCATCAGAAGGCTGGAAGCTTGGTCCAATCATACTGGTTTTAAGTTCTCATCAGACAGGACTTAATTGCATCAGTTTTAACCACACTCGTCGAAGTTTCAACCAAGCAGTGCTCACAGTGGAGTGCAATATTTTCCATTTTAAGGGCACTGTGCACTTTTTGGGTCTACTTTTTGACTCTAAATTAACGTCTGAAAGACCTGCGAATAAAGGGCTTCAAATAATTGAATGTTTTGGCAGGTACCACATCCTCCAGCCTTATATGGCATTTGTCAGACCACAGCTAGATTATGAGACCGTGGTTTATGGATTATCTCGTATTTCGTACCTCAGGATGTTAGACACTGTCCACTATAAGGGCATTCGGATATCGACTGCAGCCTATCTGACCGGCCCAGTTCAGAGTCTGTGTGCAGATGCTGGTGAACCGTCACTCTGGATTCAGTGGCGTCCCCTTGTAGCCTTGAAAATTTCAGCGTTGCGTAAGACATTGGCATTTAGTGCGGCAGTTCACACTAAGTTTAAGCGGCTGCTTGAGAATCGGCCCCATGCGACTAAGCCATTCGCAATACGTGCTACTGACTGACTCAAGGATTTGGCTATATCAAACCCCCGAATACACAGTCAGGGACAGAACAAATTGCCGTCATGGCGTTTTCAGATGCCCAAAGTGATTTTAAGCTTGAGACAGGACAAGAAAATTTGTACTCGAGGTTGCGTTTATACAGCCCTGTAATCTTCAGTTTTAAGTACGTACCACAATTGTATCGTTGTTTATACAGATCGATCCCAGCAAGAGAACGCCTTCGGTTGTTCAGCTGTTTTCCCTGATGGGATTTTCAAAATGCATCTTCTGGAATAATTAACGATTTACGTCGCGCAGTTATATGGCATTATGAAGGCACCAGTGTAGATTCATAGGCATCACAGTATAAGTGTTCTCGACTGTTCTGAGCGGCAGAGTGCACTACAAGCGGTCCACCAAAAGTATCAGGTAGACCAGCTGATGCAGCTCATCCATGACTGCTTACAGCAACTCCAACACTGTGACAAGGAGCTGACGTTTTGTTGGGTACTTGGTCGCATCGGGATATGGGGAAGCGACATAGCCGACGAAGCAGCCAAAGAAGAATGCATCATCACGTTATCTGACAGACGAATCACGCGTCAGTGGGAAATCGAGTGGTTGGAGGTGGCGGAAAGCAAACTGTCGTCTCTCAAATTGGCCACACAGGCATGGTGGAAATCATACCAACCTCACAGATGGAAGGAAGTGGTGGTTACCATACTGCACACAGGATATAGCCGTTTAACACACGGTTACCTTCTCTGGCAGGAATATCTTTGTGAAATTTGCGGTGTGTCAGTTTCGATTCAGCTTATTTCGGTTGCACGTGTCTTACACTGAAGCGCCAAAGAAACTAGTATAGGCACGCGTATTCAAATACAGATATATGTAAACAGCCAGAATACGGCGCTGCGGTCGCCAACGCCTTTATAAGACAACAAGGGCCTGGCGTAGTTGTTAGATAGGTTACTGCTGCTACAATGGCAGGTTATCAAGATTTAAGTGAGTTTGAACGTGGTGTTATAGTCGGCCCACGAGCGATGGGACACAGCATCTACGAGGTAGCGATGAAGTGGGGACATTCCCGTACGAGGGAATATCAGGAATCTGGTAAAACATCAAATCTCAGACATCGCTGCGGCCGGAAAAAGATCCTACAAGAACGGGACCAACATCGACTGAAAAGAATCGTTCAACGTGACACAAGTGCAACACTTCCACAAATTGCTCCAGATTTCACTGCTGGTCCATCAACAAGCGTCAGCGTGCGAACCATTCAACGAAACGTCATCGATATGGGCTTTCGGAGCCGAAGACCCACGCTTGTATCCTTGATGACAGCACGACACGAAGCTTTACGCCTCGCCTGGGTCCATCAACACTGACATTGGACTGTTTGATGACTGGAAACATGGTGCCTGGTCGGACGAGTCTCACTTCAAATTTTATCGAGCGGATGGACGTGACGGGATTGGAGACAACCTCACGAGTCCATGGACCCTGAAAGGCAGAAGGAGACTGTTCAAGCTGGTGGAGACTCTGTAATGGTGTGGGGCATATGCAATTGGAGTCGTGTGGGACCCCTGATACATCTAGATACGATTCTGACAGGTGACGCGTACGTAAGCATCCTGTCTGACCACCTTTATCCATTCATGTCTATTGTGCATTCAGACGGACTTTGGCAGTTCCAGGAGGGCAGTGAGATACTCCATACGTCCATAATTACTACAGAGTGGCTCCAGGAACACTCCTCTGAGTTTAAACACTTCCTTTGGCCACCAAACTTCCCAGACATGAACATTATTGAGCGTATCTGGGATGTGTTGCAACGTGCTTTCAGGAGAGATCTACACCCCCTCGTACTCTTACGGATTTATGGACAGCCCTTCAGGATTCATGGTGTCTATTCCATCTAGCACTACTTCAGACATTAGTCTACTCCATGCCACGTCGTGTTGCGGCACTTTTACGTGCTCGCGGGAGCCTTGCACGATATTAGGCAGGTGTACCAGTTTCTTTGTCTCTTCAGTGCATATACTAATAGCAGAGCAGCTCTCTATTTGGCTGGATTTCTATCCACCATCTTTTTCGACAGTGACGCCAGTTTTATACGGGTTCTGAAGTTTCATTAACTGTCGGGTCTCATCCGTAAAGTGCTGAGGATGGGAGGCGGATAGAATATTGAGCATGTGGACATAGCCTTCGTCGTCGTCATCGTAGTCGTCCCACCTACGCCCCACGAATGTTGCATGCTAACTTTTCGACAGTGCGCTGATGTCCACGATGCTGAGCACACGCATCCAAAATCACCATCATCATCATGAAAATACTGTTTTTGGACTGTGAAATTAGAACTCCCTAATAGTGGAATGGATTTAAAACTGTTTACTTATTATGGGTGGTATGATGAGTTTTTAGAATGAGAGGAATAATCTGCAAACACATATACTTGTAGATTGTAACACAAGTGACGTGTTTTGACTGTTATTTCGGAATTTACCAACGAATATCATTTGGAGCTTATTTGCGATTCTGACTGCAAATCACGTTTAATACTAACTGACAGTAGCTGACGCTCTAGCATAATATGACTTATTGATTTATCAAATAGGATTTGCGTCATTAGTATATTTTTGCTGACGATAATGCTCATGTTTATAGGAAAGTATAGTCGACAGACAATTGTGGTGAAACACAGAAAGACCTGGCCAAACTTTCCACAAGATAGAAAGAATGGAACCTCTATTTAAATCTGGATAGATGTAAGGCAATGCTAAGAGAACGAATCCCATAGCATCCGATTGTGTGAAGATCCATAATGGATACTCACTGTGGAGGGGATTGGAATTAAAACTGTGTGCCAGACTGGAACTATAACATGCGGCCTTCGCCTCTCACGGGCAAGCGTGCGTTCCAGACCGGAACTATGTGAAAGTCATTAGCACGTCACACCGTGTAAGTATTTAGGGTAAATATTAATAGGCTATATGAAGTGGAAACCCTAAAATCGGTATTAGGGGAGGTGAGTGAAGATTCAGATTTTCTTGCAAGATTCTGGGAAAATGTAATGCATGTGTATAGGAAATCTCATACAAGATGCCAGTGCGATCTGTTCGAGTACTGTTTACATGTTTGGAGTCATGAGCCCGCATCTCGTGGTCGTGCGGTAGCGTTCTCGCTTCCCACGCCCGGGTTCCCGGGTTCGATTCCCGGCGGGCTCAGGGATTTTCTCTGCCTCGTGATGGCTGGGTGTTGTGTGCTGTCCTTAGGTTAGTTAGGTTTAAGTAGTTCTAAGTTCTAGGGGACTGATGACCATAGATGTTAAGTCCCATAGTGCTCAGAGACATTTGAACCATTTGGAGTCATGAAATAGCCATGACAACACACATCGAAGATTTAAGAGAGAGGCTGCTACGATCGTAACGGGTCGATATAGTCCATACCAAAGTGTAACAGAGATGCTCGGGGAACTTAAATGGGAATCCGTGGGTGAAAAGCGACGCAGCTCTCGCTAAACTACGTTGGGTGTTCGAGGAAGACTGTACGGCCGTTCCGCGGCTCTCATCTCGCGTAGGGAACTTAAGAATAAGATAAGACATTAGGGCGTGTGCAGAGGCGTACAGAAGTGATTTTTTGCGGACGCAAGTGAAATAAGAAAAAATGTCGCTTATATCGATACGAGGTACGCTCACCATGCACTGCGCAGTGTCTGACAAACTGTATATATAGATGTTAATAAGAATCGTGTTCCTCGGGGAGAATCACCACAACGTTGTAATGGAATTGGTGAAAATAAATCTTCTTGTGATTGCTGTTAACGGCTTTCTCGAGTCAGAAACATACAAATACACAGACTGGCAATCAAATCGGGAAATAGACTGGGAAAATAAAACGCCTTGGGTGAAGCTGTATGTTCTTATGACAGTGATACCCTACGTGCAGAATATTGGGAATAGAAGGCATTCATGGTTGTGGCTTGTGGTTTACTCTTGTCAGTTTTCACAGTAGGTTCTTACTGCTAAATAGTACATCCTATTTGCAGTGTTTAGATTCAAATCTAGACGACGACGACGACGATGACGACGTGGGATTTTACGTTTAATAATTTCATTCTAATACATTCCACTGGTTTCCTCATTACTCTACTATAGGGCAAGAAAAGCTTGTGTGGTACATCCTACGATTACCTTATATTTCATATCCGGATTACTATGTCGTTGTATAATATTTCACGATTTGAAGAGGGTATCTGTTCCAGAAAGAACAGATGCCATTGATGCCCGTGCAGCTTCTCTAGGATGAAATGATAATTAAATCGAAACCCTTAGCTGCCGACAGGTGTTGTTGAAATACATCAATGGGGACAGCTGAAAATGTGTGCCCCGAGCGGGACTTGAACCTGGGATCTCCTGCTTATATAGCAGACGCTCTATCCATCTGAGCCACCGAGGGGACAGAAGATAGTGCGACTACAGGGACTTATCCCTTGCACGCTTCCCGTGGAACCCACATTCCCAACTGTCCACAACTTACATTCGTAGTGTTCCTACTAGATATTTGCCCATTCACTCATTACTCGCGCCAGACTAAGTCCCGTAAGAGTTCGGGCAAAGCGTGCGCATTCGCGCAGGAGGAGGTCAATGGCCGCGCAGCCTTTAACTATATGAAGGTGGTATCTGTTCCAGAAAGAACATGTCTGCCATGTAAGCAGGAGATCCCGGTCGGGGCACACATTTTCAGCTATCCCCATCGATGTATTTCAACAACACGTGTCGACAGCTAAGGGTTTCGATTTAATTATCATTTTATTTCAAGATTTCTTTTATTCAGCGTTGCTGTTCTTGGTCTTGAGTTTTCATCGCTTTACTGCTTCCTTCGCGGTCCCATTTTTTTAATTTACTGTCGTAAATTAGGTTATTAGAGGCTGCGTAATACTGCATGTACGAGGGCGTGCTGAAAAGTAGTGCCTCCGAGTTTTGTTATATGAAAACTGTTAAGGCTTTTTTTAAAATAAAGCGAATGATCTTCACTTCCGGGCTGACAGAAAGTGGTCAATATGTAAAACTTCCCCCTAACGTTTCGTCTCTGGCTGCCGGAGGCATCCACGGAGGTAAAGCGGCGCACTGCCATCGGAGCAAGAGGGAACGCCGAATATGGTTCAAATGGTTCTCAGCACTATGGGACTTAACATCTGAGGTCATCAGTCCCCTAGAACTTAGAACTAATTAAACCTAACTAACCTAAGGACATCACACACATCCATGCCCGAGGCAGGATTCGAGCCTGCGGCCGTAGTAGTCGCGCGGGTCCAGACTGCAGCGCCTAGAACCGCTTGGCCACAACCTGGCCGGCAAGCCGAATATGTAGCTAGTACACAGGGCACCATAGTCCTTCACGTGACGTCGGCTATGAAACTATCTCCGGTTGTGCCAACATTCTTGACTGACAGTAATCGATCACCATTCTGTCGGTGCAAAGTCGACATCCATATTTTATCTAATTTGACACCTTCTCTTCTCAATTATAATTTTTACTGTATCTATAAAACTCAGTAGCCTCTCTGTACATGCGCACATAATGCGATGTTTTGATGTGATGCTCGTCTAACTGAATTTTATTTCACGGTTACCCTCTTCGGTTCACGTCTTCTGCTACGGCCGATTTATCCGTATGTCCCAGACGGAAATTCCTCCTACGTGCATCTTGTGTTGAACGTGAGAGGAAATGTCTAGGACATACGTACACATCGGTCTTAGCAGAATATGGGTATTAAGAGGGTAATCATCAAATTACATTCAGTGAGACGAACTTGATAGCCGGCGAAATAGCCGAGCGGTTCTAGGCGCTACAGTCTGGAACCTACGACCACTACGGTCGCAGGTTCGAATCCTGCCTCGGGCATGGATGTGTGTGATGTCCTTAGGTTAGTTAGGTTTAAGTAGTTCTAAGTTCTAGCGGACTGATGACCTGAGAAGTTAAGTCCCATAGTACTCAGAGCCACGAACGTCATATCGAAAACATCGCATCATCATGTGCACATGTACAGGGAGGCTATCGAGATTTATAAACACTGTTGGTAATTGTAACAGAAAAGAGGTATCAAATTAGATCAAATGTGGATGTCTACTGTGCACCGACAGAATGACGATCAGTTACTGTCAATCTAGAATGTTGGCACTACCAAAGATAGTCTCGTAGCAGGCGTCACGTGATGGACTGTGGTGCCCTCTATACTGCCTATATATTCGACACTCCCCCGCGATCTGACTGCAGTTCGCTGCTTCACCTCCGCGAGGTCTCCCGCAGACAGAGACGAAGGAAGTTTTACATATCGACTACCGTCTGTCAGCCCGGAAGTTTTAAGTGAAGTTAATACCGGCCGTGAAAGCCTCCACTGTATGATCAAAACAAACGTTATTAACATTCTGCAGCCGGCCGCTTTCCATTGAACCAGTCTCCCGCATTCTTCATCGAGAGAAATATGCACTCGTCGTGACGGATGATGTCTTACAAAATCTTTCCCCGTACAGCCCTTCGGGAGCGAGAGCATTGCAACGTACTTGGCCATACAAAAGGTGTATGTCAGTGAGTTCTGCGAAACTGTACCGGTACTGCACCATCGTATTGTACTGTGCGTCTCTGAATAGCACCGAGTAATGAATGGGTCTGTCGTTGATTCATAGCACATTCTGTCATGGGGCAAAGTAAATACAACAGAGCCACCTTAAGGACAAATAAAGTTAACAAAACCTGCATCATGACTTCCTTTTAATCAGGCTCATCCTCCTTATTTCCTTGCTAGGAATAAAGAATATACGAGGGCTATTCCGAAAGTAAGGTCCGATCGGTCACGAAATGGAAACGACTATGAAAATCCGATAAAGCTTTGCACAGATGTGTTGGGTAGTGTCTCTAGTATAACCCCAGTTAGCATCACGTCGCTCTTCTCATTTCTGAGCTCACAGTGAGTGCGTAAAGATGTCTAGAAAATAGTGTCTGCCGCCAAGTACGGGGGCCTGGTGAGAAATTTCCCCTGAAGCTATGCAGCTAACATTACATAACTGTCGTGCTGTTTCGTCTTCAAGACAATTCTCAGCCGCATTCTGCAGGGGCAATGAAGATGCTCCTGCATCGTTTTCAAATGGAAATGTGAGATTACCCACAATACAGCCCGTAATTGTCTCCCTCTGAGTTTCAGCTCAGGTCACATGAACCGCTGGTTATGAAGACAACATTTCGGCACAAGACAACGAGCCGTAGGCCAGCGTAGAGAATTGGCGGAGAGCACTGGCGGCTGCCTTCTATAGCGAGGGTATGGGAAAGTTGGTACAACGCTACGATACACGTCTAAGTCGGGTCGGCGACTATGGAGATAAGTAGCTGCAAGGTGTATCTAACTGTTGCAAATAAAACATTTTTGATTTTTACCGTGGTTTCCATTTCGCGACCTATCGGACCTTGCTTTCGGAATAGCCCTCGTAGATGTAAATAAACAACACAGTACGTGTAAACTTGTACGCATGTTGGTTGTAAAAAAGCTGGAAAGCTAGACGAAGCAGTTGACAAGTTTACTTCCGTATCTCCTTAAGCTAGCTTCTCCGGCCCCAGGTTCCCTACTTCAAAATTTTCAGTGGAGCATTCGCTACGTCCTGTTATATTTTTGCACGCCCTTACGGAAACACCCCGCATACGTAATACGTGAATGGGAACTTTCCAGAAAAGGGAAACTAATTGAAAGTTTGAATGTATCCAGACATCATGTAATAAAATTACGGTACAACACCACAAGAGAATATTCTAAAGACATGTTAATTATCTGCAATACATGGAATACAGATAAGTAACGAGAAACTAATGCAACTGGTGCCATCGAGTGATGCAGTGGTATAGAAACAAACGCCTATGTTAAATATCAGACCTATGTAACCACATAAAGAATCATGCGCTAGTACAGTCTAATGCCAAAAATGTGATGTAGCAAACTTCAAGGTAACAAGTAGAACAACACAATTTTATAACAATTCTCTTCTTTCTTTTGAATGTTTCCCTAACATTCATGTAACATTGCCGGCCGCTGTGACCGAGCGGTTCTAAGCGCTTCAGTCCGGATCCGCGCGACTACTACGGTCGCAGGTTCAAATCCTGCCTCGGACATGGATGTGTGTGATGTCCTTAGGTTAGTTAGGTTTAAGTAGTTCCAAGTTCCAGGAGACTGATGAGCTCAGATGTTAAGTCCCATAGTGCTTAGAGCCATTTGAATCACGCAACATCCTGTACGGTGTGGCTGTTGGCAAATATTTTCTGTGAATTTCCTTGGATATTATTGATCTCTCAATTTTTATACCGTCGGTGCAAAGTCAACATCCATATTTTATCTAATTTGACACATTCTCTTCTCAATTAAAATTATTACTCTATTTATAAATCTCAGTAGCCCCTCTATACATGTGCACATGATAATGCGACGTTTTGATGTGACGCCGGCCGCTGTGGCCGAACGGTTCTAGGCGCTTCAGTCTGGAACCGCGCGACCGCTACGGTCGCAGGTTCGAATCCTGCCTCGGTCATGGATGTGTGTGATGTCCTTAGGCTAGTTAGGTTTAAGTAGTTATAAATGTAGGTGAATGATGACCTCAGATGTTAAGTCCCATAGTGCCTAGAGTTATTTGAACATTCTGCATCTTTATTCTTCATGTCTACATATTTATTTCTCAACATAATCTCTCTGGCGACGAACACATTCCTCCCTATGAGAAACCAGTTTGTTGATACCGACACTGTAGAATGTTTGACTGCACTGACGGGCCATAGCTTCAACTCTGTTTGTTCCACTTCATCACTGTTAAAGTGAAGTCGTCGAAGGCGTTCTTTAAATTCTGGAAACAGATAAAAAACGGATGGGGCCAAGTCAGGACTCTATGGAGAATGATCGATGAGAGTGAACCCAAGACGTAGGATTGTTGCAGATGTCCCAACGCTCGTATGTGGTCTGGCATTGTCGTGCTGAAAGAGAGGGTGCTCCTTGTGTGGAGGAACTCTTCGAATTCGAAACTTGCCTACAGCACGCGGTTTCTCGCGCACCGGCATAGTTAGGTTAAAATGGCTCTGAGCACTATGGGACTCAATTGCTGAGGTCATTAGTCCCCTAGAACTTAGAACCAGTTAAACCTAACTAACCTAAGGGCATCACACACATCCATGCCCGAGGCAGGATTCGAACCTGCGACCGTAGCGGTCTCGCGGTTCCAGACTGCAGCGCCAGAACCGCGCGGCCACTTCGGCCGGCATAGTTAGGTTACACACGGCTATCTTACACGCTACAATTCGGAGCCCTCTGCCGGCAATGGGCTGATAATCTGTAGACGTGAATAATAAATATGTAGAATGTTAATAACGGTTTTTTTTATTTAGAAAGCTTTAAGTATTTTCACATAAAAAGTTTGGAGGCATTACTTGTCAGCATGCCCTCGTAGTCCGTTAAGCAGTTCACTCTTTGCTTAAGCGATTCAGTAGCACCACACAAAAAGTCCAAGAAAAGCAACATTGATAACGTCTGCTACAGCAATGGCGCAGTGAAACGTAAGTGGAGCTGGTTCGTTTCTAATTCTGACGATAACACCGCTGACCCTTGTACAAGACACTGCATTGTGGCTGCCAGTAGAGGAATCTCCTGACGTCTAGCCAAGCTTAGTAGGTAGGCCTCAAATCGTGCCGTGATCCTTTGGCATGGTAACCAGCTCTTTGTACGTCTTAAGCAGACAGTGCTTGTCGGTATTCGTCATCCGAGATTGATAGTGGTACCCTTAACATAAAAATGGTATGTTGCGCTGCACCAAGCTGTACCAGAAACTAGAGAAGCAGCAGGCTATTTCAGAAAACCTTGTTGTCTTACTTTTTAGTTGTAATTTGTAAAGCTTTGATGTACAGTTTTTTAGAAAAGATAACTGTGGAATAAAAATTTGTACCAGTGTGTAGAATTTTTTTCTGTGTGAACTTAAAATTTATCTGTTTCCTTTGCCTATTATTTGAAATATATGTTTTGTTACATGTAATTGAAAGCAAAATCTGGACTGCATGGAGTATACTAATTCTGGGGGATGGTATACTGTGGCAACTTTCATTTTCTCTGCAATATATTCGCTTCTTAGCTGGAAATACCAACACTAAATTGTACCCTATATGTAAAATAATTTCTTCGGTAATTGCACTCGCCACTATCTGTTCTGACTTCCCTAAAATCCTACAAAATATAATACTGTGTTTTACACTTTAAATTTCATGGTTATCCGTCGCTGTCTTTCGTCCTTCGTTCACAGTACTATGATTAAAAAAAAATAATTTTGAGGAATACTTTACCGAGAGAGCTATTGCGGTCATTGCATTTCCCCCGTTCGCATTAAATCGCTGGCCTCTAACGGAGTACAGTTTTACAAGACACAGATTCCATACGATTATGACTATTCCCTCAAAAGACGGAAAAGATTCGAATGTAATTGACATCGCTAGTTAACACATGAAGCTTTATTTTCTTCTTTATAATACCTCTCACATCATTAATAACATCGGCCTATCATATGATGTCCGTAATTTATTTGTAAATATGACAATTCAGATTTTAATTGATTCAAAAATACGTCCATAGCAATACTTAGTGCCGAGAAAGATTATTTTCTCCCTTGCAATTACGCAGCTTTGCCTGCTTTAGTTCCAGGGGGGCGGCTCCTGAAGAATACTATTGACAAAACCTGCCTATATAGACCTCCGGTTCACCCGTTGGGTGAAATTATTTTTTGTATGTGGTAAACGCTACTGCGAAGAGCAGGCGGGTTTTGTGGTTGTTCAAAGAGAGAGAATTTATTTTCGTTTAAAAATTCTGTATTTATTGACTACATTATAGTTTCAAAATTTGAGCGTTATTTGGGCCCATGCCTGACTATTAATGCGAATCAATCTTCTGTTGAAATCAATGCTTCGAAACTCGCATCATAAATGCCATATAGAATATCTACAGACCGTGAGAAATACAATTAATTACATTTATTCAGATTGCGTTTACGTCGTCGTCGTTATCTTTCATTTGACAGTCAATGCCTCCTCTATAGTTTTCCATATACTGACGATTTTAGTTGTACGCATCCATATTGATCCGGTATGTTTCCGAATGTCTTCTGCCCACCTTTCATTAGCTCGTGTTTCTTGTCTCCTGCAACGCAGCAAACAACTTCCTTCGTCCATCTATCGCCCACTTGTCTGGGTACGTGTCTCTCCGACAACGATTTCGTTTACATTTCAGTCATAATTCCGTCTTTCATTGCAATTTGTTCCTCTGATACGTTCGTTACTTTTCGTGTCCCTCCAGTGATTTCCAACTTGTAGCTCTCAAGAACTTGCTGATCAACGTTTCTGCATTGAAAGTTCTGTCTCACCGCCGTAACTCAGAACTGATAACCGACATTGTTTGTAAATTTTCCTTTGCAGACACACCGGTAATATACTTTTGAAAGCGCTATGTATACTACTGGCCATTAAAATTGCTACACCAAGAAAAAATGCAGATGATAGACAGGTATTCGTTGGACAAATATATTATACTAGAACTGACATATGATTACATTTTCACGCAATTTGAGTGCATAGATCCTGAGAAATCAGTACCCTGAACAACCACCTCTGGCCGTAATAACGGCCTTGATACGCCTGGGCATTGAGTCAAACAGAGCTTGGATGGCGTGTAAAGGTACAGCTGCCCATGCAGCTTCAACACGATACCACAGTTCATCAAGAGTAGTGACTGGTGTATTGTGAGGAGCCAGTTGCTCGGCCACCATTGATCAGACGTTTTCAATTGGTGAGAGATCTGGAGAATGTACTGCCCAGGGCAGCAGTGCAACATTTCCTGTATCCAGAAAGTCCGTACACGACCTGCTACATGCTGTCGTGCATTATCCTGCTGAAATGTAGGGTTTCGCAGGGATAGAAAGAAGGGTAGAGCCACGGGTCGTAACACATATGAAATTGCAACGTCCACTGTTCAAAGTGTCGTCAATGCGAACAAGAGGTGACCGAGACGTGTAACCAATGGCACCCCATATCATCACGCCGGGTGACACGCCAGTATGGCAATGACATAAACATGCTTCCAATGTGCGTTTACCGTGATGTCGCGAAACACGGATGCGACCATCATGATGCTGTAAACAGAACCCGGATTCATCCAAAAAAATGACGTTTTGCCATTCGTGCACCCAGGTTCGTCGTTGAGTACACCATCGCAGGCGCTCCTGTCTGTGATGCAACGTCAAGGGTAACTGCAGCCATGGTGTCCTAGTTGATAGCCGATTTTGCTGCAAACGTCGTCGAACTGTTCGTACAGATGGTTGTAGTCTTGCAAACGCCCCCATCTGTTGACTCAGGGATCGAGACGTGGCTGCACGATCCGTTACAGCCATGCGGATAAGATGCCTGTCATCTCGACTGCTTGTGATACGAGGCCGTTGGGATCCAGCACGGCGTTCCGTATTACCCTCCTGAATCCACCGATTCCATATTCTGCTAACAGTCATTGGATCTCGACCAACGCGAGCAGCAATGTCGCGATACGATAAACCGCGATCGCGATAGGCTACAATCCGACCTTTATCAAAGTCGGAAACGTGATGGTACGCATTATCCTCCTTACACGAGGCATCACAACAATGTTTCACCAGGCAACGCCGGTCAACTGCTGTTTATGTATGAGAAATCGGTTGGAAACTTTCTTCATGTCAGCACGTTGTAGGTGTCGCCACCGGCGCCAAGCTTGTGTGAATGCCCTGAAAAGCTAATCATTTGCATATCACAGCATCGTCTTCCCGTCGGTTAAATTTCGCGTCTGTAGCACGTAATCTTCGTGGTGTAGCAATTTTAATGGCCAGTAGTGTAGTTCGCGAAAACCCATTCGAACTGCGCAATGAATTCTCTTGCTGTGAGTCCTATCGTCAATATAAAAACTAGTCCTGTGACTTCATTGTCAGTTCGTACTACATTTTATATGTTGCTTACACATTATTTAGTTCTTCGTCTTGAGGTTCAAACTTAACTTGGTGTCGATGTTTCCTTTCAGGTAAACGTTTTCAAAAGTATTCTGCATGAACGAACGCCACTCACTCGTGTTTTTTGGAGTTTCACCATCGTCAATGGATTTTCTTCGTTTTTCTTAATCCTGTTGTTCTTCTTGAATGTATCGTAAACAGTGATAAAAATGGTTCAAATGGCTCTGAGCACTATGGGACTCAACTGCTGAGGTCATTAGTCCCCTAGAACTTAGAACTAGTTAAACCTAACTAACCTAAGTACATCACACACATCCATGCCCGAGGCAGGATTCGAACCTGCGACCGTAGCGGTCTCGCGGTTCCAGACTGCAGCGCCAGAACCGCGCGGCCACTTCGGCCGGCAAACAGTGATAAAGTGTGTATATGTGTGTGTGTGTGTGTGTGTGTGTGTGTGTGTGTGTCGCGCGCGCCTCCATAGAGTTTCATAGTGAAGAAAACGCTGAAACCACAAAAATTATAGATTGCAATCTATACGGAAATATCAGCTTTCGTGCGTTTGACAGACAGCTACGCGAACACCAGAGTGTGGCATTAAGATAAATAACTCTCTATGATGATAAGAGGCGAAACATCATTCGAACATGTTTTCTCCCTCTTCAACATCTGAAAACTTGCTCTAGCACGGCTGAGAATGTGTGGTGTGAAATCTTCATGTTTGTGACTTCTTTTCTGTTCCAAATTTGTCACTATACTTATGAAGCGTAGCGCTCTAGCACTGACTCGAGGAATCTTCAGTGTGCTTGTTTAACTTGACTCAATGCCTATTTCTGTAGGACTGATTGTAATGATTTGGCTCAAACCAAGCGAACAATTCCTCCATCAATGAACTCCAGAAAAAGTTGAAGTTAATACTCGTTGCTCAGTTCTATAATTGTACTATGTCCACTATATACCGATATGTAGTTCAAAATACATGCTTCGTGGTCATGCGAGTAACGTATGTACTGGCTGCTGAGGCGTTTCGTGATCTCCAGCTACCAATGCCAGAAAATGCTTCCTGTACAACGAGATTGGATTACTGCCGGCACATTGCAGCCTCACGTGTTATCTTTGCAGGGGAGACCCCGTGCTGGGCCATCTTAGTCGGACAGCGCTGAGAAGCTAATTTCTTGTGAAGGTCACGAGACTGCCACGTGTTAATGAAGCGTGCAAACGTGGTTGAAATACCACATGCCTCTGTGACATCTATTTTTCAACGAAGCAAATGAAGTGACGTTCGCCAACGTCAGACGAGTATGGAAGGCCGTACAAAAATTGACTACAGGCCGAACCAATGGAGATGGTTAATTTCATAGATTTTACATTTTCCGCTTTCAGAGATTACCAGCATTCAACCACTCTATTACACACATCTGATATCTTAGCGAGGTGGATGTACTTTTACATCTATACTCCACGAGCCACCTTATGGCATGTGGATGAGGGTACTTTTCATACCACATTCATGTCCCTCCCTCCCCCTTTTCTTTCTGTTACATTCGCGCACCGAGCGAGGTGGCGCAGTGGTTAGCACACTGGACTCGCATTCGGGAGGACGACGGTTCAATCCCGTCTCCAGCCATCCTGATTTAGGTTTTCCGTGATTTCCCTAAATCGTTTCAGGCAAATGCCGGGATGGTTCCTTTGAAAGGGCACGGCCGATTTCCTTCCCAATCCTTCCCTAACCCGAGCTTGCGCTCCGTCTCTAATGACCTCGTTGTCGACGGGACGTTAAACACTAACCACCACCACCACCACATTCGCGCATATTTCGCTGGAAGGAGAACTGACAACCAGATTTCGTATGATCTCAAATGTCTCTTATTTCTACGCAGCATTGCCATTTTGTGAAATATGTGTGGGAGAAAGTAATAGGTCGCCTGACTATTCTTGGGTCGCATGTTCTCGGAATCGGTTATATTTATTTTTGTTACCAGTCTTTGTATCCTCTGGTGGGCTTGGCACATTTCGAAGCAACTTCATAGCGTTGCCCCTCCCCCATACCACCACCATCATCATGGGATCACACCTATTTTGTGAGTACATGGTTGGCCACCACGGAGTCGCCCGTTGCAGCGCTAACTCCCAATCCGCGCGGCAAGTGTAGCCTTCTACTATTCTTTCTTTTGTTTTCGCTTTGCTTTTCCGTTGGATGGGAATCTTTGTGTCAATTATGCTTGAATTTTGTTTATAATTTTCGACACACGTATTTCTGTCTCTGGCAGTTAATATAACTTTTCATCCTCCACTACATCGTCCCAGTTGTTGGGTCTGATATACCATTCCTCTTCCAAATTTAACAGAAGTTCAGATCGTGCGAGTAAGGTCGCCCAAAAGTGGTGTTCATTCCACTTTTTATGTCTTTATATCTTTGCATCCTTCCTTTTTGTCAAAAGTCATACACCCAGAACCAAACAAGGCAGCCATCCCGTTGCAGAGGGCTCGTCAAGTACCTGTGCGGTGGTAGCACCCTCCCCCCCCCCCCCCTCTCCCGTGATCTCACAGAAATTGCGCTATTGGTGCCAAGCGGGAGTATGTGTCCATCGTGGCTGGGGCGCGGGGATTCCGGGAAGCGGTTACTTGGCTGGGTTGTCGTTGCTGTGGCTGGATGGCGGAAGACTTGCAAATGATGACGATCAAACTTTCTTCCACTGGTGGCCGCACGGCCCCAGCTGTCTCTTCTGCAGGAAAGGACTACTGTAATGTAGAGTGATACGATTGCACCACGTTTTCTTTCCTGACTACGACGTCAGAGGAGTGTAGGGCTCAGAGACAAGGTGAGAAATACTTCACACAATATTTAGTTTGCTCTAGGACTGATGGAGATACCTTTTGACCACAAAGCCATTATTTTTTGTTGAACATATTGAGGACAGGTTCTTTGAAGCAGCAGAAATTTCGAAAATAAAAAGTGTTACAGTTCTGATTAAAACAGCATCCACCACTCAGTCGCAGGTGCTGCTCCCCTGTGACAATCTGGGTGACATTTCTGTAACTATCACAGCCGACGGCACAGATTATCATCTTCCACTACGACATCCTTTTACATTTCGATGATAAGTTACGATGATGAGTTACCTGCCAATTTGGAGCTACGGGTTGTGCATTTCATCCTTCTTCTTCTTCATGTGCCGTCTCCTCTAAGAAGGTTGGCTGTCATCATGGCAATTTCTGATCTTGATTTGGCCGATCTAAGGAGTTCTGACGTTGAACAGTTGTACCAATTTTTTAGATTGTCAATCCAGGATGTCCGTCTTCTACCCCTCGTTCTCTTCCCACAAATTTTCCCTTCTAGTATTATTCGCAATATTTTGTAATTTACTCCCCTAATAACATGGCCTAAATATTGTAGCTTCCTTACTTTAATAGTTTTAATTAATTCTTTTTCCTTTCCCATTCTTCTTAGGACATCTTGATTAGTAATCCTCGACACCCAACTAATTCTAAGTATTCTTCTATATGCCCACAGTTCAGAAGCTTCTAAACTGTTCATGTCCTTCTTTTTCAATGTCCACGCTTCCATTCCGTATAATAATTTTGAGAATACATAGCATCTTAGCAACCTCATTTTTGTGTTTAAACAAATGTCTCTCGAACAGAATGCATTTTTCATCTTATTAAAGATACTTCTGGCCTGTCCTATTCTCGATTTAATTTCTTCTGAGCTTTCAATCTCCTCATTTACAATTGTTCCGAGATATTTAAATTTACGTACTTGATCGACTCTTTCCCTATTGCTTGTAAGATTTTCTTGTTGGTGTGTTTTAGATATCACCATGAACTTAGTCTTGCTTACGTTAAGAGTCAAGCCAAATTCTTCACTTTTTTCTGCGACTTTGTCAAGAAGTAATTGTAGATCATTGAGGTTTCCAGCTAGTAGTACAGTGTCATCAGCAAACCTAACATTGTTAATGTTTAGCCCATTCACTTTAATGCCAGCTATTTCATCTGATAGAGCTGCCTGGATTATGTCTTCTGAATACATATTAAACAATAAGGGTGAGAGAACGCAACCTTGTCTCACACCCCTCTTTATTTCTATATCATTCGATATATCATCCAACGTCTCTGAAAACGAAAGTCTAGAATCAGTGTGTGACCAGCTGTGACTTGCTGCGTTAAGACATCGACTTTTAGTGTTAAAAAAATTTTAAAAAAATAGCGTTTCTCAGTAGTAAATGTAGAGATAAATGTTGGGAATAAATATGATGTACAATACTGGCCATTAAAATTGCTACACCAAGAAGAAATACAGATGATAAACGGGTATTCATTGTACAAATATATTATACTAGAACTGACATGTGAACACATTTTCACGCAATTTGGGTGCATAGACCCTGAGAAATCAGTACCCAGAACAACCACCTCTGGCCGTAATAACGGCCTTGATACGCCTGGGCATTGAGTCATGCAGAACTTGGATGGCGTGTACAGGTACAGCTGCACATGCAGCTTCAACACGATACCACAGTTCATTAAGAGTAGTGACTGGCGTATTGTGACGAGCCAGTTGCTCGGCCACCATTGACCAGACGTTTTCAGTTGGTGAGAGATCTGGAGAATGTGCTGGCCAGGGCAGCAGGCGAACATTTTCTGTATCCAGAAAGGCCCGTACAGGACCTGCAACATGCGGTTGTGCATTATCCTGCTGAAATGTAGGGTTTCGAAGGGATCGAATGAAGGGTAGAGCCACGGGTCGTAACACATCTGAAATGTAACGTCCACTGTTCAAAGTGCCGTCAATGCGAACAAGAGCTGACCGAGACGTGTAACCAATGATACCCCATACCATCACGCCGGGTGATACGTCAGTGTGGCGATGACGAATGCACGCTTCCAATGTGCGTTCACCGCGATGTCGCCAAACACGGATGCGAAAATCATGATGCTGTAAACAGAACCTGGATTCATCCGAAAAAATGACGTTTTGCCACTTGTGCACCCAGGTTCGTCGTTGAGTACACCATCACAGGCGCTCCTGTCTGTGATGCAACGTCAAGGGTAACCGCAGCCATGGTCTCCGAGCTGACAGTCCGTGCTGCTGCGAACGTCGTCGAACTGTTCGTGCAGATGGTTGTTGTCTTGCAAACATCCCCATCTGTTGACTCAGGGATCGAGACGTGGCTGCACGATCCGTTACAGCCATGCGGATAAGATGCCTGTCATCTCGACTGCTAGTGATACGAGGCCGTTGGGATCCAGCACGGCGTTCCGTATTACCCCCCTGAACCCACCGATTCCATATTCTGCTAACAGTCATTGGATCTCGACCAACGTGAGCAGCAATGTCGCGATACGATAAACCGCAATTGCGATAGGCTACAATCCAACCTTTATCAAAGACGGAAAGTGATAGTACGCATTTCTTCTCCTTACACGAGGCATCACAACGACGTTTCACCAGGCAACGCTGGTCAACTGATGTTTCTGTATGAGAGATCGCTTGGAAAATTTCCTCATGTCAGCACGTTGAAGGTTTCGCCACCGGCGCCAAGCTTGTGTGAATGCTCTGAAAAGCTAATCATTTGCATATCACAGCATCTTCTTCCTGTCGGTTAAATTTCGCGTCTGTAGCACGTCATCTTCGTGGTGTAGCAATTTTAATGGCCAGTAGTGTAGCTACACGGTTGCTAATCAGGTCTTATAGCCTAACATTTATTTCGTTTTATTCCGACCTTCGTGTGAATGACACTTACGAACACATCATTACACAACCAGAACTTGTTCTAGAAGAAAAATCTGTTGTATGGCGCAATCTGCAGAGTACTGCCTATGTGCACAGATAGTTTATTTAGTAGTGTATTGCTTTCTCAGTTCGGAGATCTGTATTAGATGCAACACTGGCCATAAAACTTCACAGAAGGTCAGTTGTAGGAAAGGCGAATGGTCGGTTATGGCTTATTGGGGAAGTTTTCACGCGTAGCGCACATGTGAAGGCGACCGCGCACACATCGCTCGTGTGACCCGTTCTTAAGTACTGTTTGAAACGAGATCGGATTAAGGAAGATATCGAAGCAAAAAAGAAGCTATACTGCTGGATTTGCTACCGGTAAGTTTGATCGGTACGAGAGAGCTATGGTAATGCTCCGCGAGCTTGGAGAAAATATGATGATCTTTTCGCAAAAAACTATTGAAGTTTAGAGAACCAGCATTTGCGACATACTAAAGAAAGATTCTACTGACTCCAATATTCATCTACCATTAGGGCTGTATTGTGCCAATTGTAGACTGCTGAAAAGTCGAAACGCCTCTGGCGTAAATATAGCTTTATGAAAAGTAGCTTGTTACTGTAATTCTTGAAGAAATTTCATCCACAGCCATGGCCCCGACCATCATCGTCATCATCATAGCTAAATTCATAATAAAGAAGAGAAATAAGAAAATAGGCACATGGACCAAGGAGCAGACTGAAGTGGAAGACTTAACCACAGCTCTGATGAAAATGATATACAAATGGGCAGGACATGTATCCAGGCGACTTGGTGAAAGATGGGCTGGAATGATAGACGTAAGACAGAAGAGGCGACCTTATGAAAGCCGACTAGATGACGCGCTGGAGCAACTTTCGTGTGTATAGCTAAAGGCGGCCTTACATGGAGAAGTATGAAGGGGAACTTTGTCCAGCAGTGGATTAATAGCGATTTGAAAACTAAATTAAATGATAAGAAACAGCAGAAGTGACAAAATCAGAATGTAGCCATCAGAAGTAAGAGTAATTTTAAAACAAGCGATAGTCTAGTATCGTAAAAGCTTTTTATATCCTTAACTGAATTTTCCGTCGGTGCTTTGCAGAACATGACAATAACATTAAAAAGGAAAAACACTTCCTAATGCTCCGCAAAATTATACTGATTTGATCACGAACCGGCTTTCGGCTTCTCGCGCCATCCTCAGTTATCACCTGAAGATGGTCTGAGAAGGCGAAAGCCGGTTCGTGACCAAATAAATATAATTTTGCAGAACATTAGGAAATGTTTTCCTTTTTAATATTTCTTTTATCCAATAACTAGACAGTGATGGCGATAATCGCCAGTAGTTACGGAAAACGGAGAAATCTAAAGCAAGAGTCCGGATAGAAAGAGTAAGAATTGTGTAAGTAGAGATCCTCGAAACGTAGGACTAGCAATGAATGAGTTACTGCTCTTCACAAAATCATTATATTTATACCAAGAATTGTTGTTTTATGCAATTACGGATTCGTCTAGTCATTCTATGACTCACTGTGAGATTCTTCTTAGTGAATAACTGCTTCCGTACAGCAATCCGTATTTTTTGTGTGCTACTTTCTTCAGAGAAGTATGAACAATGCCTGACGCATTTGAACTCTGTAAATTGTTTTTGGACAGTTCAACGTTTTGCTTATAAACAGCAATGGTTGTATGAAGCACAGACCAATAAAAATACAGAATATATATATATATATATATATATATATATATATATATATATATATATATATATAGTTTCAAAAGTAGCCCCACTTTAAATTATTTCGCGCAAAAGGGTTTAAAGCAACTTATGGCACGCATAAAATTCAGAAACAGTGCCACATTCATAAAATTTCAGAGGATGAGGAAATATAGGCGTATTGTCTTCGTATCTCCCATCAGATTTCAGGATCGCTGATAAAATAATCCTTGGAATTATCTTTGGTCTTAATAGAATAAAAAATCCGCTTCAGTTGCCTGTAATTTCTTATTTACTGCACGACCGGTTTCGAAGCCTAAAGCTTCGTCTTCAGGTGTCACCAAGTAACTACGGAAACATAACAAGAAATTACTGGCCACTGTAGCGGATTTTTTATTGTATAAATATGTTTCTCACTTACCGAAGTTCGCCTGATGGAATATATCTTTGGTGTATATACGCGTCTGTCAATTTTCAAGCAAGATTAACTTCCATAGCGTGCTCATCTCGTGCTCAAAACCACGCCTTTCGTACAGTAATCGGAACTACAGATATACCACAAACATCCAACACCTGTCTAGAGGTGAAATGTTGTTTTCCTTAATTTATATAATTTCGATCATAATTCTGCTTTTTTTGTTTAGAAAAACACCTCTAAGTATTTTCCTAATGATTGGCTACGAACGTCATCCCACTGCGTGAAACAAAACGCTAGATATAACGGTTACTTTCATTTGTCGTAGGTGTTCACTAAACAATGCACGGCGTGTAACAAAGATGTGCTATGAAATCTTTTCTGGTGGTAACGAACAGTAGTTTAGGACTAAAGAGTTTAATTGTTGGTGAGACCTAAAACTGCACGAATGCCGGACATTTGCCACGCCGGACATTTGCCACACTCGCCCCTTCGCCAAGTAGCTTGAGTAGCGATCCTTCAGGTAAGGGACGCCCTTCCTCGTACTACTTCTGTCCGCTTTCAAACCGCCTTCTCCACATCTTACTCGATACAACCAGTACGTAAGGGACCTTCTTCTTCGACATCTTGGCGAAATACAGAGCTTCTTTTCCGAAATCGAAATATTTATAACTTTTCGGAAAAGAAAGCAATACCGACGATTATGTCAGTATGTAATTAGGTCTGCCAAGTATAAATATAAATCCCTCTGTCTGTAGGGGAAGCGGGACAATGTTCAAAACATGACTGAAAATGCCGGCCGGAGTGGCCGTGCGGTTCTAGGCGCTACAGTCTGGAGCCGAGCAACCGCTACGGTCGCAGGTTCGAATCCTGCTTCGGGCATGGATATGTGTGATGTCCTTAGGTTAGTTAGGTTTAATTAGTTCTAAGTTCTAGGCGACTGATGACCTCAGAAGTTAAAGTCGCATAGTGCTCAGAGCCATTTGAACCATTTTGACTGAAAATATGTTCACTAAATAGAGATAAGAACATCTATGATTGACATGTCATCTAAAGTCGACGTACAATTTTAAAATGTTATAAATAAGGAAATGAAGTAATACAGAATGCTATGCTTGTGACGTACGTTGCTGTTCTACATTGTTTAGCTCTGGTATTTACAGGGTCACAGAGAAAGCATCCTAGGTTTTGGAGGGAAAAGCCGTAATTGTAATGATCTGCACTACAACAGAAACAAGAAGCACAACTTAAGGAAAAATAATGTAATGTGTGTTTCAGCTCACAAGCGACATTGAAGTAGATAGTTCCTGTGACTTAGTATGGGCAGAGGTTATATTCGACAACCGGAATAAATTAATAACTGGCTCCTTTTACCGACCGCCGGTCTCAGATGAAACAGTTGCTGAACAGTTCAAAGAAAACTTGAGTCTCATCACAAATAGGTACGCTACTCATAGAATTATAGTTGGCAGTGACTTCAATCTACCTTCCGTATGTTGGCAAAAATACATTTTCAGACCCTATTGTAGATAGAAAACAACTTCCGTAATTGTTATAATTGTTTTTTAAAAATCATTGTCAGCAATTAGTTCACGAGGCCACTGAAATTGTAAATGGTTACGAAAACACACTTGACCTCTTAGCCACAAATAATCCTGAGCATCACGACGGATATAGGGATTAGTGAACACACAGTCGAGCGAGGCTAAATTCCGTAACAAAGAAATTCACGAAAACTAAACGCGAAATATATCTATTGATAAAAGCAGCTAAAAATTCGGTTTTGGTCTTTCTAAAAGACAGTCTCCAATCCTTCCAAACTACGTAAGTGAAGACCATATGTGGCTTAAGTTCAAAGAAATAGTATTAACAGCACTCGAGAGATTCATACCAAATAAATTAATAAGAGACGGAACGGATTCTCCATGGTACACAAAACACGACAGAAAGCCGCTGCAAGACCACCGAAAAAGGCACGTATAATTTAGACGAACGCAAAATCTCCAAGATTGGTGAAGTTCTACTGAGGCTCGAAATTTGGTGCGGATTTCAATGGGAGATACATTTAATAGTTTCCACAACGAAAGTCTCTCTAAAAATGTGGCAGAAAATCCAAAGAGATTCACGTCCTATGTTAAGTAAACCAGCAGAAAGGCTCAGTAAGTACCTTTACTGCGCGACAGCGATTAGGAGGAGGAGGGGGAGACAAGGGACCCAACCCTTCGGAGCAGGTAAAATCGTGGCAAATGTCCGGCGCGGCAAATGTCCGCACACCAATTGTGCAGCAGAGTTAAAAAGATGCGATATCGCCTTGATACAAAAGTTCACTGGAAAATGAGGACTAATGTGGCATTATATAGGCTTACATACTGGCGCATTTAACCAGGTATTCGCCTTGCTGCATTGCATGAGTGGTTAGCGAATAGAAAAACACTGTAAACATTCTACTAATCGAGATCGGCAAATATTATGACGGTCTATACTCTTAAGCTTGAGAAGCATAGCAGAGATACGGGAACAAAACTGTGCTACACACACACACACACACACACACACACACACACTTTGGAAAAAATTCACGCCTGATGATGATGGGAGACGTTGGTTGAGAAACATGCTGTGTTGGTATTAGCATGATGTATGTCGAGGGTGGTTTAGAAACTTGAGTTCTACGTGGTGACGTAGGTGTGATGTAATTCAGAAATTAGAAATCTATGAAATCTGCTCCAGGCATAGTTGATCTCACAGTCGGGAAGACCCCAAATTCTGTGAGAGACATTATAATTTGCACGAATACTGGTGGAAGTGGCAGAAAAATGCGAATATGTACCAAGTTCCATGCAAACGATTAACACCCATAGCTGAAATTATTCTAGTGACTGGACCATTTCGTGAAATAGACATTCATTAACTCGCAAAATAGCCGTTCTGTTTGTTTTAATGAATGTAGCTGCGCTGTTTTAAGCACTCTCATGTTAGTGCTTGTCTTTTGCTGAAGAGATCCTGCATATTGGTTTCGTAAGATTACGGACTGATCTGGAAAGATACGCTGATGGAAAATCCGAAAGCAGAACTGCTGGGTCATTTCAGCATGTGGTCGTTATAACGTGTGTTGTAAACACTCAAATCAGTCGAGACTTTGCTCTCTATAATTAAGTATTGCGGATCTCCCAGAATACTAACGACGCCAACAAAAATGGCGCAATGGTTAAGGTACACACCAAAATCAGATACAGATAACCGATAGTGTTTCTTATTTCCTTATCCGACTAAAGGTAAACGACACCGAGGGAGGTGGTGTAGCGGTAAGGTACTGACGTTCTGGAGGATGGTGATTCAAAGCTCTTCTCGACATCTGTGTTTAGGTTTTCCGTGGTTTCTGAAAATCTTTTAAAGCATTCTTTTGAAAACACACTCCGATTGCTTTTCACAAAGAGAGCTTGTAATCCATATAGATGATCTCATCGTCGACGAGAGGTTAAACCTTACTGTTTCTTTATTTTCCACGTACGTGTCCAAATGGTTTCCTGAATCAGTGGGACAATAGAAATCTTGATCACACATAGATCCAGCAATTTCCTGCAGATACTGTGTACCCTTCAAAATATTTCTTCATTTGCAAGGGAAGTTAAAATATTCGGCGTTAATAGCGTAGTGTTGCTTCTGACGAACATTGAGACTATTACACATTTAGGATTGCCTACTGTTCAGTAGGAATTGCCAAGCGTTCGTCGAAGAAACTGACTTTCAGAACAAGTAGCGAATGGGGTGGTACCGCAAAGATACTTCTAAGCTGTCAGCAACGATTTTGCAGACACACTTTCTTCATTTTTGTATAGAATAAAGATAATAACCGGTGCTACCGATCCTCAGGAAGATGATCTTTTTAAAAGAGACATTGACGGAAGTTTAGCAGCGCGGCACAGGGGTGAAATGCTTGAATTTTAGCTTGTCGGTCTGCGGTTCAGATTCCTGTAAAACAGTTTCTTCTAGTACCTAGGTGTCCTCTTTGTTTCAGGAAATCGAGCCAACGAACGCCATACGTTTGTTAAAAAATTTAGGGATGGCTCAGTAAATGTCACGTATTTAATGACAGTACTTTTTTCTTGTAGATTGTAAAACCGCAAACAGCCGTATGTATGATTCTTTATTTGGGACGACAACCGGTATCGTAGCTTAAAGCCACATCTCTAGGTGGTTATATAAATTACGTCATGTGGCCCACTTTTCGAATAATAGTACTTCGCTAAGTGAGCGTACTATTTAAGTGTAAAAAGGCTCAATGGTGCCATCAACATCTCCCGAAAAACGAGCTAGAAGCTCAATTCAGGAACAAGCTCTCATCATACCATATGAGCTCCAGTAACACCGTGTTAGTACTAAGACCAAGTTAGTACTAACATGGTGTTGCTGGAGCTGCTATGGTACGATGAGAGCTTGCTGCTGTATTTTGGTTCCCGCTCGTTTTTCGGGGGTTGTTGATGGCACCATTGAAAAATTTTGGAAATTTGTGGTAAGGTCTTACGGGACCAAACTGCTGAGGTCATCGGTCCGTAAACTTACACACTACTTAATGTAACTTAACTTACGCTAAGGACAACACACACACCCATGCCCGAGGGAGGACTCCAACCTCCGTCGGGGGGAGCCGCGCGGAGAATGACAAGGCGCCCTAGACCGTTCGGCTACCCCGCGCTGCGGCACCATTGAGCCTTTTACAATTCGACAGTATGATCACTTAGTGAATTACTATTATTTGGACAGTGAATGTCGGGTCTTCTATCCATTCCTGCATTTGGGTCTCATATGACGTAAATCATACATCAATCTGAAGAAGGATTTTACATACAGATGTTTGAGGTTTTCATTCCGCAAGAGGTGCTTCCATAGCTGCGGTTGTCCTGAACACAAAGTTGTTGACGATGTTGCTGAATATTAAATAATAGTAATCTAGAAGATAGTGCAACTATTAAAGTGTATTAAGTGAACGATGGTACCTACCAAATGTAACAATAACCAAAGATATGCTGTGAAAATCATCCAACTGCTAAATGCAGTTCCATATATTGTAATTTAGTTAAGTGACAATTTAAGCGAGACGTTTACACGCTATGTGTAATTCTGTCCCATGTTCAGCTCTCCCCCTTTGACCTCGAATTTTTAAGCAAAATTCCAAGTGGCCGTTTGTGTTAATATGAACGTTTTATTCTTTGTCTGCCCGAATTAAGTTTTTCATAAAGGAAATTTCGCTGTAAGAAGGATCATTCAGCCTCGAAGAAAACACAAGAATACGGCAGATATCGTGACGGGATTAGAAACTCTTCGCGTCAGATATCTCCGGGTGATAATTACTTTGATATGCATTTCCAACTGCTGTAGTTGTGGTGTTATCCGTATCGCTGAGCGAATTAGTGTCTGAAAATGTTTACAGAAGCTACTGTGTCTGATTACGATCTGAATATGAAGCTGAGGTGTTGAGATTTTACTTAGAGGGCTTAAGTAAACCTGCCGTCCCACCGAAACCATCTGCTTCGCCAGTGTGCTGTGGTGATTAACAAAGATACTGCATATCTTATCTGCTGACTGCTTCATCAGGAAAGACGTTACACTGTATACACGTATACGACGTAACCTTAATTTGTGTCAACGAACTCGGTGTATCTCAGATTGTCAATTGCGATCTAATTTATTTTTTCTTTAGATGTGCTGTAATATCAGGCAATTCAGGCAAATTTCTCGCTGACATATATCTTCAAAGTATTAGAGGCGGGTAATCGATAACTCGTCGGAAGCGGTCTCCTACCGCCGCCTCCTTCGCAAGTGTTTTGTGAACCTACTGTAGCGACCCTGCTTGTTCATAATTTTAGTTAATGAAAACACTCTTGGGGATGCTACAACGGAAGTTTTTATTTTTGCGTAAGTCGCTATTGCAAACTGTCCAAAGTGAACTTAACAAATCTAAGAGTAGTGTCCAATTGCAAAGAGTAAACGTACTGTCAACTGTGTCCGTTTCAAACACGTAAAATGCACAGTGTGCGTTCTGTTCTTTGTGCGGCATATCCCACACTACTATTTTGCAAACCAAATAGCTTATCTTGTCGGTGTTATGTCATTGAACCACAGAATTGTGCATCAACCAATTCGTTCTCAACTTGTGCCACCAATTTCTTTTAGCCGTGACTGCATTCAGTACCTCTCCCATTAGTTATACGACCTACCTATCTAATCTTCAACAGTCTCCTGGTGCACCACATTTCAGAAGTTCCCATTCTCCTCACATCTTCACTTTTTATCGTCGCCGCGCGGAGTGGCCGCGCGGTTTGAGGCGCCATGTCACTGATTGCACATCCCCTCCCGTCGGAGGTTCGAGCCCTCCCTCGGGAATGGGTGTGTGTGTTGTTCTTAGCATAAGTGTTTTTTTTTTTATCGTCCATAAATACTTCCATACATTCGCGAGTACATAAGTGTTTATTTGAAGCTAGTCTTTGCAATTTTCACCGTGCACATTATCATGAATGACATCGCAGGCTGCCACTATGGTAATGACGGACGGTGACTCCATTAGAGGTGGGAAGTGCAGCAGTGGCAGATCCAAGAAGCTTTCACTTTCATTTCTTTACTAACAGTCGGCAGCCTCACGTCGCCTTTAATGACATTGGCGTCACCGTGAAGTGAACCTTCGTACCCACCTACAAAGCTTCGAGTAAGTCTTGGACTCGTCCCCATCAACCTCATGTAATCGTGTAGTGTCCAGAGACTGATCAAAGATAGCTGGAGGTGGGTGCAGAGATCAGCTCACTGTAAGGCTCATACCAGGTTGCCAGGACGCTGCCTGGGACAGACCTCGTCACCATTTGGTCTGCAGTGCGTGGGCGACATGCAAGAACTAGAATGGTTATACTTGATTTAGCTATCCCTTCTCACTTTCGTCGTCGCTATCAGTTTTGGAAATTTATTTAAATTTGACAAGTGAAATCTTTTGTTTTATATTTCTTAAAAACCCATATGGGCTTCACCCACTACTCGGCTTCAATGGTAGTTTCATTCTCTAGACAATAAAGCTACCTCCCCCAGCTGGACCCTTTTGCTTTCAGATTTTTCACGCTGAACATGCCATTGGCCATCTGCCCAATGGAGCATAAAATGTGAATCATCTGAAAAGGTCATCTCTCGCCACTCAGTGGACATCCAGTTTCGGTGCTGGCGTGGAAATTAAAGCCTTCACCGCAGATGAACAGCAGTCAGCACGAGTGAATGAACGAGGCACCTGCTGCAGAGGCCCATACGCCGCAACGTTCGCTAAACGGTCGTTGAGGAGACACTTCTGGCATCCCCCTTGGTTCATTTGGGCGGCCAGTCACCCTATGGTCACTGACTGCCAGTGCCCCTCCCCCTCTCCTCCCCACCCTCGATGATGGTGCCTTTGTAGTGACAGTGTCATACCGCTAGAGGGAACAGCGAGAATGTTGCATTGCATCCAAGAGTATGATGCATGCAACCTTGTATTGGGGGTGGACGGGGAGGGGGGCGGGCTAAGGGCCTTAATCCCTACGACATTCATACAGAGCAGGCAATTAGGTGTATCTATAACGTGTTCGGAGTTAGTATCTGAGCTTCCCCCTCCCCCACCTCCACGTCCCATCACTCCACCCCCCGGTGCAGTCTGTGAGGGGTGCCACAGTGGGCATCTTAAATGGCGCACAAGCCAGTGTGTTGGAAGGTCTCTGCCCTGCCTGCTGGGATATCAGCAGAGAATGCGCAAGTTGGGATATATATCATTAGGACGCTCTGGTCGGGATTGTCCGATCCTCCCGGCTGCCCAAACCTCTCCGAGGTTCCCCAATGTGCTTGGATGTTAAGTGGCAGACCACTAGTTCCTGCCCCCATTAATATGACAGCTACGGATGTCAGGCGAGATTAGCCATCCAGGTATCTGTGTATGATTCCCCAGTTTGGGGGCAATTCCTCTTCGCAAGACGTAAGCATTAGCCGGGTTGTGCACCGACCTTTTGGACAGAAAACTTGCCGAGACCATTGCCAACGTCCTCGGAAGTGTTCTGGGAGACCCAACCGGCTCCCACATCTCCCCCCAGTGGCAGTCGTAACTATGACACTCTTAAGGTAGCAAAGCTGGCAAAAGCAATAACAGAAAGCACTTAGCTTTCTCTGATGAAATAGCAGTTGTTCGTCTAACTGAACTACGTTTTTGGTTCACTAATTCGTAGCTTCGTGTATAATGATAATTGTGGCGCAGGTACGGATTCGCTATCTCGACGAGGCTTCGACGGCAGTCTTCCAATGTTCGTCATATCTTTTCCTTCTATTTCCCCGTGTGCGCCGACTTTTTAGGAGGTGCAGATGAATGAAATGTGTTACGTTGAGGGCGTGGCCATTACCGGCAACCTTAGAATACATGGCGCCACCCGTCGATTTGCGAGTGATGGAGTTGCGGAGCGAGCGAAGCGTTCTCTAGCGGCCAGTCGGCTGACTTCGAAGTAGGATGATTTCAGCATCGTGTGCAGTCGTCGTAAACACCACCGATCCCGCGAAACGCCAATCTATCTTCCTTACTGGACAACATGATTCATAGTACACTGAAGAGCCAGAGAAACTGGAAAGCCTGCCTAATATCATGTAAGGCCCCCACGAGCACGGAGATGTGCCCCATCACGATGTGGCATGCACTCAACTAATGTCTGAAATAATGCTGGAGGGAACTGACACCATTAATCCTGCAGGGCTGTCCATAAATCTGTAGAGTAAGAGGGGGTGGAGATCTCTTCTGAACAATACGTTGCAAGGCATCCCAGAGATGCTCAGTAATGTTCATGTCTTGGGATTTTGGTGGCCAGCCGAAGTGTTTAAACTCAGAAGAATGTTCCTGGAGCCACTCTGTAGCAATTCTGGACGTGAGGGGTGTAGCATTGTCCTGATGGAATTGCCCACGTCCATCGGAATGCACTCTGCACAATGGACATGAATGGATGCAGGTGATCAGACAGGAATTCTTATATACGTGTCGCCTGTCAGAGTCGTATTTAGACGTATCAGGGATCCCATATCACTCCAACTGCACACGCCCCACACCATTACAGGGCCTCCACCAGATTCAACAGTTCCCTGCTGACATGCAGGGTCCATGGATTCATGAGGATGTCTCCATACCCGTACACGTCCATCCGCTCGATACAAGTTGAAACGAGACTCGTCCGAACAGGCAACATGTTTCCAAGTCATAAACAGTCCAATGTTGGTGTTCACGGGAACAGGTGAAGCGTAAAGCTTTGTGTCATGCAGTCATCAAGGGTGCACTAGTCGGTCTTCGGGTCTGAAAGCCCATATCGATGATGTTTCGTTGAATGGTTCGCACGCTGGCGCTTGTTGATGGCCAGGCATTGAAATCTGGAGCAATTTGCGGAAGAGTTGCACTTCTGTCACGTTGAACGATTCTCTTCAGTCATCATTGGTCCCGTTCTTGCAGGATCTTTTTCCAGCCGCAGCGATATCGGAGACTTGATGTTTTACCGGATTCCTGATATTTACGGTACACTCGTGAAATGGTCGTACGGGAAAAATCCCCACTTCATCGCTACCTCGGGGATGCTGTGTCCCATCGCTCGTGCGCCGACTATAACAGCAAGTTGAAACTCACTCCCATCTTGATAACCTGACATTGTAACACCAGAAACAGATTCAACAACTGCGCCAAACACTTGTCTTATATAGACGTTGCCGACCGCAGCGCCGTATTCTGCCTGTTTACGTATCTCTGTATTTGAATACGCAAGCCTATACCAGTTTCTTTGGCGCTTCAGTGTATTCCGCCAAAGTAAAAATTATATTTTCGTCGCATGTTATGTTCTTGGCTGGAGGGGGGGGGGGGCTATAACTACAAGGTATCCAGTTTATCTTGATCACCCTAAATATCTCTAACCCAGAAGCAACATAAAAAACAACATATTAGTCAAATGGAAACCCAAGGAAAAGACACAACCATCATTCAGTCAACCATCAACCATAGATGAGTAGAATTTCTACCCTCTCATCGTTGGCGTTCTTTATACTCACACCAACCTTTAACTGAAGACGATGCGTATTTTCCTTGTTTTTACATTTGTTTACTGTCAACTCCAGCAAGTGGATGATTTAGTTACTCTGCCTACCTGCACTGTGTTCTAGTACAGGAGAGTCAGTTTTGCAGTAAGTGTTTAATAATGTCATGTATATATGTGAATGGCACACTGTGACAAGTTTTTGAACCAGTCTTGAAGAGAGGAAGTGGACTGCCGAATAAAAACTACAGGGTGCTACTGAAAGCAGACGTACTGCTTTTCACATCTTCATAAAGAACAGTTTAAAAAAGCAGGCATACTGGTTAATGTCCCACTGGTAGCTAAAAAACATTTGTTCGATACATTTGTTTATTTTGCTTCTGAACGAAAAGTTTTAAGTGATCAGGATATGCAAACAGAAATATGTCATGGATATCTTGCTCCACAGGAGACAGGCCAGGCATCTTCCAGCAGGATAACTGTCTGTATCACAAGGCCAGAATCATACCGCAGTGGTTTGAGGAGCAGGATAGTAAACGCAGGCTGATGTCTTGGTCACCAAATCCGCCTGATCTGAACCCGATGGAACACATCTGGAACAGTATCTAGCGCCAGCTCCGCGTCCTCAAACCACTCTCTTGTAATTGACGGTAAATGCGTGTGGGGAGAAGTTGAGTATACACATATCAATATCCACTACTTCTCTCTTACCATTATCAGGTTAAGAAAACCGTTAAAAGGGCACTACGTTACCAACAGACGCGAATTAATTTTTTATGTTCACTTACAACAATTTTTTTTGTGATCGCAGGTGCAGTTACATGTTCAACAACCAGCGCATTAGGTGTGCAAACATTGAAAACATAGAAACTGAAACTAAGCTATGACAAAATTTGTTCCTTCGATGTAATTCTTACACCAGTCGGCATCATCACTAGTTTCCTCTGGACGTAGGTTCTAAAATGGTTCAAATGGCTCTAAGGACTATGGGACTTATCATCTGAGGTCATCAGTCCCCTAGACTTGGAACTACTTAAACCTAACTAACCTAAGGACGAATTTACAATGAAATGAACACCCTTAGCTGCTTACGGGCGTTGACATACGTCAGCGGGGACAGATGAAAATGGGACTCGAACCCGGGATCTCCTGCTTACATGGCAGACGCTCTATCCATCTGAGCCACCGAGGACACAGAGGATAGCGCGACTGCAGGGATTTATCTTTGGCACTCCTCCCGCGAAACCCACATTCTCAAAGTATTGTCCCGCACTACATTCGTAGTGCCCCCGCCCGCCCATTATACTCAATACTCGCGGCTCGTTGCCGATTCCCGCCCGCCCATTATACTCAATACTCGCGGCTCGTTGCCGATTCCCGTAAGAGTCCGAAAGAACAGATACCATCTTAGTAAATATATAACCTAAGGACATCACACACATCTATGCCCGAGGCAAGATTCGAACCTGTGACCGTAGGAGCAGCGCGGTTCTGGACGAAAGCGCCTAGAACCGCTCGGCCACAGCGGCCGGCCCCTGGACATAGGGACTGGCACATATTGTCCACAGCTGGCAAGTCTTCAAGCACAGAATCGCAGTTGGGCTCTTATTCAGGAGGATACCGGGTTCAAATCCCCACGTAGCCATCCATATTTTGATTTTCAGTAATCAATTCAGGCGATTGTCACGTAAATTCCTTTTGGAAAGGAGTCACGAGATTTCCTTCAAATCCGAGCTTCTACTATATCTCTAGTGACTGTTTCGTTGACGCGGCATAAAACTCTCTAACACTCTTTCCTTCCTCTTTTTAAATCAAAAAGTTGTAATTGGGTATTGTCCAAGTTATCGTGAATAGATATGCCTTTTTTTCCCTGCGGAAGTAGAAGTCCGTCAGTTCTCTACCAAGATGCATAGCAGTGGAACTGGACGAAACAGTAAGATGCACTGGGCGTGAAACTGGTCACTGGACACGCCTGAGGCTTCATAAATGATAAGATACACTCAGTAATTTCCTCACGTAACCTTTAAGAGACTAAACTGTAGGAGGTAATGGAACTATCGATGCTGTTTATGATTTGCATTAAAAAAGTTGCTCCAGACCGATGATAGTAAGTTGGTCGCGGGATATCTTCTCACTACTGCCTAGAAGTTTAAAAATCTGCGTTTAACGAAGTTCCACAGAGTCGGAATGCATCGGTAATTACTTTATCATTGCCACATAAACTGTTGACCATTGCTCGACATTGAAGTAAAAATAATTTTCGACACATACTTTGAATACTTTGATTTCAGTTTAACAGATATGGAAAGCCTGTACAAACGACCAGAGACTAGTGATAAAATTTATAAATAACACGAAATAACACGAATCGCTGATTAAAGAGATATGTTGTTCTTATTGATGTAAAGGAAACGACCAATTAAGAGTGTCTGGCGCCACCTGTCACTGCAGCAAATCTATCCTGTATCAGTTGTTATCATGTAAAATTTTATCATAATCGGTTCTATCATCAGCTCTCGGTATAACTCCTACGTAAGTTTTATCTTAGCGTTGTCGGAGTTGCACAGAAAGAGACAAGTATCGGATTCATAGGCAGAATGGACAAGGAAGGATGATTAGCGTATAACGACCCGTCGACGACGAGGTCATTAGAGATAGAACACAAACTCGGTTTAGAAAAGGATGGGGGAATGGAGGGGCGATGACAGAACAAGGTGGACGATCTGTAACTCTGAACTCAGCAAACAGCCCACCCCCCCCTCTCCATCCAGGTGTCTCATATATAATACACTACTGGCCATTAAAATTGCTACACCAAGAAGAAATGTAGATGATAAACGGGTATTCATTGGACAAATATATTATACTAGAATTGACATGTGATTACATTTTCACGTAATTTGGGCGCATAGATCCTGAGAAATCAGTACCCAGAACAACCACCTCTGGCCGTAATAACGGCCTCGATACGCTTGGGCATTGAGTCAAACAGAGCTTGGATGGCGTGTAAAGGTACAGCTGCCCATGCAGCTTCAACACGATACCACAGTTCATCAAGAGTACTAACTGGCGTATTGAGACGAACCAGTTGCTCGGCCACCATTGACCAGACGTTTTAAATTGGTGAGAGATCTGGAGAATGTGCTAGCCTGGGCAGCAGTCGAACATTTTCTGTTTCCAGAAAGGCCGGTACATGACCTGCAATATGCGGTCGTGCGTTATCCTGCTGAAATGTAGGGTTTCGCAGGGATCGAAAGAAGGGTAGAGCCACGGGTCGTATCACATCTGAAATGTAACGCCCACTGTTCAAAGTGCCGTCAGTGCGAACAAGAAGTGACCGAGACGTGTAACCAATGGCACCCCATACCATCACGCCGGGTGATACGCCAGTATGGCAATGACGAATACACACTTCCAATGTGCGTTCACCGCGATGTCGCCAAACACGGATGCGACCATCATGATGCTGTAAACAGAACCTGGATTCATCCGAAAAAAGTGGCGTTTTGCCATTCGTGCACCCAGGTTCGTCGTAGAGTACACCATCACAGGCGCTCCTGTCTGTGATGCAACGTCAAGGGTAACCGCAGCCATAGTCACCGAGCTGACAGTCCATGCTGCTGCAAATTTCGTCGAACTGTTTGTGCAAAAGGGTGTTATCTTGCAAACGTCCCCATCTGTTGACTCAAGGATTGAGACGTGGCTGCACGATCCGTTACAGCCATGCGGACAAGATGCCTGTCATCTCAACTTTTAGTGATACGAGGCCGTTGGGATGCAGCACGGCGTTCCGTATTACTCTCCTGAACCCACCGATTCCATATTCTGCTAACAGTCATTGGATCTCGACCAACGCGAGCAGCAATGTCGCGTTACGATAAACCACAATCGCGATAGGCTACAATCCGACCTTTATCCCCGGCCGGAGTGGTCGTGCTGTTCTAGGCGCTAAAGTCTGGAGCCGAGCGACCGCTACGGTCGCACGTTCGAATCCTGCCTCGGGCATGGATGTGTGTGATGTCCTTCAGTTAGGTAGGTTTAATGAGATCTAAGTTCTAGGCGACTGATGACCTCAGAAGTTAAGTCGCATAGTGCTCAGAGCCATTTGAACCATTTTGAACCGACCTTTATCAAAGTCGGAAATGTGATGGTACGCATTTCTCCTCCTTACACGAGGCATCATCACGAAGTTTCACCAGGCAACGCCGGTCAACTGCTGTTTGTGTATGAGAAGTCGGTTGGAAACTTTCCTCATGTCAGCACGTTTTAGGTGTCACCACCGGCGCCAACCTTGCGTGAATGCTCTGAAAATCTAATCATTTGCATATCACAGCATCTTCTTCCTGTCGGTTAAATTTCGCGTCTGTAGCACGTCACCTTCGTGGTGTAGCAGTTTTAATGGCCAGTAGTGTATTATCTCCATTGTGAGTACGTGCTTGGCCATCACGGGGCCTCAGCCATTGCAGCGCTTCGAGTCTACCCTTCCACTATTCTTTTTTTCCGTTCTGCCTTTCCATTGGATGGTCTTCTTGGTGCCTATTGTGTTTTTGGTACTAGACTCTCGTTTCCTTCCATTCTGTTATTCTACAGTGTTTCATTGTTAACTATTTGGTCCCCATTGTCTGGTTTGACCTGTTGTTTCTCTTCCAAATTTTACAGAAGTGCAGATAGTGCAGGGAAGGTCGCGAAATGTGACGTATATTCCACCTTCTGTGCCTTTTTCTCTTTGCAAAAGTACTACCCCCAAAACAGTAGCCATTTGGTTGTGGGGGTGGAGAGGGGTGTAGGGGGTAGTCAAGTACCTGCACGATGGTAGCCCCCTGACCACGCAAGTTTGTGCGTGAGCTGAAATCTCCCCACCCATGCCAAGAAGAGTGTGTCTGACGTGGCTGGAGCTTGGGGCCTCTGGGCAACGGTTTGCTGGCCAGGTAACCGTTGCTATGGCTGTGTGGCGTGTGGCGCAGTCGTTCGGAGTGGGTGGCACCATGGTGGAAGCTTCACACATGAAGCAAATTAAATTTTCTTCCACTAGTAGCTGCACGGGTCCAGCAGTCTCTTCTGAAGGAAAGGGCTACTACATCGCGGAGTGATATGACCCCTCTCGTGGCTACGTTGTAGTAGGAACATAGGACCAAAAGTCAAGGCGAGAACTACGTTCAGCAATACTCAGTTTGTTCTAGTACCAACGGGGATTTCATTCTGTCTACAAAGCCACATTTTTTAGATGAAAACCTCGAAGACAGATTTGGGGAAGTAGCTGCGATTTCAAAAATGAGAAGTGGCTCTGTTCTCATTAAAACGGCTTTCCCTGCTCAGCTACGTGCGTTGCTCGACTGTGAGAATCACGGTGACATTCCTGTAACGATAATTCCCTATAACGGTCTTAGTATGGTACAGGTTGTCTTCTACTGCGATTTCCTTTTATACACAGATGACGACCTGCATTCTAATTTGGAGCAACGGGGTATGCATTTTGTTCATTGTGTCCAGTGGTGAACAAAGGGACAACGGGGTTCATACTGGTGCCTGTATCTTGGACTTTGAAGGCAACTCATTGACTGAAAACGTAGAGCTGATTGTGTATCAGTGCGATGTGAAATCGTATGTTCCCATCCCAGCCCCGGGTGTATGATATTTCCCAACCGGGGCAAAAACGTGATAGTGCCCCCCCCCCCTCCCGACCATCCATCGTTTGAGATAGGACGTCAAAACTATTAAAAAAATCGATTTTTCAAAAAATGTCCATTTTGTAGCGCACATCTTTCTGAAGATTTTGACATGTAAAAAATATAATTTCGAGGAAATGTACGACATGTTATTTGGTGTTGAGTGCACCAAAGTGCAATGCCACGCCTCTTCACACAACATTCTTCTATCGCACGTCATTGTATTTCGCTCTGTGGAATTCAAACGTGGATACCTTGTAATGGAAGCCATCAAACCTGTATTCAGGACAGTGGATATTAAAATGTCCTGTGGAACCCGTCCTGCTCCCGGTTTTACATCCTATCCCCCTCTAAAAAAAAAAAAACAAAAAACCCACAATGATTACTGGGTGGGATTATTTGTGACCGGGAGAGTAAGAACTCTTCGGAAAATTTGCACTCTTTGCCTATTTGCTAATAACTTTCTCTTTTGTGTGACATAAAATTAAATATAGGAAAAGTAAAGAAAAGAGACAAGCAAGGCCGTACACATTTCGTCAATCCTTAGGTCCCAGCATTTTCTTCTCCCTGATCTTGCTGCAGCTTTACACGGCGTGCTGGACTTTACACGGCGTGCTTTCCAGAATCAAAATGTCGTCGTCTAATACTGAAGAAGCTGTTAATACGAATATTACCCTAGACGTGTGGTTTGTCGATTTGACTGCGTCTGTTTTGTCACTGTCTGCTAGATAAAACGAAGTAGGTCTTTCTAATATTGCAGCAATTGTAACACATGCCAAATAAGCGAGACTATTTTGACTAGTTTCACATTTCATTCATACGCTCCAATTTACCAAGGATGAGATCGAAAAGTAGTAGTACGAAATTTTTTTATAGATTCCGAATCGTCATATTCTTTCATATAATTTGTGTGATGTCCCTGTTTCTTGCCTTTCCTCGTTCTTACAAACAATCTTGTCATCACTAATTCTGTAACTATTCCTACCATTGTCAAAACTTATTCTCCAGTTAACTTCACTAACCCTGCCAGAATCACCAGTTTAGTTATCGCGCGTTTATTCTCCGGTTAGGCTGTATTACATGTTCGAACAACGCTTTTCCGTGCTATTCCGAGAATAGAACTTAAGCGGCTGGTAACCGGGAACTGTGCAACTGGCCCTTAGTAGTTTAGCGATCTGGGTTTTCTTGGATACACCAAGAAGATAATATGTAAAATTTCTTGCCAGTTATTCCTGTTAGTCGTTTATTTCCAGTCTGGTAGTCTGAATATATGGATTTCGCTAATAATTATAACAATGCTTTTCATTCGCACATCGAATCGCCACGTAAACAAACAGCGGCTTGCATTCACCCGTTCGGGTTTATTCGGTTGAGCTCGTATAGCCCCGTCCCCCTTTGCCTGTGGGAAAGTTTTTTATTTCTAAATGCGACGGGGATTCCCCTGGCAGAGACATCACGTTCACTGTGCACGAATTCAAAAATAAACTTGTGATTCTTTCAGTAATCAACTTAGAATGTGTTAAAAAAATGTTGAAAAACCAACAGGGATTCGTTTCAAAATCATATGAATAATCAATAGACCAACGTGCACTGGATGCTATGCACCTTGTGAAACAAGTTTTTTCTTCAAGAATATGAATCCGGCGCCCCTTGAAATTGCAGGGTTTGCAACCCCTAGACCCAGGCCTGTCCCCTTCCATGCAGTGCTACAACTGCATGAGATTTGGGCAGATGTCTTCACGTTTCAATGCCAACCCAATCTGTAGGGATTGTGGGCGTCCATTGCACACAAATGCTCCTCCTGCACCTCTCCCTCCCCTCTCCCAATCTGTGACAACTGAGAGGAGTGCCATTCCCCATGTTATATGGACTGAACTGTCTTTCAAAGTGAAAAGTAAATCCAAGAATACAAGACTTTTGACCAACTCACATATCAAGATGCCAAAAAGATATATCGTATCGTCGCTCCCCATGTCTTCTAGATCAGGCCCAATCCCCTGATGCTGGGGGCCCCTCGTTCTAGTGCTTCCCCCACACTCCCTTTGAGGGCGCTGACTCCCCAAACCCCAGCAGGAAAAGCAATGCCCTCCTCCGGCATCTCTTCCCAGGAAGGGGCCTCTCAGGCCACTCTCTTTGCAGTAATCTGCTGATCTGCAGCCAAATGCCAGCAAGTGGCAGAAGAAGCCATGGGCTGCAGGTCGTAGGACTTTGCATTGCCCCTTTTTCCCAAAATCTGAGAACATGAAGGTATCAATGTGGCTGTCCAGAGCACAACTGCAGCCATTTTATCGGCAGCTGACTTAACGATCCTCTATTCCTCAGGACCTCCCTGTCGAAAGACAGGCACCCCCAAAATCGCCATGGGCATTAGAGATCACAGATTGACTCTCTAATGCCACAAGCAACATCTGTTGATGGAGCACCCCATTGCCTTCAAACAGCTCGGTGCTCGGATCTGTCCCCTCATAAAACGACAGAATCGAGAATGCTGGGAACAATATGTTGCGACCATTGGACAGTGTACTATACCCTCGCAGCTTTGGGCAAGGATTCGACGCCATTATAAACACCAGTCCCCCACAGGAGTGACTGGTGTCTCTCTGAATGTTGTTGTCTACACTGACCCATGCACGGTCACTGAACATTTTGCTTTGAAGTATGCTCGAGCCTCTGTGTCTGAGAATTATCAGCCCACATTTCATATCCTCAAACAGAAGGTGCAGCAGATTCATTTACCTTTTACTACACGTCACTTTGAGCCATATAAATCTCCGTCCAGTGGCTGGGAATTCACAGCTTCAGGACGAGACTGCATCCACAGCCAAATGCTCAAAAATCTATCAGTTGACTGCCAGCGACATATTCTTGGCATTTTCTACCATATCTGGAGCGAGGGCGAGTTCCCATCTCCGTGGCGAGCAAGAGTGGGCGTCCCAGCACTGAAATTGGGTAAACACCCCCTTGTGATGGACAGCTATCGCCAAATTAGTCTTACTAATGTTCTCTGCAAGTTGCTCGAACGTATGCTGAACTGGTGGCTGTGTTGGTACCTAGAGTCTCGGAGGCTTTGGCTGCATCCAAGGGCGGTTTTGATCAGGTACATTCTACAACTGACAATTTGGTGTTCCTAGAGTCTGCCATATGGTCAGCTTTTGCCCAACCGTCAACAACTTAGTGCTGCCTTCTTCGACTTCCAAAAGGTTTATGACACCACATGGCATCATCACATTCCCGTTACCCTCCATGAGCGATTTCTCTTGGACCTGCTCCAGATTTTTGTCCAGAACTTCTCCTCACACTGAACATTCAGAGTTCAAGTTGATACTTCCCACAGTACCCCCATATACAAGACATGGGGGTCCTGCAGGGCTCTGTATTGAATGTTTCCCTTTTTCTAGTGGCATCCAATGGTTTAGCTGCAGCTGTGGGATCTACAGTGTCACCCTTATTGTATGCTGACGATTTTTGAATTTGCTATTGCTCCTCAACTGTGAATGTTGCTGAACATCAACTAAAGGGTGGCATAGGCTCTCACCTACAGCTACTGCCCATAAACATCAAAAATTCTAGCTCGATGACCAATTGCTCAATTTGGTGGAGTCTTATCACTTTTTGGGACTGACCTTTGGTGTCCAGTTGACATGGCTTCCCCATCTTCGCCAACTTAAGGGAACACGCTGGCCACATCTTAATACGCTTCACAGCCTCAGTGTGTTCTGGTTTCTATGAACAAACTACAAGCAACAAAGGGGACCACGACCATGTTGCAGTCTTCCCTTCATCCTTCTCACAGGGACTCTACTGTTTAATGGCAGCTTCACATTGGCTACACTTTGGTGACCCATGGTCACATCCTCCAGCATGAGGACCCATCACACTGTCAGTGTGAGGTTCATCTGAGGGTGACCCACATCCTACTGGACTGCCCAATTTTTCCACCATAGGGCAAAACCTTAATCTTGCTTACTGGCTGCCTCTGGTGCCAGTGAACGACGCAGAAGTGGCTGATCTATGTGAGTTATGGCACATTGGCTTTTGTGGCCGCTTGAGGGATTAGAGAGCTGTCCTGTCGTCTGCTCTGACCCAGGGGGTCCATTGCTGCCATTTCTCAGTGGTCCAGCCTTACTCCTGCTGTTCCCATCTTCTTAATTCTTCTTATTCATTCAAATCTGTCGTTAGTTTACTGTCTCGTCGTCTTTGTTCTCTTTACTGAAATTTTATCAACTTCTCCATATTGATAGTTTCATTGTATAATGGGTGGTGTAGAACACCAGCTGGATGCAGGTGGTACATCTTCTGTTGCAGAACGTGTCCTGGGGTCCTCTCACTGCGTTGCAACTCTCCCATCTTCACCCTTTTACCCCTGTCCCACTTCTACATTATTCTCTTGGTTCTCAAATACAGTCGGGTTCATCGGGATTTATCCTTTGCGTCCTTCCTCTCTGGGGACTATTCCTGGCTTGAGACACACAGGATTGAGGGATTGACGAGCTCGTAGTTTGGTCCCTTTGACCCCATCCATCCATCCATCCATCCATCCGTCCGTCCACCCTCCCACCCACCCACCCAAAAACCGGATGTGGAGATTGCTTAGTTTGAAAGTGATGATTACGACGCTCCTGATTTAAATTTCCTGCCTAGTACAAGTCTGACTCATAGTTCGCTGTGCGCCTTCGTAGAGTACAGACGTGGAAGAGCAGTGCTTTCCTGTTTACTTTATGTGTGGTTTAGACGTAAAATCTCGCTTCCTCTTTCTAAAGTTAACGACTCACTGTCACCAAGGACAATGGCGATGGAGGTATAATGAACGTTGAACTGGACAATGATGAGTCAGTTACCAACAACAGAATTAAGCGCTATGATAGTGGATGGTTTAAATATTGTGAACAGAGTCAACAATATTCCAGCACAAGATGAAGACATCGAGATGAGAATTGCTGAGAAGAACTCAAAGAAGCGATCAATGAACGACAGCGACAACGTGCAGCAAAGGAGCAAGCCCGAAAAAATGCACGTGTAGGTGCAGAAAAACAGAGCAGTGGCATTCTGTTGATACTGCTAGTCATCACGTACAAGCTGCAGCAGTTCATGCAGACCAGGTCGATGGCAGAGCCAAATTGTGCAGCAAATAAATGTGAACGCAGATCTGATGTTGGGCCGGCCGCGGTGGCCGAGCGGTTCTAGGCGCTTCAGTGCGGAACCGTGCGACTGCTACGGTCGCAGGTTCGAATCCTACCTCGGGCATGTATGTATGTGATGTCCTTGGGTTAGTTAGGTTTAAGTGGTTCTAAGTTCTAGGGGACTGATGACCTCATATGTTAAGTCCCATAGGGGGGGGGCGGGGGGGGGGGGGGGGAACTGATGTTGGCTCTTTCAAGTCTTTATTGAATTGCAGGATAACATTGGGGGTCGTTTACACCCAATGTCCGTGGGTAAGCAATACGTTGCGAGTGCAAAGTCATCAAGACATATAAAATAAACATTTCGCAAGACCGCAAACTGTACAAACGTAGAAACTTGCTCTGGTAAAGCTGCAAACTGTTTAGTTCGGAGGCCAATACTTCGCAATAATAATATGGAGGCTTGTCTCTTCTTCATGAAAAACGAAATATCACGTCATCCAAGCTGTGGACGTCCCTGTTGTATGAAGAAGAAATTTTGGACCCTACTGGGTGCGGAATGCCCGTAATAAAAGTGAAACGCTACGCCAAAACTATAGATGTAATAGAGAATCTTTTCAGAAAGCCTATCCCAGTATGTATAATAACAGCGAAGTCGCAAAAAAGACCAGACTACGTTTCTATTTATGGAGTCACATGCCATGCGAAGCCCTTCATTGCATCCGCCTTTCAATGCCTGAACTGTCTGAGATTTAGACACGGAAGTAATAAGTGTCGTAGCAAGCCTAGATGTTTTCATTGTGGACGACTTCCTAAGGGTCTGAATGTGATCGTGATAAAGATGCGCCTCCTACGTGCATTTACTGTGACGCTCATCACAGGGCTACAGACAAAATAAGTCCAGAATTCACAAGATATTGTGAAATAAACACAAAAAGAGTAGAGTAGGACCTAACCCATCAAGAAACTATCGCGCTGGAAGCTAGACGAAGCCGTGCTACTGTTGCTGCAAGGAAATATCGTTCCTTATGCCAGCTGCCAGCAGCTTCCCCGCTGGTGTCCACCGGTCATAATGTAACAGCAGCGGAACGTCCACCCACGCATCCAACATTTGTCGCACCAGCAAACTCCCCTTCGCCGGCGACAGCCGCGGTGCGTGCACAACAGCCAGCAGCAGAAGCACATTAATACTTTGAGCGGGATACACACACTAAAGAAGCCGTCTATCACTCCGTTTATGAACCAATCCAGCGTTTTGTAAGGGAGTCAGATCCTATCTTGATGAAGATACTTATGTTTTGAGAGTCGATATGATTCTAAAGTTTCTGGTGCGGACGATTTCGACGCCAAAAAGTTTTTATTTTATTTCTCGAAATAGAAAGGCGAATGCATTACGTGTAAGGTGTGATGTCACGGCTGCTGCTGCTGCTGCAGTCGTTGTAGGTGTAAACATTCTTTCCAAATACAGGAAGCCCTTACTTGGTACAGTTAAACCACCTTGATGTTGAATAAGGATTTCTATCTCATCCTTATTATTAAACGCTGCTGAAGCAAAATGTTTGTGGGGGAAAATATTCCTGACTAATTATACGCTTGCAATATTGAACTGGAGCTGTTATATCGATTGACACCATTGCATGTTTTTGTTCCTATCGATTTAAGATAATCATAATTCCCACGTGTTATGTTCTGCTCCGCCCATGAACCATGGACCTTGCCGTTGGTGGGGAGGCTTGCGTGCCTCAACGATACAGATAGCCGTACCGTAGGTGCAACCACAAAGGAGGGGTATCTGTTGAGAGGCCAGACAAACGTGTGGTTCCTGAAGAAGGGCAGCAGCCTTTTCAGTAGTTGCAGGGGCAACAGTCTGGATGATTGACTGATCTGGCCTTGTAACACTAACCAAAACGGCCTTGCTGTTGTGGTACTGCGAACGGCTGAAAGCAAGGGGAAACTACAGCCGTAATTTTCCCCGAGGGCATGCAGCTTTACTGTATGGTTAAATGATGATGGCGTCCTCTTGGGTAAAACATTCCGGAGGTAAAATAGTCCCCCATTCGGATCTCCGGGCGGGGACTACTCAAGAGGACGTCGTTATCAGGAGAAAGAAAACTGGCGTTCTACGGATCGGAGCGTGGAATGTCAGATCCCTTAATCGGGCAGGTAGGTTAGAAAATTTAAAAAGGGAAATGGATAAGTTAAAGTTAGATATAATGCGAATTAGTGAAGTTCGGTGGCAGGAGGAATAAGACTTCTGGTCAGGTGACTACAGGGTTATAAACACAAAATCAAATAGGGGTAATGCAGGAGTAGGTTTAATAATGAATCAAAAAATTAAAGGTGCGGGTAAGCTACTACAAACAGCATAGTGAACGTATTATAGTGGCCAAGATAGACACGAAGCCCATGCCTACTACAGTAGTACAAGTTTATATGCCAACTAGCTCTGCAGATGACGAAGAAATTGAAGAAATGTATGATGAGATAAAAGAGATCATTCAGGTAGTGAAGGGAGACGAAAATTTAATAGTCATGGGTGACTGGAATTCGAGAGTAGGAAAAGGGAGAGAAGGAAACATAGTAGGTGAATATGGATTGGGGCTAAAAAATGAAAGAGGAAGCCGCCTGGTAGAATTTTGCACAGAGCATAACTAAATCATAGCTAACACTTGGTTCAAGAATCATAAAAGAAGGTTGTATACATGGAAGAATCCTGGAGATACTAAAAGGTATCAGATAGATCATATAATGGTAAGACAGAGATTTAGGAACCAGGTTTTAAATTGTAGGACATTTCCAGGGGCAGATGAGGACTCTGACCACAATCTATTGGTTATGAACTGTAGATTAAAACTGAAGAAATTGCAAAAAAGTGGGAATTTAAGGAGATGAGACCTGGATAAACTGAAAGAACCAGAGGTTGTAGAGTGTTTCAGGGAGAGCATAAGGGAACAATTCACAGGAATGGGGGAAAGAAATACAGTAGAAGAAGAATGGGTAGCTCTGAGGGATGAAGTAGTGAAGGCAGCAGAGGATCAAGTAGGTAAAAAGACGAGGGCTAGTAGAAATCCTTGGGTAACAGAAGAAATATTGAATTTAATTGATGAAAGGAGAAAATATAAAAATGCAGTAAATGAAGCAGGCAAAAAGGAATACAAACGTCTCAAAAATGAGATCGACAGAAAGTGCAAAATGGCTAAGCAGGCATGGCTAGAGGACAAATGTAAGGATGTAGAGGCTTGTCTCACTAGGGGTAAGATAGATACAGCCTACAGGAAAATTAAAGAGACCTTTGGAGAAAAGAGTGCCGCTTGTATGAATATCAAGAGCTCAGATGGAAACCCAGTTCTAAGCAAAGAGGGGAAAGCAGAAATGTGGAAGGAGTATATAGAGGGTCTATACAAGGGCGATGTACTTGAGGACAATATTATGGAAATGGAAGAGGATGTAGATGAAGATGAAATGGGAGATACGATGCTGCGTGAAGAGTTTGATAGAGCACTGAAAGACCTGAGTCGCAAAAAAGCTCCGGGAGTAGACATTCCATTAGAACTACTGATGGCCTTGGGAGAGCCAGTCATGACAAAACTCTACCATCTGGTGAGCAAGATGTACGAGACAGGCGAAATACCCTGACTTCAAGAAGAATATAATAATTCCAATCCCAAAGAAAGCAGGTCTTGACAGATGTGAAAATTACCGAACTATCAGTTTAATAAGTCACAGCTGCAAAATACTAATGCGAATTATTTACAGACGAATGGAAAAACTGGTAGAAGCCGACCTCGGGGAAGATCAGTTTGGATTCCGTAGAAATGTTGGAACACGTGAGGCAATACTAACCATACTACTTATCTTAGAAGAAAGATTAAGGAAAGGCAAACCTCCGTTTCTAGCATTTGTAGACTTAGAGAAAGCTTTTGACAATGTTGACTGGAATACTCTCTTTCAAATTCTAAAGGTGGTAGGGGTAAAATACAGGGAGCCAAAGGCTATTTATAATTTGTACAGAAACCAGATGGCAGTTATAAGAGTCGAGGGGTATGAAAGGGAAGCAGTGGTTGGGAAGGGAGTGAGACAGGGTTGTAGCCTCTCCCCGATGTTATTCAATCTGTATATTGAGCAAGCAGTAAAGGAAACAAAAGAAAAATTCGGAGTAGGTATTAAAATCCAGGGAGAAGAAATAAAAACTTTGAGGTTCGCCGATGACATTGTAATTCTGTCAGAGACAGCAAAGGACTTGGAAGAGCAGTTGAACGGAATGGACAGTGTCTTGAAAGCAGGGTATAAGATGAACATCAACAAAAGCAAAACGAGGATAAGGGAATGTAGTCGAATTAAGTCGGGTGATGCTGAGGGAATTAGATTAGGAAATGAGACACTTAAAGTAGTAAAGGAGTTTTGCTATTTGGGGAGCAAAATAACTGATGATGGTCGAAGTAGAGAGGATATAAAATGTAGACTGTCAATGGCAAGGAAAGCGTTTCTGAAGAAGAGAAATTTGTTATCATCGCGTATAGATTTAAATGTCAGGAAGTCGTTCCTGAAAGTATTTGTATGGAGTATAGCCATGTATGGAAGTGAACGATGGACAATAAATAGTTTGGACAAGAAGAGAATAGAAGCTTTCGAAATGTGGTGCTACAGAAGAATGTTGAAGATTAGGTGGGTAGATCACGTAACTAATGAGGAGGTATTGAATAGGATTGGGGAGAAGAGAAGTTTGTAGCACAACTTGACTAGAAGAAGGGATCGGTTGGTAGGACATGTCCTGAGGCATCAAGGGATCACAAATTTAGCATTGGAGGGCAGCGTGGAGGGTAAAAATCGTAGAGGGAGACCAAGAGATGAATACACTAAGCAGATTCAGAAGGATGTAGGTTGCAGTAGGTACTGATAGATGAAGGAGCTTGCACAGGATAGATTAGCATGGAGAGCTGCATCAAACCAGTCTCAGGACTGAAGACCACAACAACAACAACATGTTCTACTTCTGCTGCAAAGTGGTCTTCTTATGGTTGTGTTGTATTTATGCTTTATACGCATTATGCTGCTTCAGATGAAGACATACTATAATTTTCTCTTCGCAAAAGTCGGCTAGACGTTTCAGCTCGAGATGGCCAAATGTCTGAACAGTCACTGGGAGATGGATTGGATACGAAGGACCTCCACATTGTATAAAATCCGTATATAGTATGAATTAATCTGTCGTTAAGGTACGTACTGACTGACTGACATTATATCCACATGCAGATTCGACTCGTGAAATTTATCATTAGTGCTTGTTTTTATCGATTTTCTTTTGTATTTACACCAGTTGTATGTCAGTGTGGTTTACTTGCTTCGATGGCTGTACGAGGAATACTCAAATGCCAGTAAATTAAAAAAAAACATAAAAAATAAGTCTGACTCAGAGAGAGAGAGAGAGAGAGAGAGAGAGAGAGAGAGAGAGAGAGGAACACCAGTCATTGTTAGGTAAGCGTTGAAGGCCACATTTGGAACAACTGTGAGAGTGACGAAGGCTGATATACTGCTAGCGACTTGACCACTTGTTACTTGCATAAACTTCTTATATCGACAATAGTCACACTTTTCTATTGAATTACATTCACTAAAATAATTGCTATCAATGGGGAGGAATCAATGAAATGCAATGACATGTAATACGTTTAGAAATACCAAACCTACAGAGTGGTGAATAATTACTGACAAATGAAAATTTGTACCAGACAGCCGCAGTTCTTTTGGATTACGTCGTTTCACTTGTTGAAAACTGTAAAAGTAATTGAAAAAGTTTATTTACGACGGAAACGTTCGCGTAACACAAATCTCGCGGATGTGTTGTTGCGGTTCTATGGATTGTGGACAGTCTGAGATGATGATCAAGCTGTCTGCCGATGTGTTTGTAGTTTTAGAAATATTGCTGAAATTTCATTCCATAAGCGCAAATGCGTAAGTAATATCTACGTATGGATAATAAAGTTGTTCAGAACGACCAGATGTTTGTCGAGTAACAAGTGCAGTTTTAAAAACGTGAACAATCAACTCTTCTGGTGTGTACCTCCGCCCGTAAACCATGTCGCCCTCAAAAAACTGAATCTATTGGAGGAACGACATTATGACTAACACTTTCAGCTGCTGAATTAAATAACTTCATTAAGTATCGTTTTGTCTACATGTCCATCTTCAAGGACTAAAATGTATGTTCAGTCATGCACACGAATGAACGTTTGTACATAGGGAAATGCGTCAGGCTGGAACCAGACCGTCTGTGTTTCATTTTAAATACACATATACTAGTTACTCATTCGAGGGAGTGAGAGATTTTTTTCCCTTATCCTTTTTTATCTAATGCGGGTTTTGATATTCAGATGAAACATACGTACACGAAGATTGCAGAGGTTACAGCTTCCCCATAATACAATATTTTCAATTAAACGGTGTGCTGGGTTTGCGTGTGGTGTCGGGTTGATGTATTTGCTGAGTCGTGGCAAGCCATCGGTACGGAGTCTTTCCTGTTGTGCGGGAAGGGTCTGGGGAGCGCTAACCTGGAATCTTGTGATGTGCATCCCTCCAGCTCAAGGGTGGTTCCCCTCACACACTGTAAGGCATTTCCGACGGTCGCTGACCACTACCTCGCACCGTTTTGGTGAGCGAAGATGACGTACCCGGACAAACTTGGCAGGCATTTGGGCTGCAGATCTGATTTTGCGGACGACTTGGGAGCGCGATTAGGCCCGATTAGGAATTTCATCGCCGTTTCACGGTGTTGCCGAGATTCAGAAGTTATTGATCCGAGTTTTGACGTGGGAAATAGAGCACAATCTTGACTGGAGGGTGTCTAAAAAATTAGCCTGAGTGGGAGAACGAGCTTCTCCTTTCCAAGGGGAGGAAGTGCAAGTTCTCTTGCATTGATCTGAGCCACCACCTTTTTCTTTAAAGTGAAAAATTAAGAGATTGGCTCAAGTAAGTAACTTTTCGGAAGGGAGAGAAAAATGGTTTTGCAACGTGGCCTCTTGCTGGAAATATTTTTGATTTTCCGTCTGATAGGAAAACAGTCAATTTTTAGCAGTTTCCCTACAGAGGACTCGAAGGAGCGTTGTTTTAGTATTACTTTTTTCTGGACGGAGACTGATGCAAACAGAGTGATACTTTACGTGTGAGCGGGGATCGACATCCGGGACACTAGACTCTTCCAGGGGTCCTTTGGCAGGTATCTTCTGCAGTCGCTCAGGTAGCAGGCCATATTCTCACAACTCAAGTGTTGGTAAGTTCAGGCAGCGCCATGAGGCGAGACGTAATGATGATGGGGAATCATGCGTGTTTTCATTTTAAAGTAAACAGGTGTTCTTCTTGTAACTTAAGCTTTGGCAGCTGATGGCTAACTTATGACCCAGTTGCTTGGTTTTCCACCCCACCAAATCAATGCAATCATCAAGACCAGTGCGAAACCATGTACTTGATTCATTTAAATTACACGACGAGTTATTTATTTGATTATTTTCTTCCCTTCCCTGCGGAGTTTGCCACTGAGTTTTTGTCAGTTGCATTAATTATACAGATTTTTTGTTCAGACCTCCACTCATCTCCATTAACCATTACATTTGCTAATCATATGCTGTTTCCCCTGTCGAATGTTTTATTATAAACGATGATCTAACTAATCTGCCTTTCAATTCTATATATAGAGATGAACATCTTTATTTCCTTTAGCACTGCTAGTCTCCACGACTGCCAGACCCACAATTCATTTGTCAGGGCCAATTCGTTTCAATCCATTTCTGTTGCGCCCAGTTTATCAAATATATCTGAGTCGAAATGGAGGGCGGCGATCTGCGTATCAGATCTAAAGCACTGTTTATGTTTAGTCATATCCCAGTGGCACCTTACACCACATTCGGGTACCTGAAGATGTCAGGTAGACTAAACCATAAGTGAATGAAGTTACTTAATTCAGCAGCTGAAGGTGTTAATCACAATGCATATCCTGAAATATATCACAGGTGTGGAACGCTGCTTGTCAAAAGTCTTCCATAAATCCATTGGCTTTGGATCTAGAGATTGTTGTATTCGTGGCATTAGCCAAAAAGTGCCACTTCTGTCTCTGTGGCGGGCATTATGTACGTGATTCCTGGAATGAACACCAAAGTCATCAATCATAGAAATAAAAGAAAGGTACGTTGGGGTTAAACGTAGAGGTATTTCGAGGCGTGTGGGCGAAGGAGGATGGCCTCTTTTGAGATAGTATTCTGGAAATCAACTGAAGTAGCTTAGGCTACCATGAAAACATAAATTTAATGCCTGGACCGGGGTTTGAATCTTGCTCATGCTGAGTGCGAGTCCAGCATTCTAACCATGGAATCATTTCGCGTGATTGTGCAATCACGATTGCAAACAGTCGATATCTAGTTGTCAAAAAGAAAGCTTGCAGTAATTCTGGTATCACATCACTCATAAATAAATTTTCTCAGCGAAGGATGTTGTTTATAAGACAAGACTCAACCAGATGGTCATTCACAATGCCACCTTACGCAGTTACTGTAAGTCTATCTTCGAGGTCTCACAAGGAGAGGCCAGACTCTGCGACCTACATATTTCGACGAGTTCCGTATACTAGACGGAGGTCACACGGAAGAAACGCCTGTGAAAAGGTTTAGGCCACTACACTTTCGTTTTTGAAAATAAAAATTGGTTCAGAGGCCATGAGGCTGAATTCGTTTCGGACCAGATGGGATCGCTGGAATACTCCAAAATAAAGAAACTTTATTTATACTTATCAGGCCTGCAACCTATTTGTTTCCGCGAAATGGAAGATTTAGTTCGAATGGTTCTGAGCACTATGGGACTTAACATCTGAGGTCATCAGTCCCCTAGAACTTAGAACTACTTAAACCTAACTAACCTAAGGACATCACAAACATCCATGCCCGAGGCAGGATTCGAACCTGCGACCGTAGCGGTCGCGCGATTCCAGACTGAAGCGCCTAGAACCGCTCGGCCACACCGGCCGGCGAAGATTTAGTGACATCGATCGGTTGCAGATATACTTAAGAAGGAAAGCCGTAAATTCTTGTAGTGGCAAAGCGGTGAGAGCCCATCATTCAGGTCGCAGTCAAGTTGACAAAGCCCTTAGATTCGAATCGCACATTTTGCAATATTTTTTGCCATCTGTGAAGGGAATAGAAGCTGTCGCGAAGTCTGTATGTGGTTATATACAAGGAAAAATTTGAATGGCGAGAACCTAGTCTGTTTTTCACAATACCATGTTTTGTAGAAGGGTAAAAGCCAAAATTCGGTGACAGTGAATAGTCCCTAACTTTGTGACTGAAAGGAAGCGGTAATGGTAGCTGTCAAAGGGGTTTTGCCACTAATGGTGCCACATATTCTGCCTCATGAAATAAAAAGTGTAACTTTTGACATAAGTTGCAGTATCACAGTGAAGCAAACTCCAGTGACCAGCACGATGCTTCAAGACTTATTACCTTAACCTTCTGCACGCCTCACCTAAAGCTGAACATGAAAAGGCTCAAAAATATTTATGATCATAAATTAAAATGTCATTGAGTGACTGGTAGCACCTATTTGTAGCTAAGTAAAGCTATCGTTAATCCGAAGATTGGTTTGAACACTACACTGCTTTACTTGACATGGTCCAATTGAAGGTGGTATGCCACTGTCTTTCCCCATGATTCGAAATGCCGTTCGTAGTCAGTTAGATAGAAACCTGCAGATTAACATGGGTCACGAGGCAAATTCAGTTTCGGACCGGACGGAATAGCTGGAATACTTATTCATATCAGGCTCGCAACCTAATTGTTTCCGAGACATCGAAGATTGAGTTTGATCGGTTGTGTGTAACTTGGCATTTTTCACATCACAGAACAATAACCTAGGACCGACACAGCTTTGAACCCGTGACCTTTCGGCTTGTGGACTGGCACTTAACAACACACGTAATCGATTGATAATCACAGTATTAAAAAATATCTACAACGAATAAGTCTAATAAAACGTTTCAATTCTGAAATGTTTTATATGGACCTTTTTTTCACTATATACACTCACAGAGTTCAGCTTGTCGCATTTTCCACATACAGTCAACGTTTTCGTCGAATCACGAGAAACGAGTGACAGTGGCTGTATTTAGAGAGCGAATATATGCTGATGTATTCCCGTAACTGGTGTGTCATTTCTGGACTGGAGAGATTCAAGCTTCGGAAATGTGAGGTATGTCGCGCAGGTATCACGGATCTCATTTCTCGCGTTCCACACGAAAGCCGCAGATACTGCCGTCGCGTCTGTTATACAGCGCCAGCGCGCCAGACGATATAAAACGGCGTGCAGCTGAGGCGGTCGTGGCGCGACTGACAGTTTGCTAGCGTATCTCCGAGGGCCACGCGCGGATTTGTGGTGGGTTGTGCAACCTCCGTCCGAGAACACGGCGCTCAGCTGGACAGCGGCGAGTGTGTCTGCAGAGATCGTGCGCGCAGCACGTCACATCGCGTAGCTCTGTCCTGCCGCAAGGTAAGCAGCTGTTCATTGTGGCGGAGCGCCAGTTTCTGCACGGCCTTACGCCGCGTTTATTCTTCAGCCTTCTGTACGTGCACATACCGGCCTGTGACACTATGGAGCTATCCAGTGTAACAGCGAAGCTATCGCTCCCTCCCCCTCCCCCCCCCCCGCCCCACTCAACCAACCGGTCCACTCCCCTACGTCCTTCCGTTACTCCCTTCATTGTGGAATCATCGAGGGACACGCTATTCCCTATGAATGATCTCTGACTTCCTTTTACTACTCCCCTGGGTAATGGTTGGTCTTATCGACTACCGGTTTGTTGATACGTCTAATTCTTTTGTGATGAAAAGAAAAAAAATGGCTCTGAGCACTATGGGACTCAACTTCTGAGGTCATTAGTCCCCTAGAACTTAGAACTAATTAAACCTAACTAACCTAAGGACATCACAAACATCCATGCCCGAGGCAGGATTCGAATCTGCGACCGTAGCGGTCTTGCGGTTCCAGACTGCAGCGCCTTTAACCGCACGGCCACTTCGGCCGGCTTTGTGATGAAAAGGCTTCGAACGAGACACGGACGGAAGTTGTCTTACAAATCCGTTTCTCTCGTAAAATAGTCATTTAGCATTGTTGGTTGGGGGGGGGGGGGGGCAGCGACGTTAACACCTCTCTTTTTGTTTTTCCGCTGAGATTTGTTCACGAACGTTAACGTAAGTCTACTTCATATATAAATGACCTAGTAGATAGTGTCGGAAGTTCCATGCGGCTTTTCGCGGATGATGCTGTAGTTCAAATGGTTCAAATGGCTCTGAGCACTATGGGACTTAACATTTGAGGTCATCAGTCCCCTAGAACTTAGAACTACTTTAACCTAGCTAACCTAAGGACATCACACACGCCCATGCCCGAGGCAGGATTCGAACCTGCGGCCGTAACGGTCACGCGGTTCCAGACTATAGCGCCTAGAACCGCTCGGCCACTCCGGCCGGCGATGCTGTAGTATACAGAGAAGTTTCAGCATTAGAAAATTGCAGCGAAATGCAGGAAGATCTGCAGCGGATAGGCACTTAGTGCAGGGAGTGGTAACTGACCCTTAACATAGACAAATGTAATGTACTGCGAATACATAAAAGAAGGATCCTTTATTGTATGATTATATGATAGCGGAACAAACACTGGTAGCAGTTACTTCTGTAAAATATCTGGGAGTATGCGTACGGAACGATTTGAAGTGGAATGATCATATAAAATTAATTGTTGGTAAGGCGGCTGCCAGGTTGAGATTCATTGGGAGAGAAAATGTAGTCCATCAACAAAGGAGGTGGCTTACAAAACACTCGTTCGACCTATACTTGAGTATTGTTCATCATTGTGGGATTGACGGAGGAGATAGAGAAGATCCAAAGAAGAGCGGCGCGTTTCGTCACAGGGTTATTTGGTAAGCGTGATAGCGTTACGGAGATGTTTAGCAAACTCAAGTGGCGGACTCTGCAAGAGAGGCGCTCTGCGTCGCGGTGTAACTTGCTGCCCAGGTTTCGAGAGTGTGCGTTTCTGGATGAGGTATCGAATATATTGCTTCCCCCTTCTTATACCTCCCGAGGAGATCATGAATGTAAAATTAGATAGATTCGAGCGCGCACGGAGGCTTTCCGGCAGTTGTTCTTCCCGCGAACCATACGCGACTGGAACAGGAAAGGGAGGCAATGACAGTGGCACGTAAAGTGCCCTCCGCCACACACCGTTGGGTGGCTTGCGGAGTATAAATGTAGATGTAGATACATTTACGCTCTGTTGATTTCAGAATCAAGAGACTCCACTTCACCCACCTTGTAATGATTCACAAATCAATATAATCCGTAATATGTCACTTGCTGATAGCGTGACAAAACTTTAACTACAAGCATTTGGCTCTCATATCGATAACATGTAAGTTTGACGTTAATGAACGTACGTCGTCCCACTATAGCGCCACTGCCCAACGAGGGTGTCACATTATCAGAAAAGAGTACAGTTCTGGTGCGGTACGGACAACAGGTTGCCGTCTGTCAGCAGGTGGTGTCACTTTGGCATCACCACTGGTCCTCGCATCATGGGAACAAGCTCCGGGTTATTAAGCCTCTCCTAGCGGCTTGGACGACTTCCTCTCGGCTCTCTCGTCGCGAGATCCTTTTAACTAGGTTACGTATTGGGCACTGTCTTTTTAGCCATCGCCATTTGTTAAGTGGTGCTCCCCCACCACTTCGTACACATTACGCTCAACTTTTGACGGTCCGCCATTTCCTGGCGGAATGCTCTTTTTTTTAACCGCTTACGTTCCCGTTTGTGTTTTCCGTCCGAGTTATCGGCTGTTCTGTCGGACGACGCGCGGGCTGTCGAACTCTTTTTACTTTTTATCCGTAGTAGCAATATGGCGAAGGCCATTTGCTTTTTGGTTCTGGACCTCCGTTTCTCTACGGCGTACTTTATAGACCTTTCTGCACGTCCCTGTTTTTAGCTTTCTTCTCTTATGATTCTAGTTGTTTGTGCACCCTAAAACAAAACAAACCGGATAAGAGGTGCATCAGTGTAGAAGTGAAATGTCACACCAGCTGGAAACGTACTTCAAATTTAAAGTACACGGGACTGTACGAGTCTTGTAGACAAAAAATCTGCATTGCGCAAGAAGGCATCCTGAAATTCTGGCGGTATATTGACCAAATACAGTGTCGCATCCATCCGTAGGGAAACGGTGCCAGCAGTTTGACCGAGGCTACACAGACGCAGCTGATGATGCTGCCGAGGAAGGAGGGAAATAGACATCGGCCACAGGCAATCTTCTTGGCAAGCTGAAAGATCATCTTGGGGAAAGAAATTCTCCAACGATGTAGACATTCATACGGCGATTCTCGAATTGCTCCGTAACTGACGAGTGTATTTCTATAGTCGAGGAATTGAACGAATGGTAGAACGTTCGGATCGTTGTATACAGACACTTGGTGACACTATTCACCAACATTCTCAATTATTTGCGTTATTTTTAAGTGTAGTGCAGCAATCGATGAGTCACTTTACCTGGCATAATAAAATCCTACTTACTTTCGGAAGTCTCCTCGTATATACAGAACGTAAATGATCACTGTATACAACGTGACACAGTGGTGTAGGTGAAGTCGAGACGTACAAATTGGTACAAGGCATTTGTGGTCCATGGAGCCGGGAAATAGCCTCAAATTCGCCTAAAAAAATCTCCTAAGCTACAGGGATGTGAACCGTGCGAGATTTTGACAAAAATCGTCCTAGAATCTTAAAAACTCCTTGTTCTTGCACTTAAGACATGTGACATTTATTAAGTGATTTAGGTTCCGCCTTTTTGCTAACACACTTTTTTTGTTTTACCCAAACATGTTTTAGCACTTCTGTACCATAATCAGTGTTTTTTTTTTATTGAAAGCTGTAAAAAGTGAACGAACTTTAGGTTGTAACTGATCTATCAAAGTGAGGCCCAAGGAAACTGTTTGTTCGTTTCGCTTCGTACCGTGATTTTACGTTATATGGTTTTTCAGGTTTTCTGCACTGATAGATTGTCATCTGCCATCCAAACGATGTAAATGTTAATTTAACTGGTGATGTTGGGGTAAAAAGAAAAAAGTGTGTTTGCAAAAATACGGATCCTATACCATATAATTTAGCTGCAAACACGGAAAAAAAGAAAAGAGCTTCAGATCCAAAAGATGAATATGTAAAATTGATGTGTGCGTAAATTTTACCTTAAAGTATTGTGAATTTGAACAGGATAAAATTAACAATTAAATCGTTTTGTTTATCCAGCCGTCTTACTGCGGAACTACTGTACTTCAAGGGGTTAATTGAAACCGAATTGTAAACGTAACTAGTTTTGGCGTAACGTTTACAAAAGTCTTCTTTCATTCATTACCCTCGCGGGAAAGCTTAAATTAATAATGTTAGCGAAACAGCAGATTAAACTGGCGGTTAAGAGAACGAGAGGGTACTGAAAATCGCTCGCCTGCACTGTAGCTAATATGTATTTTCTAGTCCAATTTGAAGTTATTTCCCGGATCGAGAGACCGCAAATGTCCTGAATCAAATTGTCCGTCTTGACTTCCCCTACACCACCGTGGTACTTTGTAAATAGTTACCGTTTACACCCTGTTTCGAAAAAATAATTACTTTTTCTCCGTCGAGTCGTAATCACTTAACGTCTGCCCTGTCTTCCATCACCGTTGTAGCTGTAAGGTAATTTGAAAGGATGTCAGTCTTCGCGCAGTTAGGTACCATTTCTTATGTAGTTTAAGTGTAGGTAACTGACGAATGCGTGTGGTGCAAAGCGTAGTGTTTCTGTTGATGACAACGAGAGAAAACCGACACGGTGAAACGCAGTGCCGGCACAGACCCTGCTCCTGTGGAAGACCACCGAGGGGGCCATCTGACGGACGGATTACAGCAAGTGTGACAAGTCCTCAGTCCTCAAGACGCTGTGGAGAGGTTTTAAAATGGAACGCAGGAGATTTTTGCAGAGTGTGTACCCCGTCCCCTTCTTTTCGTGCCTACGAAATACTGGCGACGAAAATTTCTCCGACCACCAGGATTGGAATCGGCTACGGCGTGGTCGAGCGCCAACGCACGTGCGTACGGCAGCGATCTCGCCAATGGCGGCTGATTTCCATTCCTCTGAAGCTGCCGCACACCATGTCACACTCCGGTTTGTAGTATTCTTAAGTAAAAGGAAGAAACATCAGTGGCCTCTAAAATTTGGAGAGGTTAAAATAACAGCTCCTGGTGAGTTTTCCGGGTTGGAATCTTCGTTTGGTACAAATTTTCTCGTAAGCCACGGCGTACTCATTTCTCGATCTCTTTTGTCTTCTGGGAAGATACCGACGACCTTCATGTCTATATTAGTGATGTATTCCATCTCTGCTTTGGTCGTCCACAGAGTTGCCTTCCTTTAGTTCCCAGGTTGCAGGGCCGTTTTAGCAATTGTAGGGGACGCTGTATTCGTGTCTATACCAGCGATGTCCGTAATGGGAGACACACACCAAATCTTTACTACCCTGCGTTGTAAACAAGATTATGACTCGTTGAGGAAGTCACTGCAACCGTTATTGGTCCGGACGATACCGTATAGAAGGAGCGAACAACTTCTCTGCCCAAGTTGCGAGTGTAACAAAATCCGAAGTCACGAGCCTGAATTATGTGCTTAGTGAAACAGGTCCATGTGTCCAAAGCAAATATAAATAACACAGCAGGGTCGTAACAGTAGACTAACGTGGTGCGGGGTAAACAGTTTCATACTGTGTAAACGAGCTTGCAGACCCCTTGCTGCGCGGTCGTATGTTATGAATCGGGGCGAGTTGCACGGTTCATCGAAGGATTTTTCCACGACCACCGTGAGGAGCTTCGACACTAATTCTGTGAGTCAGTACCTTGACACAGTCTGAACCTCCTATTATTCATATTGTCTTGCGGGGGAAAGGGGGAGGGGGGTTACAAAGGAAGTCTCCGATTGATAGAATAGATCCCTTTGTTCGTAATTAGGAGGAAGGCAAGGCTTCAGTAGGAGGGCCTCTGCTAATACACTGCATTGTTGAAACCAAACTTCGAGTTGAGGACAGATTTACTAACCTCACCGGTACCTATGTACCAGCACCAGTTCCCCTTACTTTGTCCTAACAGTCCTAATGGTAGTCAGTAGAATCTTTCTTTAGTCTGACACAAATGCTGGTTTTTCTAAATTTCAATAGTATTTTGCGAAAAGATCATCATATTTTCTCCAAGCTCGCGGACATTACCATAGCTCTCTCGTACCGATCAAACTGACCGGTAGCAAATCCAGCAGTATAGCTTCTTTCTTGCTTCGATTTCTTCCTTTAATCCGATCTGGTTTCAAACAGTATTTAAGAATGCGTCACACGAGTGATGTGTGCGCGGTCGCCTTCACATGTGCGCTCCGCGTGACAGAACTTCCCCAATAAGCCATAACCGACCATTCGCCTTTCCTACAACTGACCTTCTGTGAAGTTTTATGGCCAGTGTTGCATCTAATACAGATCTCCGAACTGAGAAAGCAATACACTACTAAATAAACTATCTGTGCACATAGGCAGTACTCTGCAGATTGCGCCATACAACAGATTTTCCTTCTAGAACAAGTTCTGGTTGTGTAATGATGTGTTCTCAAGTGTTGTTCACACGAAGGTCGGAATAAAACGAAATAAATGTTAGGTTATAAGACCTGATTAGCAACCGTGTAGCTACACTACTGACAATTAAAATTGCTACACCACGAAGATGAGGTGCTACAGACGCGAAATGTAACCGACAGGAAGAAGATGCTGTGATATGCAAATGATTAGCTTTTCAGAGCATTCACAAAAGGTTGGCGCCCGTGGCGACACCTACAACGTGCTGACATGAGGAAATTTTCCAAGCGATTTCTCAAACACAAACAGCTGTTGACCGGCGTTGCCTGGTGAAACGTTGTTGTGATGCCTCGAGTAAGGAGGAGAGAAATGCGTACCATCACGTTTCCGTCTTTGATAAAGGTCGGATTGTAGCCAATCGCGATTGCGGTTTATCGTATCGCGACATTGCTGCTCACGTTAGTCGAGATCCAATGACTGTTAGCAGAATATGGAATCGGTGGATCCCAACGGCCTCGTATCACTAGCAGTGGAGATGACAGGCATCTTATCCGCATGGCTGTAACGGATCGTGCAGCCACGTCTCGATAACTGAGTCAACAGATGGGGACGTTTGCAAAACAACAACCATCTGGAACAGTACGACGACGTTTGCAGCAGACGGACTATCAGCCCGGAGACCATGGCTGCGGTTACCCTTGACGCTGTATCACAGACAGGAGCGCCTGCGATGGTGTACTCAACGTCGAATCTGGGTGCACGAATGGCAAAACGTCATTTTTTCGGATGAATCCAGATTCTGTTTACAGCATCATGATGGTCGCATCCGTGTTTGGCGACATCGCGGTGAACGCACATTGGAAGCGTGTATTCGTCATCGCCATACTGGCATATCACCCTGCGTGAAGGAATGGGGTGCCATTGGTTACACGTCTCGGTCACCTCTTGTTCGCATTGACGGCACTTTGAACAGTGGACGTTACATTTCAGATGTGTTACGACCCGTGGCTCTACCCTTCATTCGATCCTTGCGAAACCCTACATTTGAGCAGGATAATGCACGACCGCATGTTGCAGGCCCTGTACGGGCCTTTCTGGATACAGAAAATGTTCGACTGCTGCCCTGGCCAGCACATTCTCCAGATCTCGCACCAATCGAAAACGTCTTGGTCAATGGTGGCCGAGCAACTGGCTCGTCACAATACGCCAGTCACTACCCTTGATGAACTGTGGTATCGTGTTGAAGCTGAGCTGCATGGGCAGCTGTACCTGTACACGCATCAAAGCTCTATTTGACTCAATACCCAGGCGTATCAAGGCCGTTATTACGGCCAGAGGCGGTTGTTCTGGGTACTGATTTCTCAAGGTCTATGAATCCAAATTGCGTGAAAATGTAATCACATGTCAGTTCTAGTATATTTGTCCAATGAATACCCGTTTATCATCTGCATTTCTTCTTGGTGTAGCAAGAACACTGCCTATCGGTAACTCCTCATACATGGTTGCTATAGGATGGAGTATTGCGTTGGAAATTTATTTAAACTTCAGGTTGAACTTTACTTTGCTTCTACATACTTAATTTCCAGTTATCCATGAACGATAAGCGAGCCAGCACAGGTCGTAGCCCACGCCTCAATGGTCCTATTCTCGGGAATGCTGAGAACGCCCGCAAGCGACGATAAAAATCCTGCGAGTAATCCCTTCCGCGCACCGCGCTTCTGTGAAGCCTGTTGCGTCATGTAACACCTCGGATGACGCAGCAATGTCTAGCGGACGGCTAGTGGCTTCAAGACGCAGTCTTTCCTTGTCGCGCCGAAGGAGATTACCGAGAGAAGGGCCCTGGAAAATCACAAAGGCAAAAAGAGTTGTATGTCTGATCCAACCATTCATTTTATTTCTAATTCAGAATAACAGTCCACAAAAATGTCATTGTTGATAATTAATATTTCCAAGACTTCTGGCCTACGCTCAGTTCTTATGTCGCGTGATGCCTTTTTGAAATGCCAATTTATGAGATTATTCCTCCTGCATTTCACTTAGGTTCAGGATAGCACCTTGAGAGACAGTGCCAAAATTTGTTTTTGGGCGTCCTGTATCGAAAGCTATGTTACATATGATGCGTATTTCGTAAAAAAAAGTAATACGAAGATCGTGATAGCTTCTTTCACTAAATACGCCTCTGTAACCATCATGTTTGCGTACGAGGAAGGAAAAGACGCGTAACTATAATAATTTTTATTGAAATATCATAGAGCTAGAGGAAAAGTATTATAAAAGGAACTTGGAAAATTATCTACAGAATTTTTTGTTGAGTGGAGCAATGCTTGGTTCTGCTTCACAAGAAAGGACAGCAGCAAAGCGACAAAGAAACAGTACACCTAAAAGCCGCCTCCTCTGTAACGTAAAAGATATTTATTAATATTATCACATGCTGCGTACGAAAAAACACTCAATTTTAATCAATCAAAGGAATTAGCCAGTTTTAGAAGCAGACACAGCGCAATGGACAGTTTGCAAGTTACGGATGAGAGCGGAGTAATGAGTTTGAATTAATACTGTGTGTGGTACACGTAGTTATATTTTTTGAGAAATTTTCGATCCTGTTTCAATAAAATCTGTACTTGCAACATCTGGCAGCAAGCGACTCGCTCAGTCTATGTTCATACACAGAATGTTCACAAATGCCACAGACTTCATCAGAATAGAGAGATGTGTGAAAGTGTGTATGGCAAGGAAACTCCGTATTACCAAATCTATTCTGAGCAGCCCAGCAAGATGTTTTCAGGCATCTAAATCGTGAAAAACTTGTTAATGGTGCCTCCCAAAATTACCTTCGTTTTGTGAATATCATTCTTCAACAAAAAATAGGCGAACGAAAGAGAGCATGCTTGAAAGTACGCCTGTAAATCATTTATAGTAAGACAAAAAAAAGGATTAGCACTACAGCGACAAGAAGGCAGGACAAATAAATAAATAACTAAGTCATAGAACAAGTTCATCTCGATGTGGGGGATTTTTTTTGTCACGAACAGAAAATCAGCATGGTAGGGTTCGCTGATGATACAGCAGAGGTCGCCGAAGTTAGACAGGAACAGAATCCGTTGCTTAATGAATCACCGTCATAACTGGTGGCTATAATACGCACGTATACAAAAAGAAAACTCAGGTAATGGTGTGTGCACATCAGTTGAACGTGCTGGATAACATATTATTAAACTTGGACAAGAGACTTCCGAAGATGTAAACCACATTTGCTATCCGGTAATATAATAATGGAACATGCAGGAAAGACGTAGTACCAAGGTTTCTGTAAGGTAAAAGGACTTTATAAAGAGAAACAATTGCTGTCATCTATAAATACGAACGTTGAGGCCAGAAAAGAATTCAAGAAAAGCTATATTAAGAGCACACAGATGGACAATGAGAGTGAAACGATAGGACGCCTTTAAATGTAGTATTACATGAGACAGCTGACGATCAGACGGGATGACCGAGTATGGAATGAGAATGTCCTGCTATAACTTGTCAAGAAAAATGCCCATTAAAAATGCATTGAATCAAAGAATTTGGTTTGGCCCATAATACAATATGAGTCGTTGCTGAAAACTTGGTTGGAGAGATGATACACTGAAGAGCCAAAGAAACTGGTACACTTGCCTAAAATCGTGTAGGACCCCCGCGAGCACGCACAAGTGCTGCAACACGACGTGGCATGGACTCGGCTAATGTCTGAATTAGTGCTGTAGGGAATTGACACCAAGAATCCTACAGGGTTGTCCATAAATCCATCTGAACAACATGTTGCAAGGCATCCCAGATATGCTCAATAATGTTCATGTCTGGGGAGTGTGGTGGCCAGTAGAAGTGTTCAAACTGAGACGAGTGTTCGTGGAGCCACACTGTAGGAATTCTGGACGTGAGGCGTGTCACATTGTCCCGATGAAATTGCCCACGTCCATTGGAATGCACAATGGACGTGAATGGATGCAGGTGATCAGACAGGATGCTTACATACGTGTCGCCTGTCAGAGTCGTATCTAGACGTATCAGAGGTCCCACATCACTCCAACTGCACACGTCCCACACCATTGCAGAGCCCCCACCAGTTCGAACAGTCCCCTGCTAACATACAGGATCCATGGATTCAGCTTTAAGACATGTTTTGGACAGTGACAGCCCAATTTATCCATGTCTACCAACGTCATTTTTACTGGAGGCCATGCTTTGGACATCGGCATTCCAGTTAATGAGCTAACTGACGAACTAGTCACAGAATCAATGGGAATGGAAAACTAGAACCAGAATTCTAAGTGCTAACATAAGGTCACCCATGAGATGCCACATCCAGAGGACATGGGAAGAAGAATGGCAAAAATACTGCTCAGTCCAATAAACTAGAACAATCAGTAACACCACCAAGGGCTAGCAGACATCACTATGAAGCTCAAGAAGAGCAACTATTAGCTTATTCCGTCTCCGAATCGTACATAAAAATTTCTTAATAATTTGCACTACGGAGGGAAGGACCTGCAGAATACGTTTGTGGAGCAGCCCTAACCGTTCGGCAAATCCTCTAAGATTGCAAAACAAGACATGCGACGTCGCTTGGACCTAGAAAACCATCTACGATAGTTTACAGCAGGTGGCGTAACGTACTGCTGCTCCTACGGAATGGATATTTCGACAAGATTTATAGTCGTCACGTTTAATGTCGGCTAATGTCGCTCTCGCCACCGCTCTATTCCCGATGCGACATCATTCTTCGTTTCGAAATAGACTTCAGACATAGACTTCTAGAACATAGTAGGTAAGAACGAAATGTTTTGCTTATGCAATGACAGTTATGTTTTTTTTATTGGAGATAAAATCTTCTGTGTTTCTAAGTCGCGTCTGTTTCTCTTCATATTACTTCACGACTTGAAAAGAAGAAATTCGAAGAGCAAAATGGCGCGACTAAACAACCTACAAGATTTTACTTCACTGACAAGGGCCACGAAAGCCTGGAGATATATGTATTCATTAATTTAGTTATTCATGTATGAAATGTTATGCGTGCGATAGCATTATTGCTATGAAAAAGAAGTCTCGCACATAGGTCCTCAATACTACGAGACCATTGAGGGAATAATAACACTTAGTTATCTTTTAAAGTTATCTCATCGTCATCATTATCTACTGGACGTTGATAAGCATCGGCAGCTATTCGCGACTGACTCTGGCGTGGTGCTATTTTTCCCCGGTCAGAAGCGCTAGCGAAGTCCATAGCAGAAGTGTTCGTGACCAGTCTCACCAGAAGTGGCCCTTCAACCGAGGCGTCCCAAGAAGTGTTCCCTCAAGGGCCACTTCCCAACAACTCTCTCTCTCTCTCTCTCTCTCTCTCTCTCTCTCCCTCTCCCTCTCCCTCTCCCCCGCTCTTCCCTCCCTCTCCCTCTTCGTCTGTCCTTCCCGTCCTCTGTCCCACAAGATCCAGCAAACCTTACACTGGCTTCATCTCTCTTGGTTTACAAATTACGTCTTTATTATCTTGCCACGCTTAGAGTTGTAAGACCTCCTCTTACATCCAACCAAGTATTCTTAATGCTGAGGAAATCAAAGCAGGAGGATAAGTATATGCCACAGTCACATACGAGGTAACAGTGAACAGAAACCAAAAAACATTATTAAGTTACCTGGAAAGAACAGTTTTTTTACAGACACTGAACCGTTTTAATTCGTGGTTTGAGAGCCAAAAATTCTATTTTAGCTATAAAAAAATGGTTCGAATGGCTCTGAGCACTATGCGACTTAACTTCTGAAGTCTCAGTCGCCTAGAAGTTAGAACTAATTAAACCTAACTAACCTAAGGACATCACACACATCCATGCCCGAGGCAGGATTCGAACCTGCGACCGTAGCGGTCGCTCGGTTCCAGACTGGAGCGCCCAGAACCGCACGGCTACTCCGGCCGGCTTTTAGCTATAATTCCTCACTCAGTGGCGTTGCATATTGCATACGTTCTAGACTGTCCGTCATAGATAACTAATGTACGACAGCCAGATACATTTATGAACAACTTGATGTTTCAATAAATCAATCTTAACTTTACGAACTCCACTGAGAACAGGCAACAGAAATCCGTTACCCACCTCTCTTCACAAACCAAAATTACTCGCCCGTATTCACTTGGATCTTGTCTTACAATCTCAGAGGGAAGCTCGAATGCTCGTACGATGCGTAACGCTAAACTACCATTTGTTATTTGACCTCAGTAATACTTTCGCTTGCATGTGTAAATTTCAGTGTGTCTCCTTTTTCTTGACTTAAACGGTTGCGAATTCGCGAATCTTAAAGCTTCACATAAGCAACAGCAGCAAACTGTCAAAGGTCTACACCAATAACAACTTCCTCGACATCAGAACTGTGAAAGTCAGATAAACTAGGCTTCGCACATTCACGATCAAAGCTAAACTTCGAAGTATCTCGCCTTGAAATCAATGGCAGCTTGAAATAATAGGCATTAACAAAAAAAAGTGCACCAACGGCATAATATTAAACATTTCAAACATCTGAACAATAACTAAATATTCAACAACGATCAATACACCAAACTCGTCTCTCTTTCAGTAGCACGCAGTCAGTGTAAACACGTCCTTCCTCGACGAGGCCTCGAGCCCTTCTACCGATCGAGCTATCGAATCACGTCGTTCATTTTTCACCCATTTTCTTGTGTTCAGATAGTTTTGTCTACCGAAGGCAAGGAGCACGATTCGACTTCCGTCCCGAACGCAGTCTTAATCTATCACAAAATTTTCAAAATAGAAGGTCCTCCACTTGAGTGCCAAAAAAAAAATCTGTTAAATTTCGGTTGTACAATAAAACATACAGACTTAAGGCTGTCATTAAAAGAAAGGCGTTTTTCGTTCTGACGAGATATTTTCACTGAATTTTAATCAGCAGCTTTCTGCTCCGAATGCGAAAATATTTTGTTGATTCGATCTACATACGCGGAATTGACCATTGTAATAAAATAAGAGAAATCAGAGATCACACGGAAAAGATGCTCATTTTCCCATGTGCTATTAGAGAGTGGAACAGTCTACAAATAGTGTGAACTATGAACCATACGGCAAGCACTCAAGTGTGAATTGTAGAGATGGCGACCGGCCGGAGTGCCCGCGCGGTTCTAGGCTCTACAGTCTGGAACCGCGCAACCGCTACGGCCGCAGGTTCGAATCCTGCCTCGGGCATGGATGTGTGTGATGTCCTTAGGTTAGTTAGGTTTAAGTAGTTCTAAGTTCTAGGGGACTGTTGACCACTGCAGTTAAGTCCCATAGTGCTCAGAGCCACTTGAACCATTTCAAGAGTTGGCGAAAATGAAGTTCATACTGTATGTTCTTGACAAAGCTCGTCTAGGTAATTCTATACGTTGCTGCGAATTGAAAGGATGGAATATGTGTCGTACAAACTTTTTAAAATCTCAGTATTTATTTGCTTGAGAAGATTACAGGGTGGTCACAAACAATTTAAATATCTTGTGTTGTAGGGTAGACTGTGCTGAGGAATAATTTTTCAGAAGAAAGTTCGATACGTCGTGCCGTTTCCGAGTTAACTAGCATTTGGGTTAGCCAGTCAGGCCGTTTCGCGCGCGAATTCAAACTGTCCGCCAGAGACGGTGTCGCCCAACGCATTCTTCGTGTGGTTTCTTAAAACCGAGCTAGAGAGCGATATAGAAATTAAACGTGGGACAGTAATATGGACTGAAACCGAGCCAGTGGTTGAGCAATCTCGTGCTATATCATCTACGCTATGAGAACAACTGGTACTAATTGTATACGGCAGGCCGCTTGAATTCGCGTGCGCAACGGCCTAATTGGCTTCCTTGAATGCTAATTAACTAGGAAACAGCGCAACGTTTCGAAATTTTTTCTTAACAATTATTTTTCAGCGCAACCTATCCCGCAAGACCCTTACAAGATTTTCAGACTGTTTCTGACCACTCTGTGTACACGTAAACAGAACACTGCCAGTTATTATTCAGCGCACTTCCTCTTAATTATTGCGGATCATCATCTTTTTGATTGGCAAAAAACATAAAAACTGAATTTCACACCCCCACTTCAGTGAATGTGTTTCACTGTTGAAGCAATATTATTTTTAAAAAACTTTGACTACTATTTATATTAATATGTTATAATTTATACACAGTGCGCCCTTTTCTTTGTTCGGGTACGTATTGCCAAACATAAATTTTTTTTCGCTTTTAAGATATTGGCTCTGTTTCATTGGAGAACACTTACACAAAAAATATCAGTTCCTCATGCAACCTTCACAAAGCGTCACGAAAATAAAGCAAGAAATCCAAATAAAATTTTATAAGAGACGAAAGTACAAAATCTACTGCAATAAGAAAAGCAGGTGTGGCGAGACTAAATGAACTGCACATTTTAGCGGGTGAGGCCACAGTCACGTCAACGGCAAAACTTTCTTGCAGAGAATCCTTCAAGGTAATCTTCAGTGCCATTTATTTTTGTCAGTAGTTGGTGTGAATGCTGCGGTTAGAAATTGTGAGGTGTGTAGACTTTCCTTGACGTGGTGTGAATCGAGCTTTATGCGATGCTTATGTGCCGCCTATAGGCCTCACATACTGATCCGATAACCAGTTTCTAACATTCTAGAACTTCATCTTCGTAATCAGGGCAGATATGGGCTACATAAATATTCTTTCAGAGATCTTGGAAGTTGTTGAAATTCTGTCTCTTACGGGATATTGTGTAAGGTAAAAAATTTCAGCGTGCTACAGCTATATATCATGCGTTTCTTGCCTCGTACAGTAGAAAGCGCAGCCATAGGCCAAACACATCGTGGAGAAGCCTCTTACGTAAGAACATAAATTAAAATTATCCATAATTCGCAGTTGTGGGCGCGACCGTATTGAATACACGGGAAATGTAATACACCGCGACTTCGGTCACAAATATTGGTGCATTGTTATGTTTGATGCAAAAGGGTTCTTTTTTTAATAAATTCGTGAACATATGCACGTTGCGCGTAGTGATGTGTTATTGTGAAGTGCAGTTTTCAACCTTAAATACCAGTAGGAATGTACCTCGCAGCTGCCGCTCGCTGTGGCCGATGTGCGATGAGCATAAATCTTCCATATTCTGTATTTGGTGACTTCCATACATTTGTGTGAAATGCTCGTAGCTAGTCTGACTAAGCTGATAAGGTTAAAGATCAATTTCTACCCTTAACTTGTCTCTCACAGAGACGATTTCCTTGTGTACATTAATATATTAAAAATTATCCCACCAACTTGCTGATATCCTTCATAAAGAGCTATTTATGCTTCTGTAATGATTGGAGCACATGTAATTCAAAGTGCAGATTTTATTTCTTCATGTTGAAGTTTGAATGTCTTAAAAAAAAACCTTTCCTGATGTTAAACTTAATTCTTTCTGGTAATTTACTCAGTAACACTCTCTTCTGTTGTATTTCTTTAACATGAGCATAATTGCAATGATCAAACTGTTTTTGTTTAAATCATTTCATGTATAACATGTGTACATGGTTAGAACATGTACTTAGTATGTGTTTGGAATATGTAACATTGTTTCTTTAATAAATGTTTTTATATAAATGAAAAGCAGTTCGAGGCGCTTCAGTCCAGAACCGCGCTGCTGCTACGGTCGCAGGTTCGAATCCTGCCTCGGGCATGGATATGTGTGATGTTCTTAGATTAGTTAAGTAGTTCTAAGCCTAGGGGACTGATGACCTCAGATGTTAAGTCCCATAGTGCTTAGAGCCATTTTTGTACCGAGCAGCTTCTCTGAAACGCACTTTCCTACAACTTCATCTCGTTGAAGAGTAATAAATCATTTGGAATCACTATGGGACTCAACATCTGAGGTCATCAGTCCCCTTGAACTTAGAACTACTTAAACCTAACTAACCTAGGCCGGCCGAAGTGGCCGTGCGGTTAAAGGCGCTGCAGTCTGGAACCGCAAGACCGCTACGGTCGCAGGTTCGAATCCTGCCTCGGGCATGGATGTTTGTGATGTCCTTAGGTTAGTTAGGTTTAAGTAGTTCTAAGTTCTAGGGGACTAATGACCTCAGCAGTTGAGTCCCATAGTGCTCAGAGCCATTTGAACCAACCTAAGGACATCACACACATCCATGCCCGAGGCAGGATTCTAACCTGCGACCGTAGCAGTCGCGCGGTTCCGGACTGAAGCGCCTAGAGCCGCTCTGCCACCGCGGCAGGCAAGCAAATCACACGTAATGATGGAATCCGAAACGCACTAATTCATTTTGTAAGACCAATAGCTCGAATATTTGTGACTGAAGGCCGTGTTTATTATACTTTCCGCGTATTATGTGAGAGACCTTATGGTCTAGTGAACTGTATTGCCAGAACTTTTCTTCTTCACTCGAGCGTTAGTCACTAAGGGCTGTTGCGGCTCCAATCCATTTCTTCGTCGTTCTACGCTTCTTTGCTATGCCGGATGGTTGTCTGAAGCTATTTTGGAGAGCTCCTCTCATACATCTGTTTTACACGGCTTATACGTTTTTTTCCGGTGCTTGCCACTGTCTCCAGAAAACTATAAACTTCGAGGTTTTCTCCAGCTCTTTTTCTTCCTGATGTGGTTTAACCACGAGGCTGTTTCTATTCCTCAAAGAAATCATATTTCGGCTGCTTTAACTCTGCTTTTTCATGTGGAAGCCATGAACTGTGTTTCGCGTCCACAGGGACCAAGGGTATTGCCATTGTAAGGCTTTGTCTCTCTTTTCTGAATTTCCTTCTCGGCGTTCCCATAACTGTTCCACACGTATAATTACATATATCAGATTTTTTTGATTACTACTTACTTCATTTATACATGATATACGACACCCCAGGAAGTTGAAATTATTTAATATGTTGTAACGGAACAGTTCCTCAAGAAACTTAAAGTACAATGCAACTTTATTGTAAAGCTTTTGCCGAAAGTTGCCATGATGTGCTGTGCGTATAACGGAAGAATGACAGAGTTAATGTCACGCTAAACTGCCTTAAACAGAGATAGTACGAGCTGGAGCCATCACTTTAATTCAGCTACTAACTGTCGCTTCTATTTCCCTCTAATATGATATGAAATGATATTATGGCTTTATTGGCCGGGAGTTGTTCAACCGACAGGTACAAGTCTCTCTATTTGAGAACGCTTCGGCGATTTTCGCGTCTAATGAAGATGAGGACAGCACGAACTCCCACTCCCGAGCGGAGAAAATGTTCGGCCCGATCGGAAATCGAACCCGGGATCCGCGATATAGAGGCAGTGACGCTAACCACTTCTTTTCTGTCTTTCTTACTATCTTCCTAAGCCTTTGAATGGCCGTGCGCTACAGTCTGGAGCCGAGCGACCGCTACGGTCGCAGGTTCGAATCCTGCCTCGGGCATGGATGTGTGTGATGTCCTTAGGTTAGTTAGGTTTAATTAGTTCTAAGTTCTAGGCGACTGATGACCTCCGAAGGTAAGTCGCATAGTGCTCAGAGCCATAAGCCTTTGAATGGACACTCCACCCGGAGTTGAGTGCACCACGACCACCACACCAGTATTAATAACGAAAGGAAGGTCAGCATTGGTCGTTGAAGTAGAAATCTTTACGTCTGTTGCAAATCAATTTCAGTCATTGCGAGACCATCATCAGTGCTAGGGCTTTAATACTAGCACCGATGATAGTCACGCAGTGACTGAAATCGATTTGCAACAGGAATAAAAATGAAGCTTCCTGGCAGATTAAAACTGTGTGCCGGACCGAGACTCGAACTCGGGACCTTTGCCTTTCGCGGGCAAGTGCTCTACCGACTAAGCTACCCACGCACGACTCACGACCCCTCCTCACACCTCTACTTCCACGAGTACCCCGTCTCCTACCTTCCAAACTTCACAGAAGCTCTCCTGCAAACCTTACAGAACTAGCACTCCTGGAAGAAACGATATTGCGGAGACATAGCTTAGCCACAGCCTGGGGGATGTTTCCAGAATGAAATTTTCACTCAGCAGCGGAGTGTGCGCTAATATGAAACTTCCTAAACTTCCTGGTAGATTAAAACTGTGTGCCGAACCGAGACTCGAACTCAGGACCTTTGCCTTTCGCGGGCAAGTACCCTACCGACCTTTCTTTTAATTAAAAAATTTCGATTTATTTGACGAGATACGAACCTTCGACCTTTTACACGTCGGGTGAATACGCTATCCACTACGCTTTGCAATCGCACACGCCTACTGAGCTACCCAAGCACGACTCACGACCAGTTCTCACAGCTCATGGTAACTCAGTCGATAGAGCACTTGCTCACAAAAGTCAAAGACCCCAAATTCGAGTCTTGGTCCAGCACACAGTTTTAATCTGCGAGGAAGCTTCATTTCAACTCACACTCCGCTGCAGAGTGAAAATTTCATTCTAGAAATCAAGATTTCTACTTCAGCAACCAAGGCTGACCCTTGTTTTCTTAAATATATCTCTATATTTCTGCATCATTTTTCTTCTCCACTTCTGTGCGGATGTCACATGACATCTCTCAAATTCCAACGTTTATTACAGAGGGCAGTAAGTCTCCTGACCGAACATTTTATCGAGTAAAACAGAAGTAATATCCAACGTTCTCCAAGGAAGTGTTACAGGCCCTCTATTGTTCCTGATCTACATTAACGACCTAGGAGACAATCTGAGTAGCCGGCCGGGGTGGCCGAGCGGCTCTAGGCGCTGCAGTCTGGAACCGCGCGACCGCTACGATCGCAGGTTCGAATCCTGCCTCGGGCATGGATGTGTGTGATGTCTTTAGGTTAGTTAGGTTTAAGTAGTTCTAAGTTCTAGGGGACTGATGAGCTTAGAAGTTAAGCCCCTTGGTGCTCAGAGCCATTTGAACCAATCTGAGTAGCCGTCTTAGATTGTTTGCAGATGATGCTGTCATTTACCGTCTTGTAAAGTCATCAGATGATCAAAACGACTTGCAAAATGATTTAGATAACATATCTGTATGGTGCGAAGAGTGGCAATTGACCCTGAATAAGGAAAAGTTCAAATGGTTCAAATGGCTCTGAGCACTATAGGACTTAACTTCTGAGGTCATCAGTCCCCTAGAACTGAGAACTACTTAAACCTAACTAACCTAAGGACATCACACACAGCCAGGCCCGAGACAGGATTCGAACCTGCGACCGTAGCAGCAGCGCGGTTCCGGACTGAAGCGCCTAGAACCTCTCGGCCACTCCGGCCGGCCTAAGGAAAAGTGTGAAATTACTCACATGAGTACTAAAAGAAATCAGCTAAATTTCGATTACACGATAAGTCACACAAATCTGAAAGCTGTAAATTCAACTAAATACTTAGGGATTACAACTACAAATAACCTAAATTGGAACGATCACATAGATAATATTGTGGATAGAGCAAACCAAAGACTGCGATTCATTGGCAGAACACTTAGAAGGTGCAACAGGTCTACTAAAGAGACTGCTTACACCACACTTGTCCGCCCTATTCTGGAGTATTGCTGTGCGGTGTGGGATCCGCATCAGGTGGGACTGACGGATGACATCGAAAAATTACAAAGAAGGGCAGCTCGTTTTGTATTATCGCGAAATAGGGGAGATAGTGTCACAGACAAGATACGTGAATTGGAGTGGCAATCGTTAAAACAAAGGCGTTTTTCGTTGCGACGGGATCTTCTCATGAAATTTCAATCACCAGTTTTCTCCTCCGATTGCGAAAACATTCTGTTGGCACCCACCTACATAGAGAGAAATGATCATCACGATAAAATAAGAGAAATTAGGGCTCGCACATAAAAATTTAGGTGCTCGTTTTTCCCGCGTGCCGTTCGAGACTAGAACGGTAGAGAGCTTGAAGGTGGCTCATTGAACCCTTTGCCAGGCACTTTGTTGTGAATAGCAGAGTAATCACGTAGATGTAGATTATGATGATGATCAAATGATGAGGACAACACACCCACCCAGTTCCCGGGCAGAGAAAATCCCCAACCCGGCCGGGAATCGAACCAGGGACCTCGTGATCCAGAAGCAGGAACGCTCGCCACTAGACCACGAGCTGCGGACGAAACTACATAAAATCATCCCCTCCAAAATATTCACACACAACTTGGTAACATAAGAACTAGAGATAAATCAGCTGAAGCGCTTTGCTATAAACAATATTCAGTGAGCGCATGTATTTACAGCACTGGCTCACAAGGCCGATTTCCACGCGACACAACAATACCTCACCAAATGAAACACACAAAACTGGACTAAAGACAGAAACATATTCATTCATGCATTTCAGTCAGCACAAATACACTTTATTCACTTACTCTTAACCGTACAGCATTGAACATATTAAGTGGTAATCTGAATAAACAACGTCAACTAATTGCAATGTAGTCGCCTAAAATATATCTTAATTTAAAAACACAAGATGCCAGGTGCAATGCAGCACGATTATGATTACGACTTTGAGCTATCAAACATACAATCAAGTTTCCATACCTGATTCTTTACTTTAACTATGAGAACTAGTGTATAGCGCCTCATTCTTTTATTATTCTTGAAGACAGAGGAACAAATTTCAGGCAGGGGAGGACAAAGTTAATCTCACAATAATCACAATAGTCTGAGATTAGGTGTGTATAAAGTTAAAGTGGTCAGTTTACAAACTGAACAGAACCGAACTAAACTGCGGCAGTCTATCGACATACTACCGTAGGTGTAGAGTCGTAGGAAATGCTGCCGACGTCTCCGGTTTCGTCAAGAAGCGAATCCTCACTCGCTTGGTCGTCTTGAACATTCTCCAGTACTGCTACGAGAATATAACAGGTACAGATTACCCTCATGATGTTTCTAAATAACGAATGACCACCACTTATCAAATAGTTCACTCACATTCCAGGCTCTCTTTTTGTCGATGACTTCGCGATCTACTGCAGTGCCCAGAGAACATGCCTCCTGGAGCGCTGCCTTCAGCGTTGTCTAGACAGCCTATACTCATGGAGTGTGGCAAATGGCTTCCGGTTCTCTGAAGAGAAGACGGTTTGCATCAACTTTTGGCGATATAAAGCGTTCCTTCCGCCATCCTTACATCTCGGTCCCGTTGTTCTCCCCTTCGTGGAAACAACTAAGTTTCTAGGGCTCACACTGGACAGGAAACTTTGTTGGTCTCCGCACGTCTCTTATTTGGCTGGCCGTTGTACACGTTCCCTTAATGTCCTCAGTGGTTCATCTTGGGGAGCGGATTGCACTGTCCTGCTTCGCTTGTATCGGTCCATAGTCCGATCAAAGCTGGATTCGTCTGCTCGGCCATCCCTCTTACGCCGTCTCAACTCCATCCACCATAGGGGGTTACGACTTGCGACCGGAGCATTCTACACTAGTCCCGTCGAGAGTCTATATGCTGAAGCTGCCGAATTACCATTGACCTACCGGCGCGACGTACTGCTTTGTCGGTATGCCTGCCGGCTGTTGTCAATGCCCGACCACCCCTCTTATCAGTCCTTCTTCGCCGATTCTCTCGACCGTCAGTATGGGTTGTATGTGTCTGCCGTGCTGCCCCCTGGAGTCCGCTTTCGTCGCCTGCTTCGACAATTGGATTTTGCCCTCCCTACCACCTTCAGAGAGGGTGAGAGCCCGACACCACCTTGGCTCCAGGCTCCGGTTCATATTTATCTCGACCTCAGCTCGCTACCGAAGGAGGGTACTCCGGCTGCAGTGTATTGCTCACGGTTTGTCGAACTTCGTGCGCGACTTGCCAGTCACACCTTTATTTACACTGATGGCTCCAAAACTGACGATGGTGTCGGCTGTGCCTTTGTCGTCGGGGCCGTCGCCTTTAAATACCGGCTCCTCGACCAATGTTCCAGCTTTACGGCCGAGCTTTTTGCTCTACATCAGGCCGTTCAGTATGCCCGCCGCCACCGCCATTCATCGTATGTACTCTGCTCTGATTCACTCAGTGCTCTTCAGAGCCTTGGAGCTCCATATCCGGTCCATCCCTTGGTGCAACGGATACAGCAGTCCCTCCATTCTTTTGCTGCAGATGGCTCTCCTGTCAGCTTTCTGTGGGTTCCCGGCCAGGAATGAAGCTGCCGATGCTGCAGCCAAGGCTGCAGTCCTCCTGCCTCGGCCAGCCTCCCATTGTGTCCCGTCATCTGACGTTAGTGGGGATGTTTGTAAGAGGCTTGTGTCGTTGTGGTGGGATACTTGGTCATCCCTTCAAGGAAACAAGCTCCGGGCAGTAAAACCGCTCCCAACTGCTTGGACAACGTCCTCCCGACCATCTCGGCGAGAAGAGGTCCTTCTGACCAGGTTGCGGATTGGGCATTGCCGGTTTAGCCACCGCTACCTGCTCTCCGGTGACCCAGCCCCGCAGTGCCCTTGTGGTCATGCATTAACAGTGCGCCATGTTTTATTGTCGTGTCCCCGTTTTAGTCAATCTCGTGTTGCCTGTCTCTGCCATCTACTTTACAGGATATTTTAGCTGATGACGCTCGAGCAGCTGCTCGTGTTCTTCGTTCCATTACTTTGACTGGCTTGTCCAAAGACATCTAACTCTTTCACTCTGCATCCTTGTAAGAACTTTCTGGTGTCCGACCCCCCCCCCCCCCCCCTTGAGTTTTACTAGATTCTATGTGCTCTAACCATTGTGACTGGGCGCTAATGACCTCAGTATTTGAGCGCCCTTAAACCCAAAAAAAAAAAAAAAAAAAAAAAAGAAAGAAAGAAAGAAAGAAAAAAAAACATTCCAGGCTATTGCGGGACCTCTTTTTGCCATGGCGTGTCTGTACTTCCCTCACACGCGACGAACAGTACTTTGTAAGTACGAAATTGATTAACTGACCACCCGCCAAATTGTGTGTTCGTCAAAAAAGTTTTTACGCTGAGGTTTGCGGTCTGTTTCCGTATTTTACGTAGTTACACAAGCTGCTAACACAGAGCATCAAAGACTTGTCGTATTTTAGCATATGCACAGTTCGTAAAGGCTACATATATTTGTGTTAAAAAAGTGTCTAATTTGTTTTCTACCATAACTTTGCACCTGGGATTCTGAGCGAAAAAAATGACGTAAAACTTTCTCTTTTCACGGCCTTGATCCTGTGAGCTGTTTGGTCCCATTGTGCGAGTTTTACGTCCTCACCTAAAACAGTATGATTGTGTAAATCCTTTTGATGTACCCCAGGTCTTATCTCGTCCTCATAAAGATGTGTTGAGTGTGCATTCTTTCTTTATTTCATTGGTATCGTTTGTACTTAATTAATCACTGTATTTTAGATATTAATGATATGTTTCTTCTAATATAGCACTGATACATAATTCCGCAGTTATGGTATCTAATTTATGTTGTATGCAAATAAAAACTAAGTTTTCCTCTAAAGATGTAATCTTTTCTTTTCTAGCATGAATGGCGAGCTGCACAATAACTCACAGTCTCTTGTTGAGAAGAAGAACAACGAACAACCATGCAAGAAAACAGAATTCGATGCTTTGTTTCAATACAGCAAACCACCAAAACCAGGTAACTTAGTTCTTACAATTAAGCATTAAATTCGTCTCCCTAGTCGAACATAATGCAAATACAACTATACTTGTGTTAAAATGCACAGACCATTATATGGCCTGTACCAGAGCGTGCTTTAGGCTGGTTTCACTCGTCTCCCTTTCTTAGCTGGGCGATTGTTTACTCATCTATAATTCATTTTGCACTCATATAAACACGTCGAGTTAATACAAGAATAAAATATGTTTAATACTTTGAGTGCCATCTCCGTAGTATTATGCTGTCTTCAGTGTTGGAAGAATGCCATTCCGGTAATATTACGAGCATGTCATTCTGTCGAACATTGAAAACGTAATATTACGGGGGTGGCACTCAGTGTTTCAAGCTAGGTAACAGATTTACACCTCCAGGTTCATCATGCAGTCCCTACTGTGCTCTTTCGTATATCGTGTTTCAAAACAAACAAACACACACACACACACACACACACACACACACACACACACACACACACACACACACACACGCACACACACACGCGCGCCAGAATAACCGCTTAACCCTACTTGAAACGTTTCTCTTTCGCAATTGCTGCTCTCGTAGATTTACTAAATAAATTAGCAGATCTCTTTCTCTTCATTTATGGTGGCCCGTGAAGTAACTCTTACAGGTGAACAAAACTAATGACAGTTCCCTGAATTCTAAGAAGGGAACAGTCTGATCACCTACCCGGTAAGAAGATTACCTTGGTGGGGCCATTTTATTGAGCTTCGAACAATAATTACAAGATATTACACAGAATTACGTACGAGGGTTGGAACTTTAATAGTGGCAACTATTTATTTACAGCTCTTACAAAATAGATACGTGTTTCGAAGTTTTATTGACCTTCAAAGTAGTCACCAGCATTGTGCATAGCCCTTTGCCAGCGATGTGGAAGTCGTAGGATACTCTTGGCGGTGCCAGTTGTGTTGACAGCGCGAGCGGCACTGTCTATTGCCCGACGAATTTGTAGCAGTTCTCAAGCGAATGCCGTGAAGTGTTTCCTTCAGTTTAGAAATCGAGTTGAACTCACGATGCTTAAGCCAGAGGAGTGCAATAGTGGTATAGCACTTAGCAGCGCCATCAGTCAAACAAATCAGTAACAGCTTCCACTGTACGTGCTTGAGCATTGTCTCGCAAAATGATGGTCAGGTCCTGCAGAAGGTGTCATCACTACAGTCTCTAAGCTGGCCGTAAGTTGTGTTTCAAAAATGAACAGCATAGAGACAGAAGTGATGACACTTTCTACAGGACCTGATCATCATGTTGCGGGACAATGCTCAAGCACGTACAGTGCAAGCTGTTACTGATTTATTTGACTGATGGGGATGCTAAGTGCTGTACCACCTACTGCACTCGTGAGTTCAACTCGATTTCGGAACTGAAGGAAACACTTCATGGCATTTGCTTCGGAACTGCTACGAATTCATCGGGCAATAGACCGCGCCGCTCGAACTGTCAACACAACTGGCACTGCTAAGAGTATCCTACGACTTCCACATAGCTGACAACGTGTTATACACAATACTGGTGACTATTTTGAAGGTCAGTAAAACTTTGAAACACGTATCTATTTTGTACGAGCTGTAAATAAATAGTTGCCACTATTATAGTTCGAACCCTCGTAAATATTCTTCCCACTTTATAAGTAAGTTCTGGAATTCGATTTCCGGTAACAGTGATATAAAATATGCAAGGTTGCAAGTCTATCACTCTCTGTTAGCCTGTCGATGGAGGCTGTAACGCAAGGAAGGCAGAATGAAGGAAGATTATGGTTTAATGCTCCGTTGACGACGTCGTTAGAGACAGATTGCAAGCACGGTATTCGTCTCTGTTGATTTAGGGAGATCTAAATCTGAATGTCCGGACAAGGATTTGAAACCAACTCCTCCCGAATTCTAGCCCAGTGTCTTAACAACTGCACCGCTTCGCTCAGAGACTGAATTGCTTCAGACTTTACCTTACAATAGGATATAAAGAGTTGCGATAGAATGCGTAAGGAACACATTAACTCCGGGAGGGTTTTTGACAGTTTTTTCTGATATTTCTCAATATTTGGAAACCGGCTGAGTGACGGCGATATTATATGTGTGGCACAGAGTTTTACCATGTTTACTGGGATGTCGGCAAGCAGGTCACGTGGCCAAAGGTCCCAAGTTCGAATCCCAGCCCGGCACACAGTTTTAATTCGCCAGGAAGTTTCACATCGCCGCACACTCCGCTGCAGAGTTAAGACCGATAATGGGCTACACGAACTGTCAAACAGTGACACTGGCAGTCGTATTGCAGAATACACCGATGAGCCATAACATTATGACCACTCTCCATAGCGAATTTAAACGCCGCCTGTTACCGTTACGGCCTCATGGCGCGGCAAGGAAAGCATATAAGCGGAGCAGAGAAGAGTGGGAAATCATTCTAACAATGAAACTGGCCGCAAATGTTGAAAACCACTGACATGAGCGACCCTGACAAAGAGTAGACTCTTATGGCTTGCCGCCTGGGAACGAGCATCTCGGAAACGGCGAAAGTGGCCGACCGATGTTTACTTTCCTCAGTAACAGCTATTTTATTCCGAATCACACATTGTCAGTTTGGCAAGCCGTAGGTGAGTAACCAGCATCTGGCATGTGCGTGGTTTCCGCCCCAAGGGTACTCTCATACTACTCAGGTGAAGAAAAGAACTAAAATCATTTCGTAAGTTTCCATTCCAGTCGTTTAATGTTAAAAATACGCTCGGTTACTGGGATTCAACCAAAAATCCAACAGAAGTGGCGAATTATTTTTGTGTGAATTGTTAACCTTTTCTCATTCGAAGAAGCATCACCATTTATTAGTAACGGCCACATTTCTCTTGTTGACAGGTTTAATTGTATTTCTTTTGCGAAACACCGTATAATTTGCACTAACTCATCTTACAGCAGCTATTGCGACAGAATTCTGAAACAGTGTGTCTCTTTAAACAAGTAATTGGCGACCAGAGTGCTCAATGGCTTACAAAAAGCCTCATTGTGTCGGTTTGTAGTAACACAAGAGAAGAAATTTTATGTTTATTTTCATACTAGGAAACTCTTGTTTCATTAGCTGTCGATAACTCTTAAAAAAACTTCAGTCATTTCAGTGAAAAAATAAAATAGAAAGTATAACTTCTGATATATCGCCATAGATAAGAAAGTACCGTGTGCTTACGAATTGGCAAAATACTCTCCTCCTTGTGTTCTATCATTCGCCAAAATCTCGTTTCGATGTCTCGTGCGGTTTACGAGGTATGAGGGATGTTGTGAATGTTTCATTCTCGCGGGCGTAAGACCGAGAGTGAACGCGCTACGTAGGATCCATTTTCTTGAGATCGGAGACAAATAGACGCTAAAGAAAAATTCAATATGTTAGCTAAATTTCATACACAGCAACATATGGTGTAATACGCACCAAACGCAAAATCATAGCGACCCCTCTTTTTTATTGCAAACTTTTCGAATTCTGCTCAGTGTCTTAACTACAATGTACACTCTTTGACATAAAACTTGACCGGCGGCCGGCCGCTTCAGAGGCTAAGTCCGCGCCGATCGCGACATGGGACAAAAAAACTGGCCAACTCGCTAATTCTCTAAGTCCGGTTATCTGCACAATCTGGCAACACTGTAGACTGCGGCACTTCCTGGAGGAAAACTTGTCCCATGATAGAGAAACTCTAGGCTGATTACGCCTGTGGTCTAGCGGTAGCGTGCGTTGTTTCTGTTCATAATGTCAGTGGATCGAGAGCAGCTGGCATGAAATATTTTTATAGCCTTTTCTGTCTGAATGCTGAAGACGTGAATGTAATGGTAGCGCAGATTCAATCTATTTCGCTTTGTGACACACCGATATCATAATTTTATCCAGTAACGATTTTGCGGCAGATTTCATGCAGACTGTCCTCCTCTGGACGCCGTATGCGGCAAAGCTCCGGGATCCATTTGCTGGCTACTGGCAGCGGCCGTGGCGACAGCAGCGGCGCTGCTCTCCCCCATTCTTTATCGAAAGCGCCTGCTATCGCCCATCGCTTTTGATGATTTAAAACGCTTTATTATTAAATGTTGCTCCACAGAAAATTTCTACAATTTCCATTCACGCTCAAAAGCAACGGAGACAGACGCCCTGATTAGTAGGCGGGTATTATATTACATTAATCGGCAAGAGCTGAGAATGGCCCGAAATTAATTTTATAGACTGGGACGAAATTAAACCACCTCACTACATTCGATGAATTTATAAATGCTTCATACCTCGTTTCTTTTCCTTTCAAACTCAATTATTTGTGCAACTTTTGGTCAATGTTTGGATGTTTTCGTCAAGCCAGAGTGAGCGTCTGTGGTGTAAAGTGTATTACAGTTCTTGTTTCATTCCTTATGGTAAGTCTATGCGATAAACTGTGTGAATACCTTGCAATGCATGCTCTGTAGCAGTGCAGGAACACTGCACATTTGGAGTTCCATGTATGGGTTCATAAAGTATTTATTGTTGATCGGAAGTGATAGTTAAGGTCATCAGATTTAAACCAGAAAAATTTGTCGTTTTGAAGGTTTCAGAGAACGGAAAGGAATTGCTAACGCCGGTGTTAGAAAACGTCTACAGTTAAATGCTATTGCAAAAATTTAGAAGAAGGGAACTATATTAATGAACATGTGCACTTCATAAACAACCTTCTGACATGTTAGACCTATATGACGAACAAAGCTCAAATTTATATCGTTGACAGTCGGTTTGAATCTTTTCAGGGTCTATTTTACAGTGAAGCACCTTGGAATTTGCAAAGCAGAAATCTATGATATTAACTTAATTTACTAAGTCGAAATCGGACGAAGATTGATGTTTAAAGGCATTCTTCAGATTTCGCATAAGAAATTTTTACTAGCAGTTTGCAACTCCATTAATTAAAATGGAAAATAAAAGGTTGTAGTCAGCGGCTTCTACCGTGATTCGAACTGCTATGTCTTATAGCACAAGCACTGCAACGCACAAGGGAACCTCTGAGCTAACGACACACTGGCGGCCAGAGGCGGAATATAGTCACTGCAATATTGCCTGAGCCTCAAAACGCAACCATAAACACACGAACAGAGGAGGTGGAGATTACTGTTTTAACGTCCCGTCGACAACGATGTCATTAGAGACTGAGCACAAGCTCGGATTAGGGAAGGATGGGGGAAGGAAATCAGCCGTGGCCTTCCTAAGGAACCATCCCGGCATTTGCCTGAAGCGATTTAGGGAAATCATTGAAAACCTAAATCAGGATGGCCGGGCGCGGGACTGCACCGTCGTCCTCCCGAATGCACACACAAACAGGTGTTACTTATGTGAAGAACGCCGTTCTTGGAGTCCAGAAATTAAATATACTTTCTAATTGTGTCATCTTGCAGTGGATTATATCGTACGAGTCTTCGATGTGGAAAACGAATGTCAAGTGAATTTAGCGAGGTAACGCCGACCTACACCCGGAAGTAAATGCACTATCAGAGTGTTGACAAATACTTGCTACGACGCTGCCATTTCTAGGCTCTCTGACGAGGCAGCTCTTCAGCGAAATGCTTGCCGTGATTCTCCGATACGGTTCTTCAGAGTGGAGACGCGCGCGCACGTTTGGTTTTTATGCGGCGTTCTCCCCTGATGGTTTCTGACGTCGCCTTGTGGGCTATGTATTAATCCAGAATCATACAAGTTTCAGCTTCCGGCGTGGAAGAAGGCTGTTGACGCCGACATTATATCATTTCAACGTAGGGAAAGCAAAACGGATCATTCAATGTTTCTCATTCAACATAAAGCATGTGAGATAATTTTCCGTAACGTTCATAATCATCTAAAAATACAAACGAAGTAAAAATACACCGGAAGCTTATTCGAATTGAATATAACGCTTTGCACCTCGATGTAGAATTTGTCCACTTGCAATCTTTTGCAGCATACACATAGAATGTCATGATTACCACGAGAATGAAGAAATATGTTGGTAAGGATGGAAGCAAGAAGAGACGCAGTCAACAAATATTCTATTCCTCATGGCATTCATTTCATTTGACACGTAAGAAGAGGTAAAGCGGGAATTTACTTTCGTTAACACGAAAGATATGCCGCACATATTGATAACGAGGAAGTCTGCGTCTTCATACGTTTCCTCCTTGAAATCTGTATGCTCTATTATATACTAAGTAGCCCGATCATTGTTTCAGTAATGTTACCCTCTTGTTTGACCCCGTAACGATGAACAGATTCCAAATGCATGTCTCCCTTCCTGGGTTGTTTTTTGTGTTTTATTGCTTGGAATTCCTGAAGCAGACCACTGTGCCTTCCCCCCTCGTGGGTTAGGTCTCAAAACTAAACCGCTTTGTATCCAATGGCATAATTTATTCAGACAGCATCAGCATAAGACTATCAAACAAAGCCTTCCATTTACAGTTGCAGCACTCTAACCAGCACTGACCAAAGTGTAATCCACGGTCATGGTCCTAAATTACCAGCTGTCTGCTACTGTGGCAAAGTCCGTACTACACTTTCGATTCCGCAGCACCATTTTATCTGGTAACACTGTGTAGTTGCACAGTTGTGCTACCAGGTCTGTCCTCACACTGTCAACTTTATGTATCTCACTTCTCCTGTAGCGTAGATCACGAGGAGCCGAAGTAAATGAGTGTATTCTGCATGACGTAACATTCAGTATTCCCTTCTTTCATAGCCACTCTTCTTGTGCATCGATACCAAATAGGAATGCGAAAACTCTTGCGAGTGAGAGAATGACAATAACAATCGTAACAAGAACAAGCAAATAATGAATGATGTTTATTCCAACGCAGAACGAGAATGGCTTTAAATATAAAAATCTGTATCTATTTCTATATCCATATCTATTGATCTTTGAGTTGGCACAATGCAAATACATTCTTAGCATTTAGTTACCGAATTTAGTTCTGGATGCTTGCAGAGAAAAGGAAAAGTCGGTACTTCTCGCTAGTGTAATATAATGTGAACCAGCAACTACCCTTTCCTTAGAACACGACTCAAGCAGGTCCTCAAGTAGGTAGCAAGGCACTGCTGCATTCTGTTCCCTGACATTGCTCTGATGACGGTTAATGCAGATAGTTCCGATTATGAAATACAAAACGTATTGCAGGTTAGTTCCTAGGATAGTAACATTAAATTTGCGTTGTAGACGGCACATGAACGTGACGACTATCCATATTACTCATCAATATAAAAAGACAATATTTTGGGAATTTAGCAGGATTACTCAAAATGAATTCTGAAATTGGGTGACTGACTGCACAGGTGCTAAACGTCGTCAAGAGTATACGGTGTCCTAATCGCATTAGGAATATGAAGATCGTCTTCGACAGCTCGCAACTTTCACATTGCTATCTCCACCCTACTCCAGACAGCCCTCGGTGGAGTTGCACTACGTTGCCGATGTTATGGAAGGCCTTCAAACCGACAACAGACCACATATTGAAAAATACAAGCGAATTCCCTTGCAGCGTAAGCTTATTGTAACTAATCTAAAAATTATTGGAGAGGAACATTGTCCTATTCCAAAAAAGTAAAATGTTACACACTGTTGACGTCAAACGGACATTATCTATGTCCTGTCTTGTGTCCTACTCATCTATAATATCAAGTGTACTATGAAAATGATTATATATAATGGATGATAGAGTAATGCATTGATACCAGATGGTGGGGGACGGCCGGTGTGGCCGTGCGGTTCTAGGCGCTTCAGTCTGGAACCGCGTGACCGCTACGGTCGCAGGTTCGAATCCTGCCTCGGGCATGGATGTGAGTGATGTCCTTAGGTTAGTTAGGTTTAAGTAGTTCTAAGTTCTAGGGGACTGATGTCCTTAGAAATTAAGTCCCATAGTGCTCAGAGCCATTTGAACCATTTGAACTATTTAACACAAAATGACATTAAAAATTAAAGTTATTCACGAGCAGCTAGTTGAGAATATGTATGAACATTAAATGACACGACGAACTGAAATAATATGACGAAGAGTTCAGCGCTCACTGGGAATAGAGCCCCACACATATCGTTGTTGACTACACACAAAGAGACGTCAGCTACCGAATTTTTATCCACCAGCTGCTCAGAATTGCATCTTGAACTTACAGTCATCTCGCAAATAGTTCTGTGTCTCACTGGGAGTTAAAAACGTCAGATATCGTTAGTGTTGACAACGAATGAAAATACATTAAAAATCAAAATTATTATCCACCAGCAGATAGGTGTTCTCATGATAGAGCTTGATAATACATAATTAAATCTTTAGTGCCGGGCCAGGATTCGATCCCATTCACGCGTAATATGTGAAGGTGTTGAGGAATCTGCAGTTTTGAACAAACAACAAATTGTAGCCGAGCTGTATTGCCACGAAGGGATCAAATTCCGCGTTAAGGGCGGTCTCAGTTGCATTCCCAGTTTAGAACCAATTTTATCGACATACAGAAGCTCAAATAAAAGATGGAATAAGTGTCCTGTGACCATACATAGCGTTTGTGTCGTCACTTGAAATAAATAACTAGTATAAGAAAGGTTACTGGTGATAGAGTTTCCACATGTCGCCACTCCAGACTTTATTGTGGTTCAACCTACCGTCTACTTGGTAAAGAAGGAATATCATCTTGAATGTGAATTTTCAGACCACGCAGCCATTATATCTCCTTCACTTGGTGTAGCCAGGAGAGAATGGAATCTGTCTCTCCCTATCTAAAATCATTGACGGAAGTGGGAATCGAACCCAGACCATAGGTATAACAACTTACCATTCGTCCAACAGACCACGAAATCCTCTTCTCTGCGAGTCATTTTTCTATCGTAACGCAGTTGCGCCACACTGGATGAGAATTCTGACACACAGGCTCCCTGTAGTAATTTGCAGCATGTTCAGTAAATTCATTTACTTGGTTGACCGAATCACCATGAACTAGCTGCCTCGGCTACCCAGTGCATACATTCGACTATTTTGTAATCACAGAAATAAAATCACGTAACTGCCACCTACACACAACTGCCAACAGTGTAGGATGCAGAAGTTTAAATAGTAAGTGTTCCTTTCCACTTGAGCTAGTCTATTGCGCTATCTGGTACTAGAAAACGTCGTTCAGTCCAAAAGAAAAGCTGTAACTGTTTGTCTCTCAGAAGTCAAGACCTGGCCATATGCATAATCTCACAGTGCTGTGGAATCCAAAAGTTCTGGAGGAATAGTTGCCGAGCTCTGGAGCTGCTGTAGCTACGTGTCAGCTTGTAGCATAGATAAGATGTCGCGAGTTCGAATACATTCAGTGCTACATTTTTTAAAACGCAATTCTGCTCTCTGCTGAAGGTATCAATCTAATGGAACTTTGAACATAATTCCCTTCACTTCTCAACCCAAAGTAGTCGCATGTGGAAAAAGGGCTAACTACTGTGACATTTTGTTCTATTCAGGTTTAATAGACAGCAGGCAGCAGATGCATCTCGAAGATGTGCAGGGAGAGCGCATCGTGCCATAATATGTCAGAAAAGTATTTTCTACATTAGCCGTCGTGTGGTAGTGATATTTTATTCTTCTTCAAACTTTGTTTGACAGCTTTAACTCAGAACAAGTTTTCTACATGCATGTAATCAATAAACCGCATGTGCATTGTCAGACTGTCATAGGTAACATCAGAGAATTCGCATATATCGTTGATGATTAATTTCTCTCTCATGTTTACTATTGTTTTAACAACACTAAAGGAAACCTTACGAAAATTGTGCACTGTATTATAAGAAATGAAATAAAACTAACCATGATAACCTTACGACGAAAGTATCTGTACACAAGCATGCCTCTATCGACACGAATTAGTAAAATACTACTCACTTAGATTTTGATTGGGTCTGTGTTTAATTGGTATGCTGTGTCATACTCAAGAGGTATGCAAATGTGGCATTTCATAAATATAGTTACGTATTCCTAGAAACCCAAAATTCGCTTGGCAGCAGCGGAAAGAGGCCTTACCTGTTGTGCAGCATTGTAAGTTTTTCAACATTGCACTATGAGCTGAAAGCATTTTCTTGCGATTTCCTTATTGATGTTTGATCTGACTGCTTGTAGCTCTTTCACAGAAGGGATAAAAACGTTACAGTCAGTGAGACTGGAACTGCGAACCGTAACAGACGCTTTTTCACAGGTCAGCACGTTACCACAGAGCTGGCGAGGAGGTATGGGTCTTAGCTTCCTATTACGAGGGCAATAGTAACTAGAACTCGTAAACCGCTTTTGAAGGTCGAGATTAGTTGCGGTTTACACCTGCAACGACTTTCCTGGGCTGAAAACCGTAAATTTTCAATCTTTTGTTACCCTTCAAGCGATAATAACTCAGATTATTCAATGGAAATGACAGGTAAAATCAAGTGAACTTTGAGGCTTAATTCCGTGCACACCGGGAAGTAACTCGTCGATCACAGAGTTGCCAAACATACGTTGCCTTGTTGCCAAATCTCAGTTACAGTACCAGCAGGAAGAAGACGAACCGATGTGATCCTACAGCGGTCTGGGAAGTGACCATAGCTGGTGTCTCCAAGTCGCGGCTGCTACGGCCTGGAATACGTAATGCGTCTGATTCGCTTTCTGTAACTAGGTTTAGGGACTGGAGCGTAGTTACTAATAATACTCAGAACTGACTGCAAACTGAGCATCATAAATCAGTAACTCTCATTGTTGTTTTTATATTTCTTTCGTAAGTGTACTCAAAACTAAGAAAGTCATTCACAGGCATTTTCGTGCCTCGCCGATAGTCGAGCACAACATACAAATAAAAAAAAAAAAAGAATGTGTGTGTGTGTGTGTGTGTGTGTGTGTGTGTGTGTGTGTGTGTGTGTGAGAGAGAGAGAGAGAGAGAAATAAAAAGCAATGAGAGAGAGTGTAAAAAATTGTTGTAAAGAAATTGAATCATGGTATTTAAAGAAATCTTTCATTCAAATGGCACGTTCCACATCATTACGAAATGTCGTATTCATGATCTATGGAACAAGAGTTAATCTAATCTAATCTAACCACATCATATTGATGATTAGCCATGAAGAGTCATGAATTACCGAAATTTTGGCCAATACCAGTAACCAAATCTAAACTTGAAAATAAAAGACGACAATTTTTGTAATAAACCGTGACTCCTATCAAGACCCTTTCGTCCCTGTTATCTAACCACGAAAGATGTCTGATATACCTCCATTCTGAAGTAACAAAGTGTGCATGCATTTAAAGATGAAGTGCATGATGTGAAGTTCTGTGACGGAGATACGAACCCAACACGTAATCCGATTGTTAACTAAGAAAAATCAAATGTTACGTATCGGTTTTTCTTACGAGCCGCTAGGTGTCTGAATCTAAAATAAGGATACACACTTTTGTGCCTAAGCGACAATCGAACTGCACACCTACCGTGCATCCACGAATATAGCTTAAGTATCAGTTGCTTACTCATGAACAGTAAGATGTGTGCGCGTTTGACCAGAAATAACGACACCTGTTGCGATTGTTGGAAACACATGAACAGACATTGAAATTGCGCGTTAATTTTCACTAGCAGGTGGGTGTGCACCTGATAAAGCTAGAAATGAAATTATGAATATTTTTGTACTGGATCAGGTTTCAGACCCACATACTTACCTTTGGAGGAGACCTAGAGAAGATTGCAGTCTTGGGAAAAGGAACGAAATGACTGAACTATACTGTTCCGAGAGATTCAGATCCTCGAAAGAGGAGATACGAATTCGAATCACAGTCCAGCACCAAATTTTTAAACGTCTCTAGTTCAATCAAGTACAAGTAAAATAAGAGCCCTGTCCCTTTAAATGGCTATCGGTTCATCAAATAAAATAAAATTTCCTAATGTAAGTAAGCTTACTGGCGACTGTATTTCTGTTTACCATGACTTCCGCTGTGTCATTTCCCAACGTAAACCGGCTCTGGCCAGTTGGTAATGAAGGAACGTGATGTTTAATGCGGATTCTGGATTATAACGTCTTTCTCTTGAGGTTACCAGAGGTAAAATAAATCTGTTTGTGCCTCTTAAAAGTAAATGCCTGAACCCACGCATTGCACCTGTGATAGCTCGTTCCACCATACCATTGTGGCCACATTACCCAGCCCCAAGAGTGTGCTGTAACGGATGATGTGCTTAGCTTACAAAATTAGTCACGGTGGAAAAAATGCGAGTCTATTAAATGGTCAAGTAGAAGCAAGCTTCTGACGCAGAGATTATGCTATTCTCATGTCAGCAGGATGTAAAGACTCTTCTAGGCATCATAGGCTGGATGTGAAGCCATTTTGATTTTTCACAAATTCAGCAAATTTCTTTGTTCGGGAAAATCCACTGTGAAGTGTGAAGTTGCCGGATAATTCGATTATTACTGTTATTATTAATATCATTCTATTCATACCGCTGCTGGAACACGACCGTAGTCTTCAGGTAAAACGCGAGACCAGTTAATATGACGTCTGGCGACCGAAAGCACATATCGACAAAATTTTTATCGCCCCTTTCCTCTCGGTGCTGAAGCTATGAGTGTAATTCAAGCGAATCTACAATATCATATTAGCTGGTCTCGCGTTTTACCTCAAGACTACGGTCGTAGTCAAGAGTAATGTACTAAGACTGGAGTCAAGACTTCCTTTGGGAAGTGCCGCAGTCTACATGTTGCTAGATCGAGCATATTGCAAGAGATAGATTTCTGAGAGGAGCACGACTGTATTGTCCACCTTACGTGAACGACTCGGCGGTCAATTTTTTGGTCTGAGACTGTATCTACAACACATATTGCACGCTGAAGACCCAGAAGAATTTAAAAAAAAAATTTAGTTTATGAGAGCAACGTTAACCATAGCGTTCGAAGTATTCATAGTATTGTATACGTGTGTGTAAACGCCTTCCAATGACCACTCAAGAAAGACAAGGATACACAGTCTAGCTCCAATACTGTATTATAAATACGCCTCAGTTTGTGGATGAACTCAGACTTAGGTTGATAATAATTGTGAAAATTTAGCAGCACTGTACCCCTTGGTGTTAAACTCGTTTTCAACCAATGATTCCCACAGCTACAGGGATACTACTTGTGATACCTCTTAGACAAAATACTTAAGCAGTGTTATCAGACGAAAAGATCAACCTGACACAAACTGTGGGAAGTTTGTTTTACAACCTTCGTACCTGGATATTCAGCTTTTTCCTATTTGAGATATCTGTGAACGTTGCTGCTTAAGACCGTTTAAGCAGAAACTAAATTCCCTCAGCTTCGACAATGTTTAAAGAAATCGTCTTATTGGCACTAAATCGTGGTTTGTGAATTGTTTACCGGCCGTACTCTGCCGTATTTTGCCTGTTGGAAGGCAAAAGCTTACTGACAAATCCCACACAGAAATTACTGTTACAGTGTACTTATGGAGCCAAATGAGTGAATTGCGTATTTTCCGGTGAGAAAGAGCACTGGCAAACAGTCTTCGCTACATTAGGTTATTTAAACTGGTGTCACTCTGAGCTAGAATTTATGGCCAGCGACTAAGTATAAGGTCAACGTTTCGGATGCGAGTTTTGCGACTGTGAAATACTTTCCTACATTATAGAAGCGAATATTAAATTTGAACTAATATTGCGAAAATTTTGTACTTGGACAGCTTAGAATGAAAATACTTCTGTTTATTTCAAAGGGAAACAATAGATTTTCTAAAACACTGTCTGTCATACACAACTTGAAACAGGTCATGTCGACCAAATCATGTGGAAGAACTAACAGCAACGTATATCGGAAGGCAGTAAGATCTCTTCCCTTTTGGTTTGTCAGTACTCGATAGCCATTTCTAGGCGAAAGTAAATGAAGAAAGGCAGTGCGTTTTTGTTACCAAGTAACGTCTTCGTCAATTACTTTAGTTTTAAAGTAATCTACGAGTAATTGCTGGTGTTTGATATTAACATGAAAAGGATTCCGTAGACAGGGAAAGAACCTGTTCTTGGGAAACTACATCTATAGTGACCAAAAGGCATTAAATGATGTTCAAGCACTTGTGTTACAGCAGCGGTATGAATAGAATGATATTAATAATAACAGTAATAATCGAATTATCCGGCAACTTCACACTTCACAGTGGATTTTCCCGAACAAAGAAATTTGCTGAATTTGTGAAAAATCAAAATGGCTTCACATCCAGCCTATGATGCCTAGAAGAGTCTTTACATCCTGCTGACATGAGAATAGCATAATCTCTGCGTCAGAAGCTTGCTTCTACTTGACCATTTAATAGACTCGCATTTTTTCCACCGTGACTAATTTTGTAAGCTAAGCACATCATCCGTTACAGCACACTCTTGGGGCTGGGTAATGTGGCCACAATGGTATGGTGGAACGAGCTATCACAGGTGCAATGCGTGGGTTCAGGCATTTACTTTTAAGAGGCACAAACAGATTTATTTTACCTCTGGTAACCTCAAGAGAAAGACGTTATAATCCAGAATCCGCATTAAACATCACGTTCCTTCATTACCAACTGGCCAGAGCCGGTTTACGTTGGGAAATGACACAGCGGAAGTCATGGTAAACAGAAATACAGTCGCCAGTAAGCTTACTTACATTAGGAAATTTTATTTTATTTGATGAACCGATAGCCATTTAAAGGGACAGGGCTCTTATTTTACTTGTACTTGATTGAACTAGAGACGTTTAAAAATTTGGTGCTGGACTGTGATTCGAATTCGTATCTCCTCTTTCGAGGATCTGAATCTCTCGGAACAGTATAGTTCAGTCATTTCGTTCCTTTTCCCAAGACTGCAATCTTCTCTAGGTCTCCTCCAAAGGTAAGTATGTGGGTCTGAAACCTGATCCAGTACAAAAATATTCATAATTTCATTTCTAGCTTTATCAGGTGCACACCCACCTGCTAGTGAAAATTAACGCGCAATTTCAATGTCTGTTCATGTGTTTCCAACAATCGCAACAGGTGTCGTTATTTCTGGTCAAACGCGCACACATCTTACTGTTCATGAGTAAGCAACTGATACTTAAGCTATATTCGTGGATGCACGGTAGGTGTGCAGTTCGATTGTCGCTTAGGCACAAAAGTGTGTATCCTTATTTTAGATTCAGACACCTAGCGGCTCGTAAGAAAAACCGATACGTAACATTTGATTTTTCTTAGTTAACAATCGGATTACGTGTTGGGTTCGTATCTCCGTCACAGAACTTCACATCATGCACTTCATCTTTAAATGCATGCACACTTTGTTACTTCAGAATGGAGGTATATCAGACATCTTTCGTGGTTAGATAACAGGGACGAAAGGGTCTTGATAGGAGTCACGGTTTATTACAAAAATTGTCGTCTTTTATTTTCAAGTTTAGATTTGGTTACTGGTATTGGCCAAAATTTCGGTAATTCATGACTCTTCATGGCTAATCATCAATATGATGTGGTTAGATTAGATTAGATTAACTCTTGTTCCATAGATCATGAATACGACATTTCGTAATGATGTGGAACGTGCCATTTGAATGAAAGATTTCTTTAAATACCATGATTCAATTTCTTTACAACAATTTTTTACACTCTCTCTCATTGCTTTTTATTTCTCTCTCTCTCTCTCTCTCTCACACACACACACACACACACACACACATACACACACACACACACACACACACATTCTTTTTTTTTTTTTATTTGTATGTTGTGCTCGACTATCGGCGAGGCACGAAAATGCCTGTGAATGACTTTCTTAGTTTTGAGTACACTTACGAAAGAAATATAAAAACAACAATGAGAGTTACTGATTTATGATGCTCAGTTTGCAGTCAGTTCTGAGTATTATTAGTAACTACGCTCCAGTCCCTAAACCTAGTTACAGAAAGCGAATCAGACGCATTACGTATTCCAGGCCGTAGCAGCCGCGACTTGGAGACACCAGCTATGGTCACTTCCCAGACCGCTGTAGGATCACATCGGTTCGTCTTCTTCCTGCTGGTACTGTAACTGAGATTTGGCAACAAGGCAACGTATGTTTGGCAACTCTGTGATCGACGAGTTACTTCCCGGTGTGCACGGAATTAAGCCTCAAAGTTCACTTGATTTTACCTGTCATTTCCATTGAATAATCTGAGTTATTATCGCTTGAAGGGTAACAAAAGATTGAAAATTTACGGTTTTCAGCCCAGGAAAGTCGTTGCAGGTGTAAACCGCAACTAATCTCGACCTTCAAAAGCGGTTTACGAGTTCTAGTTACTATTGCCCTCGTAATAGGAAGCTAAGACCCATACCTCCTCGCCAGCTCTGTGGTAACGTGCTGACCTGTGAAAAAGCGTCTGTTACGGTTCGCAGTTCCAGTCTCACTGACTGTAACGTTTTTATCCCTTCTGTGAAAGAGCTACAAGCAGTCAGATCAAACATCAATAAGGAAATCGCAAGAAAATGCTTTCAGCTCATAGTGCAATGTTGAAAAACTTACAATGCTGCACAACAGGTAAGGCCTCTTTCCGCTGCTGCCAAGCGAATTTTGGGTTTCTAGGAATACGTAACTATATTTATGAAATGCCACATTTGCATACCTCTTGAGTATGACACAGCATACCAATTAAACACAGACCCAATCAAAATCTAAGTGAGTAGTATTTTACTAATTCGTGTCGATAGAGGCATGCTTGTGTACAGATACTTTCGTCGTAAGGTTATCATGGTTAGTTTTATTTCATTTCTTATAATACAGTGCACAATTTTCGTAAGGTTTCCTTTAGTGTTGTTAAAACAATAGTAAACATGAGAGAGAAATTAATCATCAACGATATATGCGAATTCTCTGATGTTACCTATGACAGTCTGACAATGCACATGCGGTTTATTGATTACATGCATGTAGAAAACTTGTTCTGAGTTAAAGCTGTCAAACAAAGTTTGAAGAAGAATAAAATATCACTACCACACGACGGCTAATGTAGAAAATACTTTTCTGACATATTATGGCACGATGCGCTCTCCCTGCACATCTTCGAGATGCATCTGCTGCCTGCTGTCTATTAAACCTGAATAGAACAAAATGTCACAGTAGTTAGCCCTTTTTCCACATGCGACTACTTTGGGTTGAGAAGTGAAGGGAATTATGTTCAAAGTTCCATTAGATTGATACCTTCAGCAGAGAGCAGAATTGCGTTTTAAAAAATGTAGCACTGAATGTATTCGAACTCGCGACATCTTATCTATGCTACAAGCTGACACGTAGCTACAGCAGCTCCAGAGCTCGGCAACTATTCCTCCAGAACTTTTGGATTCCACAGCACTGTGAGATTATGCATATGGCCAGGTCTTGACTTCTGAGAGACAAACAGTTACAGCTTTTCTTTTGGACTGAACGACGTTTTCTAGTACCAGATAGCGCAATAGACTAGCTCAAGTGGAAAGGAACACTTACTATTTAAACTTCTGCATCCTACACTGTTGGCAGTTGTGTGTAGGTGGCAGTTACGTGATTTTATTTCTGTGATTACAAAATAGTCGAATGTATGCACTGGGTAGCCGAGGCAGCTAGTTCATGGTGATTCGGTCAACCAAGTAAATGAATTTACTGAACATGCTGCAAATTACTACAGGGAGCCTGTGTGTCAGAATTCTCATCCAGTGTGGCGCAACTGCGTTACGATAGAAAAATGACTCGCAGAGAAGAGGATTTCGTGGTCTGTTGGACGAATGGTAAGTTGTTATACCTATGGTCTGGGTTCGATTCCCACTTCCGTCAATGATTTTAGATAGGGAGAGACAGATTCCATTCTCTCCTGGCTACACCAAGTGAAGGAGATATAATGGCTGCGTGGTCTGAAAATTCACATTCAAGATGATATTCCTTCTTTACCAAGTAGACGGTAGGTTGAACCACAATAAAGTCTGGAGTGGCGACATGTGGAAACTCTATCACCAGTAACCTTTCTTATACTAGTTATTTATTTCAAGTGACGACACAAACGCTATGTATGGTCACAGGACACTTATTCCATCTTTTATTTGAGCTTCTGTATGTCGATAAAATTGGTTCTAAACTGGGAATGCAACTGAGACCGCCCTTAACGCGGAATTTGATCCCTTCGTGGCAATACAGCTCGGCTACAATTTGTTGTTTGTTCAAAACTGCAGATTCCTCAACACCTTCACATATTACGCGTGAATGGGATCGAATCCTGGCCCGGCACTAAAGATTTAATTATGTATTATCAAGCTCTATCATGAGAACACCTATCTGCTGGTGGATAATAATTTTGATTTTTAATGTATTTTCATTCGTTGTCAACACTAACGATATCTGACGTTTTTAACTCCCAGTGAGACACAGAACTATTTGCGAGATGACTGTAAGTTCAAGATGCAATTCTGAGCAGCTGGTGGATAAAAATTCGGTAGCTGACGTCTCTTTGTGTGTAGTCAACAACGATATGTGTGGGGCTCTATTCCCAGTGAGCGCTGAACTCTTCGTCATATTATTTCAGTTCGTCGTGTCATTTAATGTTCATACATATTCTCAACTAGCTGCTCGTGAATAACTTTAATTTATAATGTCATTTTGTGTTAAATAGTTCAAATGGTTCAAATGGCTCTGAGCACTATGGGACTTAATTTCTAAGGTCATCAGTCCCCTAGAACTTAGAACTACTTAAACCTAACTAACCTAAGGACATCACTCACATCCATGCCCGAGGCAGGATTCGAACCTGCGACCGTAGCGGTCACGCGGTTCCAGACTGAAGCGCCTAGAACCGCACGGCCACACCGGCCGTCCCCCACCATCTGGTATCAATGCATTACTCTATCATCCATTATATATAATCATTTTCATAGTACACTTGATATTATAGATGAGTAGGACACAAGACAGGACATAGATAATGTCCGTTTGACGTCAACAGTGTGTAACATTTTACTTTTTTGGAATAGGACAATGTTCCTCTCCAATAATTTTTAGATTAGTTACAATAAGCTTACGCTGCAAGGGAATTCGCTTGTATTTTTCAATATGTGGTCTGTTGTCGGTTTGAAGGCCTTCCATAACATCGGCAACGTAGTGCAACTCCACCGAGGGCTGTCTGGAGTAGGGTGGAGATAGCAATGTGAAAGTTGCGAGCTGTCGAAGACGATCTTCATATTCCTAATGCGATTAGGACACCGTATACTCTTGACGACGTTTAGAACCTGTGCAGTCAGTCACCCAATTTCAGAATTCATTTTGAGTAATCCTGCTAAATTCCCAAAATATTGTCTTTTTATATTGATGAGTAATATGGATAGTCGTCACGTTCATGTGCCGTCTACAACGCAAATTTAATGTTACTATCCTAGGAACTAACCTGCAATACGTTTTGTATTTCATAATCGGAACTATCTGCATTAACCGTCATCAGAGCAATGTCAGGGAACAGAATGCAGCAGTGCCTTGCTACCTACTTGAGGACCTGCTTGAGTCGTGTTCTAAGGAAAGGGTAGTTGCTGGTTCACATTATATTACACTAGCGAGAAGTACCGACTTTTCCTTTTCTCTGCAAGCATCCAGAACTAAATTCGGTAACTAAATGCTAAGAATGTATTTGCATTGTGCCAACTCAAAGATCAATAGATATGGATATAGAAATAGATACAGATTTTTATATTTAAAGCCATTCTCGTTCTGCGTTGGAATAAACATCATTCATTATTTGCTTGTTCTTGTTACGATTGTTATTGTCATTCTCTCACTCGCAAGAGTTTTCGCATTCCTATTTGGTATCGATGCACAAGAAGAGTGGCTATGAAAGAAGGGAATACTGAATGTTACGTCATGCAGAATACACTCATTTACTTCGGCTCCTCGTGATCTACGCTACAGGAGAAGTGAGATACATAAAGTTGACAGTGTGAGGACAGACCTGGTAGCACAACTGTGCAACTACACAGTGTTACCAGATAAAATGGTGCTGCGGAATCGAAAGTGTAGTACGGACTTTGCCACAGTAGCAGACAGCTGGTAATTTAGGACCATGACCGTGGATTACACTTTGGTCAGTGCTGGTTAGAGTGCTGCAACTGTAAATGGAAGGCTTTGTTTGATAGTCTTATGCTGATGCTGTCTGAATAAATTATGCCATTGGATACAAAGCGGTTTAGTTTTGAGACCTAACCCACGAGGGGGGAAGGCACAGTGGTCTGCTTCAGGAATTCCAAGCAATAAAACACAAAAAACAACCCAGGAAGGGAGACATGCATTTGGAATCTGTTCATCGTTACGGGGTCAAACAAGAGGGTAACATTACTGAAACAATGATCGGGCTACTTAGTATATAATAGAGCATACAGATTTCAAGGAAGAAACGTATGAAGACGCAGACTTCCTCGTTATCAATATGTGCGGCATATCTTTCGTGTTAACGAAAGTAAATTCCCGCTTTACCTCTTCTTACGTGTCAAATGAAATGAATGCCATGAGGAATAGAATATTTGTTGACTGCGTCTCTTCTTGCTTCCATCCTTACCAACATATTTCTTCATTCTCGTGGTAACCATGACATTCTATGTGTATGCTGCAAAAGATTGCAAGTGGACAAATTCTACATCGAGGTGCAAAGCGTTATATTCAATTCGAATAAGCTTCCGGTGTATTTTTACTTCGTTTGTATTTTTAGATGATTATGAACGTTACGGAAAATTATCTCACATGCTTTATGTTGAATGAGAAACATTGAATGATCCGTTTTGCTTTCCCTACGTTGAAATGATATAATGTCGGCGTCAACAGCCTTCTTCCACGCCGGAAGCTGAAACTTGTATGATTCTGGATTAATACATAGCCCACAAGGCGACGTCAGAAACCATCAGGGGAGAACGCCGCATAAAAACCAAACGTGCGCGCGCGTCTCCACTCTGAAGAACCGTATCGGAGAATCACGGCAAGCATTTCGCTGAAGAGCTGCCTCGTCAGAGAGCCTAGAAATGGCAGCGTCGTAGCAAGTATTTGTCAACACTCTGATAGTGCATTTACTTCCGGGTGTAGGTCGGCGTTACCTCGCTAAATTCACTTGACATTCGTTTTCCACATCGAAGACTCGTACGATATAATCCACTGCAAGATGACACAATTAGAAAGTATATTTAATTTCTGGACTCCAAGAACGGCGTTCTTCACATAAGTAACACCTGTTTGTGTGTGCATTCGGGAGGACGACGGTGCAGTCCCGCGCCCGGCCATCCTGATTTAGGTTTTCAATGATTTCCCTAAATCGCTTCAGGCAAATGCCGGGATGGTTCCTTAGGAAGGCCACGGCTGATTTCCTTCCCCCATCCTTCCCTAATCCGAGCTTGTGCTCAGTCTCTAATGACATCGTTGTCGACGGGACGTTAAAACAGTAATCTCCACCTCCTCTGTTCGTGTGTTTATGGTTGCGTTTTGAGGCTCAGGCAATATTGCAGTGACTATATTCCGCCTCTGGCCGCCAGTGTGTCGTTAGCTCAGAGGTTCCCTTGTGCGTTGCAGTGCTTGTGCTATAAGACATAGCAGTTCGAATCACGGTAGAAGCCGCTGACTACAACCTTTTATTTTCCATTTTAATTAATGGAGTTGCAAACTGCTAGTAAAAATTTCTTATGCGAAATCTGAAGAATGCCATTAAACATCAATCTTCGTCCGATTTCGACTCAGTAAATTAAGTTAATGTCATGGATTTCTGCTTTGCAAATTCCAAGGTGCTTCACTGTAAAATAGACCCTGAAAAGATTCAAACCGACTGTCAACGATATAAATTTGAGCTTTGTTCGTCATATAGGTCTAACATGTCAGAAGGTTGTTTATGAAGTGCACATGTTCATTAATATAGTTCCCTTCTTCTAAATTTTTGCAATAGCATTTAACTGTAGACGTTTTCTAACACCGGCGTTAGCAATTCCTTTCCGTTCTCTGAAACCTTCAAAACGACAAATTTTTCTGGTTTAAATCTGATGACCTTAACTATCACTTCCGATCAACAATAAATACTTTATGAACCCATACATGGAACTCCAAATGTGCAGTGTTCCTGCACTGCTACAGAGCATGCATTGCAAGGTATTCACACAGTTTATCGCATAGACTTACCATAAGGAATGAAACAAGAACTGTAATACACTTTACACCACAGACGCTCACTCTGGCTTGACGAAAACATCCAAACATTGACCAAAAGTTGCACAAATAATTGAGTTTGAAAGGAAAAGAAACGAGGTATGAAGCATTTATAAATTCATCGAATGTAGTGAGGTGGTTTAATTTCGTCCCAGTCTATAAAATTAATTTCGGGCCATTCTCAGCTCTTGCCGATTAATGTAATATAATACCCGCCTACTAATCAGGGCGTCTGTCTCCGTTGCTTTTGAGCGTGAATGGAAATTGTAGAAATTTTCTGTGGAGCAACATTTAATAATAAAGCGTTTTAAATCATCAAAAGCGATGAGCGATAGCAGGCGCTTTCGATAAAGAATGGGGGAGAGCAGCGCCGCTGCTGTCGCCACGGCCGCTGCCAGTAGCCAGCAAATGGATCCCGGAGCTTTGCCGCATACGGCGTCCAGAGGAGGACAGTCTGCAGGAAATCTGCCGCAAAATCGTTACTGGATAAAATTATGATATCGGTGTGTCACAAAGCGAAATAGATTGAATCTGCGCTACCATTACATTCACGTCTTCAGCATTCAGACAGAAAAGGCTATAAAAATATTTCATGCCAGCTGCTCATGATCCACTGACATTATGAACAGAAACAACGCACGCTACCGCTAGACCACAGGCGTAATCAGTCTAGAGTTTCTCTATCATGGGACAAGTTTTCCTCCAGGAAGTGCCGCAGTCTACAGTGTTGCCAGATTGTGCAGATAACCGGACTTAGAGCATTAGCGAGTTGGCCAGTTTTTTTGTCCCATGTCGCGATCGGCGCGGACTTAGCCTCTGAAGCGGCCGGCCGCCGGTCAAGTTTTATGTCAAAGAGTGTACGAGGGCTGGAACTTTAATAGTGGCAACTATTTATTTACAGCTCGTACAAAATAGATACGTGTTTCGAAGTTTTACTAACCTTCAAAATAGTCACCAGCATTGTTTATAACCCGTTGCCAGCGATGTGGAAGTCGTAGGAAACTCTTAGCAGTGCCAGTTGTGTTGACAGTTAGAGCGGCTCGGTCTATTGCCCGACGAATTTGTAGCAGCTCTGAAGCGAATGCCGTGAAGTGTTTCCTTCAGTTTAGAAATCGAGTTGAACTCACGAGGACTTTAGTCAGGGGAGTGCAGTAGGTGGTATAGCACTTAGCTGCCTCAAACAAATCAGTAACAGCTTGCACTGTACATGCAGGTACTGCAGAAAGTGTCATCACTTCTGTCTCTAAGCTGGTCGTAGGTTGTCTTCCAATAATGAACAGCATAGAGACAGAAGTGATGACACTTTCTGCAGTACCTGGTCGTAGGTTGTCTTCCAATAATGAACAGCATAGAGACAGAAGTGATGACACTTTCTGCAGTACCTGACCATCATTTTGCAGAACAATGCTCAATCACGTACAGTGCAAACTGTTACTGATTTGTTTAACTGATGGGGCTGCTAAGTGCTATACCACCTATTGCACTCCCCTGACTTAAGCCCTCGTGAATTCAACTCGATTTCTAAACTGAAGGAAACACTTCACGGTATTCGCTTCTGAACTGCTACAAATTCGTCGGGCAATAGACAGCGCCGCTCGAACTGTCAACACAACTGGCACTGCTAAGAGTGTCCTACGACTTCCACATCGCTGGCAACGGTTTATACACAATGCTCAACGGTTTATACACAATGCTGGTGACTACTTTGAAGGTCAGTAAAACTTTGAAACACGTATCTATTTTGTACGAGCTGTAAATAAATAGTTACCACTATTAAAGTTCCAACCCTCGTATACATCACAATGAGTATGACCATTAGCGAGATGATGGGCATTTCGCCACGAAGCTGACATATAACGCTACAAGTAAGGCAAAAGTCAAATATTTTTACTGAATAGTTTCTGTAAATTCGCCTGAGAAGGACTATAGGGTTCGCGCGCTTCGATTCTGTTAGCGCGGAGCGTCGCCAACCGGTGTGTGCTAAGTATGTGTGCGCGACGTCACACGTGCTACGCGCGTCTCAATTTGCGCTTAGCCTTAGCGTCCTACTCTCGCGAGCATCAGTGCAAAGTAGTTGAACGATAATGAAAACAAGAGTACGCAACAAAGTGTTGGACGTCAACCTCTCATCACAGATGGCGAATGTCGGGGGTTTGCCCTCTGTGTAAATCAGGATAGGTAGCGATCTGTGGCAGATCTAACGACAGATTACAATGCTGTTGCGGGAACAAGTGTTTCGAAGCACATTGTTAAACGCACGTTGTTGATCGTGGGGCTCCTACATGTTCCCGTGTCGGTCCAACGTCATCGCCAATTGTGTTTGGTGTGAACACGAAGTCATAAAGGCTGAACAGTGGACCAAAGGAAAAGTGTCGCTTGGTCGGACGAATCACGTTTCTTTTTATACCAGGTCGATAGTGGTGTCTGGATACGTAGTCATACAGGAGAACGGCTTTTCGCAACACGCGCCACGCCACGGATTCTGAGGGCAGTATTGTGTTATGGGAGAGATTCCCGTGGGTTTGAAGTGTTGTATGGTAGGAATCGAAGGCACCGTGAATATTGCTGCTGCCCTTCATGTTTTGATGTTTTCTCCGATGGCGATGGCATCTTCCAGCGGAGAAACGTTCGTGTCACGAGATCAGAACCGTCCTACAGTGGTGTGAGAACCTCATACTGAACTCATGTTGCTGATTTGGCTACCAAATTCGCCTGATCTAAGCCAGATGCAACACAACTGGGACGCTATTGGGCACGAGCTTCGCGTGCCCAAACCAACGGTCTTTAATTTACGGGTACTGTGTTACCAGTCCGTAGACATCTGGTGCCTCATACCTCCAAAAATCTGCCAACGACTTGTCGAATTCATGCCACGCAGTATCGTTGATGTATTGCATTCCAAAGTGGAGAAATACTCCGTTAAGCAGGTGTTCGTAATGTTCTGGCTCGTCAGTGTCTCTCTTGGTTGAATTTTATGTTGCGCTACTGGATGGCTGTCTATTCGTCGTAAGCAAATTACAATTTGTAAATCAGTATGGGATGTATATGTGTTACAGGAACGCAGTTTTAACAGAGCTTTTGCTAACGGCGAGAGGGTACAGATGACTGGCTACTTGTTTAATCAGGCCGTCATTCACATTACTGGCATCGGGTACGTCCTATAGAGCTAAGACTGGGAAACATGTTTTATTATTTATGGTTGCTATGTCTGGCAAAGGCTCCACCTTCCCAGAGGTTTTTGGTGGTGTTAAGAATGTGAAAAAAATGTAGTTAATCATTGTTCCATGACGACTCTGCACATAACCAAAAAGAGGTTGGAAAGTTTAATATACCTATAACGTAGAATGAGATTGTTGACATATAAGACATATGTATAATACATAAGTGTTATATTTCAGCTGGGTCTGTCTATGCTGTGAAAGACTGTAGTTTTAACGGAATATTCGGTAGTGACAGGATGTAGTACAATACATGGATGCTCTGCTTATAACAAGGCAATCAGTACCGATAATGGTTCATAAAACTACACTGCGTGTCTATAGATGTAATTAAAGTTAATATAGACTGTATTGCTGCTTATCTGAGCTGGGTCTGTGTTCTCCGCATTGGTCTGTATCTCGTAACTTCCAACTAACCGCTTTACCTACTGTATGTGGCCGAGCAAGTGTGATAGACATATTTCTGCGTCTCAGTCGCACTGTCGTCGTTTCTGCTTGGCATTTGGTTCTCGGCAGCTAAGCTGGAAAGATATGTGGATACGTGTATTTATTTTTTTAAATAAAGCGCATTTCTCCATCATTTTCTATCCTATACCGTTTGTGAGGGAAATCGTTCCCAGTTATTTCTCAGCAATCCAGGGCGAATTTTTACTTGGTGAGTGTTGTCACAGTGCATTATTTAAACATGCAAATACACTTTTTTGCTACAATGTGGAACTGGTTGTCGTTAATATGGATTGACTGCTTGGAATAGTATACAACAATAGTGCTAATATGCATTCATAAAATTCTCATGATTATGCGTCATGTATGATCTAATCTATAATTATTATTTATCACTTATGTAACACGTTTACGGATTTTTTTGTGGTATTTGCTTGAAAGCCTGAGACACTTCAAAGGTTGGATTAATAGATGTGGTGCATAGTTATCGCGCGACTTATGTTGTAGCTCTTCCATACAAGCCTAATTTAACATAGATCTTGCATAAAAGCCAAATTTAACATAGTTCTTCTATACAAGCCTAATTCACTGTCGAGATGAGAAACGAGTCCAGTGTTACATATACGTTTTACCAGACAGAACCGTGAAACACACACACGCTAATTCCACATACAAGTCGCAGATTCCTGTGTTATTTAATGTTGATCTGAACTGTAGGTCACTGTAAGCTTATAAGCTGATCATGTGATCGCGACGTCCCTCCCAAAATTTTTAGAACGCATACGTACTCTGCAAGCCACCATATGGTATCTTGTGTCATTGGCAGAAACAAAAACAAAAGAAAAGTGAGGGAACAAAACGTTTGTGGAGGAGGACATTAGTGTTTAACGTCTCGTCGACAATATCACTGGAGACGCAGCACAAGCGTTGCAGGGAAGGATGGAGGAGGAAGTAGGCTGTGCCCTTTCAAAGGAACCATCTCGGCATTTGCCTTAAACGATTCAGGGAAATGACGAAAAACCTAAATCAGGATAGCTGGGCGCGGGTTTGAGCCGTCGTCCTCCCGAATGCGAGACTAGTATGCTAACCACTGCACCATCTCGGTCGGTACAAAACGGCTGTCCATATAGGTCTTTACGTGTCCCAATTCCTCTTATCTTGAGTGAATTGTATGTTGGATACGAATGTCAGTCCTCAATAGTGTTTTCGCGAAAATATCGAAAACTATTTCTTGAGGGTATTTTTGTCCTGTCGTTGCAACTACAAAAATGCGTGATTTTTTTCATTAGACGCAGTTTCGTTTCATTGAAGTAAAGCATCATCAGTGTTCTATAACTACAGATAACTGATGACGCTTTATCTCAATAAAGCGAAACGCGTCTGGTGAAAAAAGTCACGCATTTTTGTAGTTGCAACGACAGGACAAAAATACTCTCAAGAATTATAAAGAAATTACGTACACTGTGGCCACACAAATGAAGAATTGAACAACTTATTTGAGATCTCGTAACACCCACGCCAAGCTCTAACATGCTGTTGACAAGTCTAGCATTGCATTGTTGATTTTGAGAAAGAATTTACTAAGTTAGTTTGTAGATGTTGGGCTCGGAGATTCGCGGGCAGGGACTTGGAGGGCTGGGGAAGTCGTCCGTTACTGCGACTGATATAGCGTGTTTTTTCGTTTATCAAAATGCGCAGGGTCAGTGGCAGCTGTTGTGTAAGAGCACAGGAATGCCCTAGCTTTTGACACCTTGCGGATTTGTTGGTTTTTTCTTTGGATGCTGTTAAACGTAATGTAGATGCGGTAATCGGACATACACGACAGTAAATCAATCGCGCTGTGCTACATTGTTCCTCTAGAATCAGTGAAACTTGGCATCAGGGTCGCGAGCACACCTTCACTTGTGCACGTTTTAAGGAGTTTCTGCGCATGTGCAACTAGCGTAACGTAATTGCCTTATGGACCAAATACATACGGATTCGATAAATAATGTGCACGGATCATGGCATGCCCAGCTAGCCATCACCACTCAACTACAAGTTTACGTCAGTGCCACCAGGCGGTAGAACACTGCAGCAGACTTTTATTTACGTTAGCTTGGCATAAATCCTACATAAGGTGGTAGCACACACACCACAGATGTGCCAATTCACTCACTATATCGTAAAATTAGATCCGACATCAGTATATGTTATATTAATATAAAAACTTGTTTTGTGGGATTCTGAATGAGATATAGTAAATTACGTATTGGATTTTCCTCATACAGTAATCCACTTGCGGCGCTGAGAACCATAAAGCATATCATCGTCGATTGTGAGAGTGTCGCACTTATTTATGTTACTGACGTCTCTTGATCTTACGGCGGGTCATGTTTATCTGTACTGTAGGCCCACATTGTACGTATATATGAACATTCACGAAAGGCTGTCTCATTGGTTTCTCTGATATTCACTTATGTGGGGTCGAAGACTGTGTGCTTATGGCTCTCACAGCCTCATTTGTATTGTAGCCAAGTGACCTTGTTGGTAGATAGTGCTAATTGAATTTCATGATTTCCGTAATCACCAGTTTGTGTTTGGAGTTGGTTGTCTACTGTGCGGGAATCGGCTTTCCTGAGCAGTGTCAACGTGAACTCTGTTGAATCTGTATTAAACGCTAACACTAAAGAAAATTACCAGCAAAAGTTAGCCACAAACGAAATGGGGCCTCCAAGACCAGTTCCGTTGTCTGAGAAAGTGACGAAATCAAATAAGCGTGACTACAAGCGCAAATGTAACAAAGAAGTGTATAATAAGTGTAAGTTGTTGTTGTGGGTGCAAAGTAAGAATGCCTGATTCTCAGCTCAGAAGCTAATTCGTTAACTAATACATGAATTGGGGATCTTGTACATTTGTCCGAAAAAATAAAAAAAATACCAAAACTCCCACTTAACAACAAATATGAAACGGAAAACAGCGAAAGCTGAAAAATTATTTCGTTCTTGCCATAAACTGTACTTAATTATATAAAAAACAACAAAATTCCACAAAAACAATTCTTTCTTTTTTCAGACAAGTTATGCATTTGTTGTTATTATTACTAATATTATTATTAATTTTGACAGCGGCTGAAATATCAGAAATATGTTGATAAGTATAACTGTTTTACAGCAGACGCTATTAATTTCGTACTCTCATATTCACCTGAATTTAAAAGTTTGTGAACACACAGAATGTATACCTACGAGTTGCTACTGCATATGATGGTTTTCCAACGGTTACTGGGAGTCAATAAGCGCATGTCGCCTGAAAGCTGAATCCTGTCGGTTGCATGAACAGGCGCTGCATTTCTCGTAGCCGCTGCAGCATTTTACCGGCGGTGGTGTGCTGACTAGTTCTGTCTTGAAGAATCGGTAAAATTGTTATTGGCAATGGTGAGGTGAGATCTTCGTCGTTGTATGTTTACCGAAGGAACAAGCAAGAATGTGTTTCTTGTTAAATACCACATAGCAGAAATCTATGTGTTGTAACTGTACGCACTCAGATTTTTGCGTCAGGCGTTTCGTGCGGCGCCGTCTGAGTGTGAACAGTGTCGGCTGTGTTGGCTCGGTTTATTGACAGACGGCACGCAAGTGTTGTATCTCCCTAAGGCCGCAGTTACCTCGGAGAGTCGATAACTTGGTATATAGAAATAGTTTTTTTGCTTCACTGTGGCCATTGCTTGGTCTGATTTCGGTGGCGGGGACGTGGATATACACTACTGGCCATTAAAATTGCTACACCAAGAAGAAATGCAGATGATAAACGGGTATTCATTGGACAAATATACACTCCTGGAAATGGAAAAAAGAACACATTGACACCGGTGTGTCAGACCCACCATACTTGCTCCGGACACTGCGAGAGGGCTGTACAAGCAATGATCACACGCACGGCACAGCGGACACACCAGGAACCGCGGTGTTGGCCGTCGAATGGCGCTAGCTGCGCAGCATTTGTGCCCCGCCGCCGTCAGTGTCAGCCAGTTTGCCGTGGCATACGGAGCTCCATCGCAGTCTTTAACACTGGTAGCATGCCGCGACAGCGTGGACGTGAACCGTATGTGCAGTTGACGGACTTTGAGCGAGGGCGTATAGTGGGCGTGCGGGAGGCCGGGTGGACGTACCGCCGAATTGCTCAACACGTGGGGCGTGAGGTCTCCACAGTACATCGATGTTGTCGCCAGTGGTCGGCGGAAGGTGCACGTGCCCGTCGACCTGGGACCGGACCGCAGCGACGCACGGATGCACGCCAAGACCGTAGGATCCTACGCAGTGCCGTAGGGGACCGCACCGCCACTTGCCAGCAAATTAGGGACACTGTTGCTCCTGGGGTATCGGCGAGGACCATTCGCAACCGTCTCCATGAAGCTGGGCTACGGTCCCGCACACCGTTAGGCCGTCTTCCGCTCACGCCCCAACATCGTGCAGCCCGCCTCCAGTGGTGTCGCGACAGGCGTGAATGGAGGGACGAATGGAGACGTGTCGTCTTCAGCGATGAGAGTCGCTTCTGCCTTGGTGCCAATGATGGTCGTATGCGTGTTTGGCGCCGTGCAGGTGAGCGCCACAATCAGGACTGCATACGACCGAGGCACACAGGGCCAACACCCGGCATCATGGTGTGGGGAGCGATCTCCTACACTGGCCATACACCACTGGTGATCGTCGAGGGGACACTGAATAGTGCACGGTACATCCAAACCGTCATCGAACCCATCGTTCTACCATTCCTAGACCGGCAAGGGAACTTGCTGTTCCAACAGGACAATGCACGTCCGCATATATCCCGTGCCACCCAACGTGCTCTAGAAGGTGTAAGTCAACTACCCTGGCCAGCAAGATCTCCGGATCTGTCCCCCATTGAGCATGTTTGGGACTGGATGAAGCGTCGTCTCACGCGGTCTGCACGTCCAGCACGAACGCTGGTCCAACTGAGGCGCCAGGTGGAAATGGCATGGCAAGCCGTTCCCCAGGACTACATCCAGCATCTCTACGATCGTCTCCATGGGAGAATAGCAGCCTGCATTGCTGCGAAAGGTGGATATACACTGTACTAGTGCCGACATTGTGCATGCTCTGTTGCCTGTGTCTATGTGCCTGTGGTTCTGTCAGTGTGATCATGTGATGTATCTGACCCCAGGAATGTGTCAATAAAGTTTCCCCTTCCTGGGACAATGAATTCACGGTGTTCTTATTTCAATTTCCAGGAGTGTATTATACTAGAGCTGACATGTGATTACATTTTCACACAATTTGGGTGCATAGATCCTGAGAAATCAGTACCCATAACAACCACCTCTGGCCATAATAACGGCCTCGATACACCTGGGCACTGAGTCAAACAGAGCTTGGATGGTGTGTACAGGTACAGCTGCCCATGCAGCTTCAACACGATACCAAAGTTCATCAAGAGTAGTGACTGGCGTATTGTGACGAGCCAGTTGCTCGACCACCATTGACCAAGACGTTTTCAATTGGTGAGAGATCTGGAGAATGTGCTGGCCAGGGCAGCAGTCGAACATTTTCTGTATCCAGAAAGACTCGTACACGAACTGCAACATGCGGTCGTGCATTATCCTGCTGAAATGTAGGGTTTCGCAGGGATTGAATGAAGGGTAGAACCACGGGTCGTAACACATCTGAAATGTAACGTCCACTGTCCAAAGTGCCATCAATGTGAACAAGAGGTGACCGAGACGTGTAACCAATGGCACCCCATACCATCACTCCCGTGATACGCCAGTATGGCGATGACGAATACACGCTTCCAATGTGCGTTCACCGCAATGTCGCCAAACACGGACGCGACCATCATGATGCTGTAAACAGAACCTGGTTCATCCGAAAAAATGACGTTTTGCCATTCGTGCACCCAGGTTCGTCGTTGAGTACACCATCACAGGCGCTCCTGTCTGTGATGCAGCGTCAAAGGTAACCGCAGCCACGGTCTCCGAGCTGATAGTCCATGCTGCGGCAAACGTCGTCGAACTTTTCGTGCGGATGGTTGTTGTCTTGCAAACGTCCCCATCTGTTGACTCAGGGATCGAGACGTGGCTGCACGATCCGTTACAGCCATGCGGATAAGATGCCTGTCATCTCGACTGCTAGTGATACGAGGCGGTTGGGATCCAGCACGGCGTTCCGTATTACCCTCCTGAACCCACCGATTCCATATTCTGCTAACAGTCATTGGATCTCGACCAACGCGAGCAGCAATGTCGCGATACGATAAACCGCAATCGCGATAGGCTACAATCCGACCTTTATCAAAGTCGGAAACGTGATAGTACGCATTTCTCCTCCTTACACGAGGCATCACAACAACGTTTCACCAGGCAACGCCGGTCAACTGCTGTGTTTTGTATGAGAAATCCGTTGGAAACTTTTCTGATGTCAGCACGTTGTAGGTGTCGCCACCGGCGCCGACCTTGTGTGAATGCTCTGAAAAGCTAATCATTTGCATATCACAGCATCTTCTTCCTGTCGGTTAAATTTCGCGTCTGTAGCACGTCATCTTCGTGGTGTACCAATTTTAATGGCCAGTAGTGTACTTTGGATTTTTCCGTAGTATTTTATGAGTTTTATTGTGATGTCACACATTAAAAACGCGTGGTTTATTCGTTTAAACTATTGTGTTTTGGTAGGATAACTGACTTCTCTTTTTCATTCCACCTGGGAACGCTGGCAGACTAAGACTGTCATACAGTTTATCAAGTATTAATACGAGGGGCGTTCAGAAGTAATGCATCACAAATTTTACGGCCGATTTTGGTTGAAAAAATGCGGAATTTGTTGTGGGACATGTGGAATATTCCCACTTGTGCCCCATAGTTTCATGAAGTTCCGAGAGGTGGCAGCGGTATCCATCGCCATCAAAATTGCATCTGTAACAGAGGTGTGTTCCAAGCTGAGAGCTGTCACTGAGTTTCTTTTGGCGAAAAACCAGAGCATCGTAGATATGAGTATGCTCTTGCAGAATGTCTACGGAGACCGAGCAGTGAACAAAAGCACGGTGAATCGTTGGGCAAGGCGTCTGTCATCATCGCGATCTCCCGCGTGTCGGCCGGCCGCACGCAGCTGCAACTCCTGCAATGTTGGAACGTGCGGACACTCTCATTCGACCCCCCAGGGGGTCCACAACTCTTTTGTGGATACGTGCGTAGCGAGCACGGGACCCCGAGCCCTTGTGGCCCTCCTTCCTTTCCGGGCTGCATACCCTCCCTTTCCGCATCCTTCCCCGTCCCCCATCTTCGCCCCCTCCCCTCACCTCTGGCTCTTTCCTTCCCTTTCTCCCCCTCTGGGAGTATGGTTTGTGCCTACGTCCGGAGACGGACGCTCGAAACTGTTACAAATTCCTTGCTTTCTATACTTGCCAGTCTTCATCCTTCCTCTGTCCTTCTCTTTTCCTTCCCTCTTCTCTTTGCCCTTTTCTCCGCTTCGGCGTTTGAGACCCCTCTTCTTTCCTTTCCTTTCCCTTTCTCTTTTTTCCTCCCTGTGCGTGTCTGAAGGCCGACCCACGCACTTCCATGTGTAGCCGGTGACGGGGTAACGCGTAATTCCCCGCCCCAGGTAGACAGGTAGGACACGTACGTACCCCCTGGTAACGGCCAGGCCCAGGGAGGGGTGATTACCCGAGCTGATACCTTCCGAAAGTGCCGATTGGTCCCTCCGTCCGTTTGTCGGGAGGTGTAACCTGAGGTGTGAACAATCACCTAAGGCGGGAGTGCCCTCAGAGAGGGCCCCCACAAGGGAGGAGCGCGCCATCGGAGACGCCGGTAATCATGGGGGATTCTTCCACAATGGTTTCACCTTCCACTATGTCTGCTCACAAGCGTAAGTTCACTGAGTCTCAGCCACAGACAGTTCTTCCATCGTTGCCACAGTTCCTTGTTGTTTCTCGGTCTGACGAAGGTCACGACTTCTCCACGGTCAACCCTTTCATTATTCAGAAAGGTGTCGACGCAATTGCAGGTCCTGTAAAGTCTTGTTCCAGATTACAGAATGGCACCCTGTTGTTAGAAACAGTCAGTGCCCTCCAGGCACAAAAATTGCTGCGTACCTCACTACTACACACCTTCCCTGTCTGGGTGGAACCGCACCGTACTTTAAATTCCTCGCGTGGAGTCGTTTATACACGCTCCCTCGATGGATTGTCTGACGAAGAAATTCAGCACTACCCGTCTGACCAGGGCGTAACGGCTGTTCATAGGGTTATGAAAAGGGTTGACACGAACATCATTCCAACCCGCACTGTCTTCTTGACATTTGACAAAGTATAACTCCCATCGAAAATCAAAGCAGGCTATGAGATAATTTCCGTTCGCTCTTACGTCCCAAACCCTACGCGTTGCTATCGGTGTCAGCGGTTCAAGCACACCAGCCACTCCTGTTCCAATCCGGCCAAATGTGTTACATGTGGCAAGGATGCCCATGAGGGTGCTTGTCCACCTCCATCCCCTCGCTGCATCAACTGTATGGGTGACCACGCTGCTTCCTCTCGAGACTGCCCCGTTTTTAAGGACGAAAAGCTCATCCAGGAAATTAGGGTGAAGGAAAAGGTGTCGACCTTTGCTGCTCGAAAATTATTCGCCAGTCGACAGCCCACCGTGCCTCAGACAGGAAAATACAGCACTGTCCTTGCTTCTCCTCGGCCAACAAAGGAGGCGGCCACGCAGACTTGCGACCTCACCTTTAGTGCCACGGTCGTCAGATCGGCCAGCGCAAAGATCGCCCGTTCCACCTCACCACTTTCGCCTGCCCACTCTCTGGCTCACCCTTCGTCGGGTTCTGCTAAATCTCGAGCCCAAAAGTCAGACACCAAGACTTCGAAAAAAGGGCATACTCGTGAAGAGTTTTTACGTACCGCCACTTCCCAACCATCGGTTCCTCCTTCATCTAAACATCATACTTCCAAGAAGGCTACAAAGAAACCCAGTTCCTCTCCTTCTCCACCAAGGCGTGTCCCATCTACAGCACCACCTGGCGGAAATCGCCCTCGGCCGTCTTCTGTGTCGCCGAGACGCACTGCTGGCGGCCGATCAATCGGCCGATCGCTGGTGGCAGGAGCTGCTCCTGACCAACCTATGGATCAGGATCTTCTGCCTTCGGCTGAATGCCATTCCATGCTGTCGGTCGCAAGCTCTGAGCAGTCGTTGAGTTGACAGCGACCTTGGTCACATTCCTCCATTTTCTGTTCACCCTATGTCCCTTATCCACTGGAATATCCGCGGTATTCGAGCCAATCGGGATGAATTGTCGATCCTCTTACGATCCTACTCGCCGGTCATCTTCTGTCTTCAGGAAACAAAGCTGCGTTCCTGTGACCGCTTTGTTCTCCCTCATTTTCAGTCCGTCCGATATGATCTCCCCTCTGTTGAAGGCACTCCAGCACATGGAGGACTCATGATTCTTCTCCATGAAACTCTTCATTCTCACCACATCCATTTAAACACTTCCTTCCAAGCTGTCGCCGTCCGTCTTTCCCTTTCCGGATACACGTTCTCTCTTTGTACTGTATACATTCCATCGTCCACACCAATGGCACGAGCTGATCTCCTCCATCTTCTTGGTCAGTTTCCACCCTCCTATTTGCTGGTTGGGGACTTCAATGCCCACCACCCACTTTGGGGATCTCCACATCCTTGTCCACGTGGCTCACTATTGCTAGACGTCTTCCACCAAGCGGATCTAGTTTGCCTCAACACTGGGGTCCCTACATTTTTGTCTGCCTCCACGACAAATTTATCTCATTTGGACCTTGCGGTCGGTACTGTTCCGCTAGCTCGGCGCTTCGAATGGTTCGCCCTTGATGATACACACTCGAGTGACCACTTTCCATGTGTCCTTAGACTGCAGCCTCAACTGCCATACATGCGCCCGCGACGCTGGAAGTTTGCCCAAGCTGATTGGACACTTTTTTCGTCTCTAGCGACATCCGATGACGGTCACTTTCCCAGCGTCGACGATGAGGTCACACATACTACCGACGTTATTCTTACAGCTGCGGAACATTCAATACCACGCACCTCCGAATTGCCCCGGCGCCCCCCAGTTCCTTGGTGGAACGAGGCATGCCGTGATGCAATACGTGAGCGGCGACGTGCTCTCCGCGTTTTCCGCCACCATCCTACTTTGGCCAACTGTATCCGCTATAAGCAGTTCCGAGCGCGATGCCGTCGTGTCATCCGCGATAGCAAGAAGGCAAGCTGGAAATTCTTTATTAGCTCATTTAACACCTTCACTCCCTCCTCGGAAGTTTGGAGTCGGCTTCGACGGTTCTCAGGTGCGCCTAGTTTCTCCCCGGTCTCTGGGCTCACTGTCGCGCATGACACATTAGTGGACCCCGTCGCAATTTCTAACTCGTTGGGTCAGCACTTTGCTGAGATTTCGAGCTCTTATAATGGAATCTTCAACACTTGATTTGTTGTTTTTGAGTACTTTGCCTTCAGAAATCTCTTGCTCAATCGGTGGGAAATCTTCCTCCAGACTTTGTGGTATTGCTGGAAATTACAATTTAACTGTTGGAATTGGACAGTTTAAAAGCCTTTCAAAAAATTTTGCTAGTATTTGTGCCATTGCAAAAAAGTATCATTGTCCAGTTGTTGTTTTGCCAAAACCAATGGCCAGACCAAGCAAATTATTCTAGTGTACAATTTTTAGATTATAATGAAATACAACGTTCTTATACGTACCATTTTTGATATAGTTTTTTTCAGGCACTTCTTTACTAGCAGTATGACACCCTGCTTCCAATTTAATGGATCTGTTTTTCTTTCTGTGCTTCTATTTACCTATACAATATGCTTTGGAGTGAAACTTGACATTTGCTGCCTTCACCGTTTACATTGGTATACAACGTTCTCCTATTATGGTCAACTTCACAGCTGTAAATGACTCAAATTGTAAACAGAAAAAGACGTATGTTACTGTGGTAGCATGTCTCCTGTGCTTTATCATTGTATTGCAGGAAATCTCAACAACTTTGCCAAAAATATGATATACAACCATCTTTGAGGGAGGTCTTCACATGTTGACTTCGTTTCTGCCACTATTATCGCTCAATCACTTTGTTTTCGTTTACTTTAGCTTTACGAATGATACTGTGTACGCATTTCTCTCTCTCTTTCATCCTGCTCACAGTGAACTCAATCGGCCTTTGTGGCCGAGCGGTTCTAGGCGCTTCAATCCGGAACCGCGCTGCTGCTACGGTCGCGGGTTCGAATCCTGCCTCGGGCATGGATGTGTGTGCTGTCCTTAGGTTAATTAGGTTTAAGTAGTTCTAAGTCTAGGAGACTGATGACCCCAGATATTAAGTCCCATAGTGCTCAGAGCCATTTGAACAGTGAACTCATTCTTTTTTTTTTTCAGCTCCCCTGCTCCGTTGTCTATGTGCCAGTATTTGACAGTTTCACTAGGGAATCGTCAATTTATTTTCTCCTGATGACCTCTTCACTGCCCCTCAGCGGTATTAACGAATCACCGGGATTATTAATACGAGAACCTTCGTACTCGCTCCAATTACGAATATTTAAAGTTTAACTTTCTATTCCGAAATACACATTTGCCTTTACATATATTTAATACGGAGTCTTGTGACCACTATTGTCCTGTCAGAAAGAAAGTTAACAGTTTTTCCATCAACAGTGCCCACACCTGTCGCCAGGTTCCTTGTATTTTCCATAGGGCAACAATCGTGAGTCAACTGTTATTACGTAATATGCCGAAGGCCACTCTGAAATAATTAGCTACTGTTGCCTGCCACGAATGCAACATCACTGTAATGAAAGAAATTTATCAGCTAATTCCTGCATAAAGTTCATTTTGAATGCTAAGATTTTTAAACGGGCCGTAAAGTATCGCCATTTGTGTACTCGCGACAATCGCTTTATTGGAATGTTCTTCATGAACAGACGAGTTCAAATATGACAGCCAGGCAACACGTCACTTTAATTTTTTTTCTTGTTGTCTCTCTTTCTTTCTTTTCTTTTGCTTGAGCCGTTTTTCCAGCGGATACGCAGGGTCGGCATGGGTAATCGGATGTGGCAATGTTAGTTGAAGGGGTGGCTGGATGCCCTTCCTGCCGTACCCCCCGGGAAGGAATTAGTGTACCCCAACTGTCTGCTACTAGTGTAATCCATAGAATAGTGCGAAAGTGTTCAGATGTCTGCGAGCCGTGTAACTGAGGCGGGACGTGGGGACCAGCCCGGTATTCACTTAGGGGGATGTAGAAAACCGCCTAAAAACCACATCCAGGCTGGCCGGCACACCGGCCCTCTTCGTTAATCCGCCAGGCGGATTCGATCCGGTGCCGGCGCGCCTACCCGAGTCCAGGAAGCAGCGCGTTAGCGCGCTCGGCTAACCTAGCGGGTTTTCTTGGTCTCTCTTACCACTAAAATACTTGTGACAATTTTATGTAATTATAAAAAGTTATTCTACGTACACACGGAGAGTGCGTTATGGCAGCTCATGGAATAACGAAACCAATAAAACGGACTGTTGCAGCACTGTTTTAGTAATCTGATTTTATCTTTATTTTTCCTTTAATCACACTCTATCTGACAAGCTATTACAAAAATCATTAGTGCTTGGATACACTTTCCTGTAGCCTTCTATATCGGTTTAGTTGTGTCCTTATGTTCTTTGTCACCGTATTTCTTTTTTAGTCAAATGTGTCATTTACTGATGAACATCGTTTCCTAAATCCTGTCTAAATTATTTGTAATGTCTGTCTTTTTTTCTCCTCGTACGTGGCTCAATATTTCATCTCTTCAACCACACGAAATCAACACCAAACTGTCTCTATATTAGCCACATCACTTAATTGTAATTTTGGTATACTATGTGTGTGGTTGGTAATCACACAGAATTACACGTCTGTACACAGCCACTAATTTTTTATATTAGAAAATACTAGCATAACTTTTATAAAATTATTTTTTTTTCTTATAATTTACTATTATGATAACTTCATTTGTAGAGCTGTACTTTTTCCCGATATCTCCACTGCTTTTACTTTTATTGTTTTGATACTGGTGAAATGTTGCCGTTTCGAGCGAACTGTAAGATCAGATACGGTCCTAAGTTATCCTTCAGCGCTGTTCCAGCACAACCTTTCCGGTCTTACCTGACGTATAAGTGAGTATGAATAGCTAATCCAGTCCTAGTACTAAAAAATTTATTGGAATATTAATTTTGATTTGAGATTTATCAAAAACACATCTTTTATAATCTCCATGATCACATATAGAACACTGAAATATAATTAGTCTTTCAGTCTTAAAAATAAGAAACATATTAGTAGAAGATCAACTGTCCGATATTTATTATTCGCAAAATCCTTGGAAATGTCTCTGTTCAAATTTATAGAGGACTCAATTAAACTTGTGGGTTACAAGAACTTAGAAGCCTGTCATTCGTATAAGACGGCTCTATTGCACATTGTTATATGTAAAATAAAATTAGCAGCGCTGTAGGTATGAGCATAAATTAACAACTAACTTACTGATAGATCGCGCGCTTATGGGAAGGCGATAATTCCCACCCAGCCATACCGAGAAGCCTACGCTCGGGTCCGTTGTACTTCTGGGTAGGGGTGCCTCCGCGTCGGTATCGCATGTCCCGCAGAGTAGATCGTACCGTATAGATAACGCTGGCGCCTGTGTGGAGTGGTGGATGGGAGCTGTGTATGGGCGCGGATGCTGACAGCGCGGCCTCAGCCGCTGACGAAGCTCCATAGCGTCTCTCCGCCTAATAGTCACGACCAGCTCCGTCCTCTCGACAACCTCGTGGGTGTTGCTTGCCTTTTGTCTGCCTTCCGCCAACATTTATGCTTCTGCATCTACATCTACACTCCTGGAAATTGAAATAAGAACACCGTGAATTCATTGTCCCAGGAAGGGGAAACTTTATTGACACATTCCTGGGGTCAGATACATCACATGATCACACTGACAGAACCACAGGCACATAGACACAGGCAACAGAGCATGCACAATGTCGGCACTAGTACAGTGTATATCCACCTTTCGCAGCAATGCAGGCTGCTATTCTCCCATGGAGACGATCGTAGAGATGCTGGATGTAGTCCTGTGGAACGGCTTGCCATGCCATTTCCACCTGGCGCCTCAGTTGGACCAGCGTTCGTGCTGGACGTGCAGACCGCGTGAGACGACGCTTCATCCAGTCCCAAACATGCTCAATGGGGGACAGATCCGGAGATCTTGCTGGCCAGGGTAGTTGACTTACACCTTCTAGAGCACGTTGGGTGGCACGGGATACATGCGGACGTGCATTGTCCTGTTGGAACAGCAAGTTCCCTTGCCGGTCTAGGAATGGTAGAACGATGGGTTCGATGACGGTTTGGATGTACCGTGCACTATTCAGTGTCCCCTCGACGATCACCAGTGGTGTACGGCCAGTGTAGGAGATCGCTCCCCACACCATGGTGCCGGGTGTTGGCCCTGTGTGCCTCGGTCGTATGCAGTCCTGATTGTGGCGCTCACCTGCACGGCGCCAAACACGCATACGACCATCATTGGCACCAAGGCAGAAGCGACTCTCATCGCTGAAGACGACACGTCTCCATTCGTCCCTCCATTCACGCCTGTCGCGACACCACTGGAGGCGGGCTGCACGATGTTGGGGCGTGAGCGGAAGACGGCCTAACGGTGTGCGGGACCGTAGCCCAGCTTCATGGAGACGGTTGCGAATGGTCCTCGCCGATACCCCAGGAGCAACAGTGTCCCTAATTTGCTGGGAAGTGGCGGTGCGGTCCCCTACGGCACTGCGTAGGATCCTACGGTCTTGGCGTGCATCCGTGCGTCGCTGCGGTCCGGTCCCAGGTCGACGGGCACGTGCACCTTCCGCCGACCACTGGCGACAACATCGATGTACTGTGGAGACCTCACGCCCCACGTGTTGAGCAATTCGGCGGTACGTCCACCCGGCCTCCCGCATGCCCACTATACGCCCTAGCTCAAAGTCCGTCAACTGCACATACGGTTCACGTCCACGCTGTCGCGGCATGCTACCAGTGTTAAAGACTGCGATGGAGCTCCGTATGCCACGGCAAACTGGCTGACACTGACGGCGGCGGTGCACAAATGCTGCGCAGCTAGCGCCATTCGACGGCCAACACCGCGGTTCCTGGTGTGTCCACTGTGCCGTGCGTGTGATCATTGCTTGTACAGCCCTCTCGCAGTGTCCGGAGCAAGTATGGTGGGTCTGACACACCGGTGTCAATGTGTTCTTTTTTCCATTTCCAGGAGTGTATATTCTTCAAACCACTGTGAAGTCCATGGCAAGGAGTACGTCTCATTGTACCACTTATTAGGGCCTCTTCCCTTTCCATTCGCATATAGATCTTTGAAAGAAAGAGTGAGGAAACGCCTCTGTGCGTGCTGTAAATAGTGTTCGCGATTCCTATGGGAGCTATACGTATATTGTGGTATATGCCTCGATTACTTACTTGGAAACGAATCTTGAAACATTGCATCTAGGGGTAATATGCCGCGGGGGACCAATCGCGTGGCCACGTCGCTCCCCAGATTTGATACCACTAGATTTCTTTCTCTGTGGTTTCATTAAAGACCATGCGTGTGTACCTCCCCTACCAAACAATTTAGCCGACATGAAAAACAGAACCTACGCTGCCATTGCAAAAGTTACGCCCGATTTGTGGAACGAGTATTGGAAGAAATTTATTACCGGTGGGTTGTTTTCCGCGTTTGTACATTAAACCAGATGGCAGTTATAAGAGTCGAGGGGCATGAAAGGGAAGCAGTGGTTGGGAAGGGAGTGAGACAGGGTTGTAGTCTATCCCCGATGTTATTCAAGCTGTATATTGAGCAAGCAGTAAAGGAAACAAAAGAAAAATTTGGAGTAGGAATTAAAATCCATGGAGAAGAAATTGAAATCCATGGAGAAGAAATTAAAATCCATGGAGAAGAAATTAAAACCTTGAGATTCGCCGATGACATTGTAATTCTGTCAGAGACAGCAAAGGACCTGCAAGAGCAGCTGAACGGGATGGACAGTGTCTTGAAAGGAGGATATAAGATGAACATCAACAAAAGCAAAACGGGGATAATGGAATGTAGTCGAATTAAGTCGGGTGATGCTGAGGGAATTAGATTAGGAAATGAGACACTTAAAGTAGTAAAGGAGTTTTGCTATTTGGGGAGCAAAATAACTGATGATGGTCGAAGTAGAGAGGATATAAAATGTAGACTAGCAATGGCAAGGAAAGCGTTTCTGAAGAAGAGAAATTTGTTAACATCGAGTATAGATTTAAGTGTCAGGAAATCGTTTCTGAAAGTATTTGTATGGAGTGTAGCAATGTATGGAAGTGAAACATGGACGATAAGTAGTTTGGACAAGAAGAGAATAGAAACTTTCGAAATGTGGTGCTACAGAAGAATGCTGAAGATTAGATGGGTAGATCGCATAACTAATGAGGAGGTATTGAGTAGAATTGGAGAGAAGAGAAATTTGCAGCACAACTTGACTAGAAGAAGGGATCGGTTGGTAGGACATGTTCTGAGGCATCAAGGGATCACCAATTTAGCATTGGAGGGCAGCGCGGAGAGTAAAAATCGTAGAGGGAGACCAAGAGACGAATACACAAAACAGATTCAGAATGATGTAGGTTGCAGTAGGTACTGGGAAATGAAGAAGCTTGCACAGGATAGAGTGGCATGGAGAGCTACATCAAACTAGTCTCTGGACTGAGGACCACAACAACAACAAACATGTAGTAGTCATATCGAAACAAAATGTTTGTTACAAAATGACATCTACCCATTCTGTAAATTATCTCAATAAATTTCTATATCATTACAAAATTGTAAAATCCTTTTAGACTCACCCTGTACATTGTGAGGCATGGGGCGTCACGTAAAAGACTTTTTAAAAAAAACTGAAGTACTGGTTTATCAGAATTAGAAGGAGAAACAAATATTATTCATTATCCACGAGACACTGAGCGAGATAATAAGGGATAGTTAAGATAATGCATTTAATGTCCCAACGTCCCTGACATACGTTGATAGTTTGCTCCCGTGTGGACAAGTTTCCATCATTGTTACGGGAAACATAAATCAAGGTGGCTGGACGAGGTTTGACTTCACAGATCTAAAAAATGGATAGCAAGTTCAGATAAAGCGTAGCTTTGTGTGGTTCACTCAGTCGTATGTATGTTGTTCTCGTACGGCCGCAGCATTGGTATGAAAAAGCTTGTGTTACCCATTCTAAAGTAACGCTCTAGTGTTTGTGATTCTCACCAGGTCAATTCGAAGGAAGACATCGATACAATTCACAGATGTGCTGTTAGTGTTTTCTGTTTCTTTGATCAGTACGAATGTGTTTCGGATAGACTCCGTGACCTCAGGTAGGAACCTTGGAGGCAAGAAGACGATCTTTCTGCGGAACGTCATTTAAAAAGCCTAGAGAACAAGCATTTGCGACAGAAGGCAAACTGCTTCTACTGCCTCGAACGCTCTTCTGGCCTATTATCAATTTCATGGTGATTGACCCCTGATTTTGAGCTCATATTCCGGTTACATCGCGTGACGACATTGTACCTTGCTGGAATCGAGAAAATGCCTCCTTATACGTTGTGTCTGAATATTACATTTTAGTTTGAAAAAGGGGCTGGCATAGCGCGGTAATATTTAAGAGAAAGCATGCTTTTTCGAGGATTTTTGTCGAATGTCGAACTTGAGGAGTCATAGAATCCACACTGTAATTAGAAGAAATTCCTTTGCACAGTTTAAAGATACAATCTTTTTTTATTTGTAGTCTGTGGCGGTTCCTAACGTTTGCTGCAGCTGAGTAGTTGCTCTTCCAAGCAGCATCCCATATGAGCAAACCAGTTGCCTCGTAACCTCGGGCTATGCACGGCTCTGAAAAGAATAGCTCGATGTAGTCATAGGGTCAAGCCGCGCGCATCTGCTTTTATGCCGCGCAGCTAACTTGCTGCAAATAATAACCCCTAGCTGTGATCCTGCAGTCAAACATTCTATGTCTTGGCGAAGAGTTTGAGATAATAAAATATACTAAAACGAATAATTTAATAGCAAGGGTTCTATTCTAACGTCTGTAATTGATGCATCCGATAGAAAATCGTGTTGAATTATGTTTATTCAAGAAAAGGACGTCACAGATAAAAGGGAAATGGTCCTACGATGATCAATTAAAACACAGACAGAAAATACCCTTAATAAATGCAGTAAAGTTACGTTGACGGCGTTACGAGAATGGCCATTAAAATTGCTACACCACGAAGGTGACGTGTTACAGACGCGAAATTTAACCGACAGGAAGAAGATGCTGTGATATGCAAATGATTAGATTTTCAGAGCATTCACACAAGGTTGGCGCCGGTGGCGACACCTACAACGTGCTGACATGAGGAAAGATTCCAACCGATTTCTCATACACGAACAGCAGTTGACCGGCGTTGCCTCGTGTAAGGAGGAGAAATGCGTACCATCACGTTTCCGACTTTGATAAAGGTCGGATTGTAGCCTGTCGCTATTGCGGTTTATCGTATCGCGACATTGCTGCTCGCGTTGGTCGAGATCCAATGACTGTTAGCAGAATATGGAATCGGTTGCTTCAGGAGGGTAATACGGAACGGCGTGCTGGATCCCAACGGCCTCGTATCACTAGCAGTCGAGATGACAGGCATCTTATCCGCATGGCTGTAACTGATCGTGCAGCCACGTCTCGATCCCTGAGTCAACAGATGGGGACGTTTGCAAGACAACGACCATCTGCACAAACAGGTCGACGACGTTTGCAGCAGCATGGACTATCAGCTCGGAGACCATGGTTGCGGTTACCCTTGACGCTTCATCACAAACAGGAGCGCCTGCGATGATGTACTCAACGACGAACCTGAATGGCAAAACATCATTTTTTCTTATGAATCCGGGTTCTGTTTACAGCATCATGATGGTCGCATCCGTGTTTGGCGACATCGCGGTAAATGCACATTGGAAGCATGTTTATGTAATCGGCATACTGGCGTGTCACCCGGCGTGATGATATGGGGTGCCATTGGTTACACGTCTCGGTCACCTCTTGTTCGCATTGACGACACTTTGAACAGTTGACGTTGCATTTCATATGTGTTACGACCCGTGGCTCTACCCTTCATTCGATCCCTGCGAAACCCTACATTTCAGCAGGATAATGCACGACCGCATGTTGCAGGGCCTGTACGGGCCTTTCTGGATACAGAAAATGTTCGACTGCTGCCCTGGTCAGCACATTGTCCAGATCTCTCACCAATTGAAAACGTCTGGTCAATGGTGGCCGAGCAACTGGCTCGTCACAATACGCCAGTCACTACCCTTGATGAACTGTGGTATCGTGTTGAAGCTGCATGGGCAGCTGTACCTGTACACGTCATCCAAGCTCTGTTTGACTCAATGCCCAGGCGTATCAAGGCCGTTATTACGGCCAGAGGTGGTTGTTCTGGGTAGTGGTTTCTCAGGATCTATTCACCGAAACTGCGTGAAAATGTAATCACATGTCAGTTCTTGTCTTGGTGTTGCAATTTTAATGGCCAGTAGTGTAAATATTCACAGATGATACGCGAAAACTAAGTCCATTTCGTGATCAAAATACTCGCGAGATTCACCAGCTCAAAACAGTTCAGATTTCAACGTGATGATTTACAAATTAAAACATGTGATACAAAGAATAGTAACCCATTCTCTGTCTATGCACAGCTCCATACATGCGGCAAAAGTCAAGAGTCCTACTCTAGAGCACGTACAGACTCTCGAAACATAAAGTCCCTTCATAAGAAAGCAAGTTAGCGGCTATTCACCGCCCAGAATCAAACATCTCCATGATCGAATACCACTCGTTACCACAAGTAGGTCTACCTCCATCCAGGAGTCCTAAAAGTGTCGAGAATCGCTCCCTTGATATTTTCACTCGAAGAGTCCCAGTTCCACTTGACTCCCTAATGTTCCTCTATTGTCGACTTTTCCAATGGCTGAAAACCGTCTCCATAAAAAATACATCGTTCATGCAATTTACTAATATGATTTGGCTCATCACGAGGACTTCCTGTATTAAAGTAATATGTTACAACAATATTTAAAAGAAAAGCGTCATAAACATTTGGTTACAGTCAGATCATTTACATTAAACATAAATAATAATTGGGTTTTAAATAAATAAATAAGGCAGCATTTTTGCACAAGTGTGCTCACGATAAATGACAACAGATTGTCCTTAAATATCGTTTAAATATTAATTTATGCCTTCTTGAAAGAAGCGTTTATTGGTTCTCTTTTCAATTGTGGTATCCACTAACATATGCGATTGACCAATTTTAAATTAACACAGTTTTAATAGGACTTTAATTCAACATTTACATAAAGTTACTGGGAAAATAGTAAACGGTTCATTAAATAAATACACATGTATGACTAAATTGGTTCAAATGGCTCAAAGCACTATGGAATTTAACATCTGAGGTCATTAGTCCCCTAGACTTAGAACTACTTAAACCTAACTAACCTAACTAACACACATCAATGCCCGAGGCAGGATTCGTATCTGCGACCGTAGCAGCCGCGTGGTTCCGGACTGAAGCGCCTAGAACCGCTCGGGCACAGCGGCCGGCCACATGTATGACAGTTTGAGATGTTGATGCTGTATTAATTTGCTGTGTAAATATGGAGTAAAATGTTCTGACAAACATTTGCGTGATAAAAAAGATGTAATTAATCGAGAAATAAAATAGATATCGATATGTAGCTTTCAGAGATGATGGTTATAGTGTAATGCTGTCATCTGGGGTATTCTTAGTTGAAATCGAATGAAACATTGAAAAGTTGTTCATTGAGAGGTTCATTGTGAAAATATTTATTTACGATGAAATATTAACTTCAGTAGTTTGAGAGATACTGAAATATTGTTGGGTCATTGGATGCACCTCATTTATCTGAAGTCGGCAATGTATTCAGATTTGCATTAGTTTGTAACTGTCGTTTATTGTCGAAGTTCAGAGGGCTGTAACTTAGCCATCTTTTCCCCGTACTGGGATTAAACCTTCGCTGACGCACCTGACTCGGCCAATTAGCTCGTCTAAATACGCGTAACTTTACGAGACGGATTCCCACCGGTATAATGATGCTGCGATAGAGTTTACCTTTGGAGCTACTGCAGCAGAGAAAGCACGGCCGTAAAGCCTGAAAATTTGTTGGTTACATCGTAGATCATCACAAATGAATACTCCCCATGTCTGTCAGTTGCGAGTTTGTAGAGCATTTGCGCTAGTAGTGCAAGCTGTGCGAGGCTGTGGTAGGCGTAGTTGTCGTACCAGTGTGCTGCCGCTGCTGTAATGCGCGATAAGTGCCTATTAACTAGCGAAGAATGGCAACTTCGTACTCGCATTCCAATACACCATTAACGCAAGCAGTAGTTGTTGGCAGTGGAGGGCAAACGGGAAACTGCGAGTAAACACTCGCAGCATAAGCAGTTACCAATAAATTAAGAGTGAAATGTATTGTACATTTTAACAGTAAATGAAAAATCGATTAGCTGGAATAAATTTTGCAGGAAAGAATGACGAATGAAATAAAATCTACCTTAATCGCATTAGCTGCTGGCTGGGGTCTCGCTGCTGCTATTGTAGTCGTATACGCGGATCAGCACGGTTGTAAGTAGAGTCCGTGGGCTGTTTGTGCATAAGTTTTCGTATTTGTACACATAACTTAGCAGGCACAAGTGTAAAGTGTCATTTATTTTAGAATTCTTGTTCTCGTTTGCTACCTTATTCTTGAGAAGGACCGAAATTAGTCCAATGTCGTTGAATTGGTTCAAATGGCTCTGAGCACTATGGGACTTAACATCGATGGTCATCAGTCCCCTAGAACTTAGAACTACTTAAACCTAACTAACCTAAGGACATCACACAACACACAGTCATCACGAGGCAGAGAAAATCCCTGACCCAGTCGGGAATCGAACCCGGGAACCCGGACGTGGGAAGCGAGAACGCTACCGCACGACCACGAGCTGCGGACGGCGTTGAATTCGCAGTGTGCCACGGCAACAAAAAAATTTTAATTTCCTTGTCCAATGAGCGCAGTACACTTCCTAATAGGTACTGCCGTGACATTGGCTACCGACAGCCCTGAGCACATCTTGTCTGTGCACCGGAGCAGTGGGAACTGAGTCTAATTACCTCTGGTCTCTGTCCTCGTACTACAGCAAAGTCATGTCATACTCAAACTGTTTGATATAATACTGAAAAAAAAATGCACAGAATAAAATTGTATCACAAAATTTCTGGTTGGGTCGGGCCCCTCTGGCCCTTAAGAAACTTTCTGGAATGATTTGCACCACGCAACTCTCATCGATATAATAAAAAGTCTTTCCAGTATTTCGCAGGTGTCTTATTTCCAGCAAGAACTCATCTACTTTTCCTGCTACGAGATTATTTTCCACCAACACAGGTCTTATGTTGAAGTTTTTTTATCTGAAGCCCAGTTTCTGAATAGCAGTGCGGTTCTAGGCGCTACAGTCTGGAGCCGAGCGACCGATGCGGTCGCAGGTTCGAATCCTGCCTCGGGCATGGATGTGTGTGATGTCCTTAGGTTAGTTAGGTTTAATTAGTTCTAAGTTCTCGGCGACTAATGACCTCAGAAGTTAAGTCGCATAGTGCTCAGAGCCAAGCGGTTGTTTCACTCATATCAGGAAAGTCAGTCACTTCAGTTTTCAACTTTTCCAGTCGGCTGCTATTGTTGGAAACCGCTTTTCCACATAGAAGTAATGGATTCTTCTTATGGCTCCCTGTGTAAACTCTTCCAATGCAAACTTCTGTCGCCTGTCAGAACAAGCTTTTGGTGCAGCAAGACATGAAGTTTCTCTGTATTCTCTCGAAATTCCGTCCACTGTAGTTTCACAAATATCGAGACAGTCAGAAGTTCATTTTCCTGGTTCAAATACGAAACTGCTCGTGCCCTGTTCTTTTTCGGTCTCAATTTAAGCACGCGCTCTGTTCATCATGGACTATTCTCAACCCGATAAATGATGCATGGTTCCACACAGGTACAAGGCAGTTAATTGCTATATCACGAGGACTGTCTCCCACAAGTACACAACAACGAATGGCAGCACGGTCGTTTCCTGTCCCACGGGAACCCCCGGTATAAACCCGGCAACAACGAAGAACCAGTTAGTAACTGGTAACTTTGTTCGATACAGTTCCCCACAGTCGTTTAATGAACAAAGTAAGATGGACTATCAGACCAATTGTGTGATTGGATTGAAGAGTTCTTCGATAATAGAACGCAGCATGTAATTCTGAGTGAAGAGAAGTCTTCCGAAGTAAGTGTGATTTCAAGTTTGCCGCAGGGGAGTGTCGTAGGACCGTTGCTATTCACAATATACATAAATGACCTTGTGGATGACATCGGAAGTTCAAATGGTTCAAATGGCTCTGAGCACTATGGGACTTAACATCTGTGGTCATCAGTCCCCTAGACCTTAGAACTACTTAAACCTAACTAACCTAAGGACATCACACACATCCATGCCCGAGGCAGGATTCGAACCTGCGATTTTTGGCGGTATTCCACACACATTTAGGCAAGTGATGGGATGGTCCCCAATCCTACCTTATAAAATGCGAGACACATGCAGTTAAAATAGGATAACATACAAAGTTTACTCTATTTAGGCAGTTGGTGCACATGACTCCCTACCTTAACTGATGACTGGGGCGACAGGAAGGTAGGAAGGGCATCCGACCACCAAATAAAATAAAATAAATCTGTCAAATCATATCCCTTACGACGGGTTAAACACTAGGGCGGAGAGGAAAGGGAGGGATGGAGGGAGGGAGGGATGGAGGGAGGGGGGGAGAGAGAGGGGGGGTGGGGAGGGGAGGGGAGGGAGAGAGAGAGAGAGAGAGAGAGAGAGAGAGAGAGAGAGAGAGAAAGTGAAAGTAGATGCAGAAGTACGTAAGTGAATGGCAAATAAAGGACGTATTTGACGCTGATCTGTTTTATAAGCAATGTTTTGTTATTACCCTTTCTCCTGCGGAGAGTACAATGGACAATGGAGGAGGAGGAGGAGGAGGAGGAGGAGGAGGAGGTGGGATGGGGATGGGAATAGGGAGGGGGAGTGGGGCCGGGTGGGGGGGGGGGGAGGAGGTAGGACGAGCAACTGTGTTTACAGCATATCGCGGTTGGAAGCACCTTGCAGCCTTGGTCCCTAAGATGCTGCGGACAATTAGAAGACTCGCAGTGTGACGCATTCGCCGCTTATACCGGCTGGTCCATTGTGAATTAACTTCTCGGACAGCGGAGGACAAACAGAGCTTTAGTGTGTCTCGATATTTGTAGACGGAAATGTCTTTACTTTCGTAAGAGGAGACGAGTAAACAAAAGAATCAAAGCAATAAACATCGTTCGCCTACTCCAGAGTCCAGGGCTCGGAATGTGTCACCCACCAGCAAGAAGTGTTATTTCTTACGTCACGGGAGAGAGCAAGAGTTCCGTTGACGAAACGTTGTTCAAAGGTGGACGAAATTTCGGCTGAAAATGTAGGTCTTCCCATGAATAAATGGTTTCTTCTTCTTATAATGGTCTATGATAATTTCTTAAAAGATGTCAACTGGTGCTAGTATACGATGGTTATCTTACTAAAATCCGTTATTCAGCGACGTCACGTTATGAACTATCTGCTTCCAGCAACGTTGTAGTCGGAAGGGAATGCGGTCGTTAAACATTTAAGAGGGGTAGAACGTCAAAAAATTTTAAAAATTCGACTTCTCTAAAATGTGTGTATTTTGTATCGCACGTCTTCCTGAATAGTTTGTATAAAAGATATACATAAAACATACGTATATATTTGAGAGATTATAACGCACGTCATTTGGTCTTAAATGTACCAAGATGCAGGCCACACCCCTGTTCACAGCATTCTTATGTGATACGTAAGTGAAGAATATCATCACAGGAATTCTCTACCAACTGCCGTAATGGAAGCCATGGAATATATATTCAGGGACCTCGCAAATGAAAACTTATTGAAGAAATGCCTTCATGGCCGTACCCAAAGCCCAAATGAAAGTTTTAACCAATGTGTATGTGACAGATTGGCAAAACTCATGTTTTCTGGGAATAAATGCACTTGCAATTGGTGTTTATGATGCAGTTTCATGATTTAATTATGGTGTGCAAATCAGGAAATATGTTTTAGAGAAAATGGGAATGAAGCCCGTAGTGAACTGCATCAAAGCTTTGTATACGATAGACAGAGAACGTGTGGTGAAAGCAAATAAATCATTTTTGGAGGTGATAAAATCAAGAATAGTGCATCATAGGAATGTGAAAAGGAAGAAAACTGATTTAGAAAATGAAAAAGAACCTGCTTATGGTGCTGGACAGTTGTAAAAGAATGCCAAATACAAGCAGAAACTTTAACGGCCATTTTCCGAAAAACACAAATATCTGTCCTTAGGTACATGTAACATCCAAAATAAATATCCTATTACTTTCAAAACTTGGTATGCATATTAAACACAAACTTCTTAATGCAAAACCCTAGAATTTTCCAAATCTATTAAAAATTGTGGTAAAAATTGAGATAATTAACTATAAAATTTGAGGTTCTTCTAATCATGAAGTTTAAAATGTAACGGCTCATTCATTTTATCATAAATTAAATAAATTCTAGAGTTTCATACACCTGTAAATATGGTTTGTATGGTGTGCAAAAATCATCGAAGAATCTCTCTTACTTACGAAGAAAAGTTTACCTATAGCAACAAATGCAGCCAATAGTAAGTGAAAAAATTATGAAATTTCAGACGTAAAACAAATTTATTTCGTTATGTTTTTGAACTTCCACTGCTATGAGTGTGAATCCTGAATCCGTCCTGGTCATGCTGACAAATTTTTATGAATTTATTTGTAAAAGTATAGACAGCGGAAATTAAAATGTCCTGTGGTGCCTCTCCTTCTCCACGTCGGCCCGTTTGACGTCCTACCCCCCATCATTAAAGACAACCTACAAGATCGAATCTTCCACAACAGTAGTCCATTGCTGTAAAAACATAACCAAATGGCGCTGAGGTAGAGGGACCCCTTCGTCAACGACAGAAGAGAAAGAACGGCATGTTGTACTCTGTTGAGAATTACTTCAACGTTGACACCTGTGTAGGAGGCAGTGGATTGCGGCTGACGCGGGAAGCAATGTCAAGAGACGAGTAGCCAAAGCAACTACTCGCTGTTGACAGATGTTCATTCCCACATTATAACATTTATCGAATATACTGTGCTTGAGGTTCAGGCAGTCTGCTATCTTGTGTGATCGTTCGTTGATAGATGTCATTTTGTTTTAATTTCTTACGGTTTCAGGAGTTGTTTTATCTGTTCGTATTGTTTCCTGTTTTGTGATACTAAGCAATGTCAGAAGCAATATCGAGAAACGTGATTTATTAGTGAAAATTTCAACGTCGGTCTCTTGGTCAGGGGATTGTAGTAGTTCATTCTAGAGAAATGGTTTGCGCATGAAGTGTCTACTACAGGAAAGAAAAACTTCCTGGATGATCGCTTTTCTCAATCAAAAAGGTGATCGAAAGAAATGTGGCTGCTTTGAATGTAATCAAAAACACCGTCTTGAATATTCGCAAGGAAATGTTTGAGAAAAAACAGAAGAAGCTGAAAAATCATCGGAGCTGGAAACTATGGGGGAAAACGCTACATGGCCAAGAAGATTATTTCAGCAAATGTTCAAATGTGTGTGAATTCCGAAGGGACCAAACTACTGAGGTCATCGTCCGCAGCTCGTGGTCGTGCGGTAGCGTTCTCGCTTCCCACGCCCGGGTTCGATTCCCGGCGAGGTCAGGGATTTTCTCTGCCTCGTGATGACTGGGTGTTGTGTGATGTCCTTAGGTTAGTTAGGTTTAAGCAGTTCTAAGCTCTAGCGGACTGATGACCATAGATGTTAAGTCCCATAGTGCTCAGAGACACTTTTTTTTACTGAGGGCATCAGTCGCTAGACGTACACACTACTTAAACTAATTCATGCTAAGAACACCACACACACACACACACACACACACACACGCACACACACACACACACACACACACACACACACACACACACACATTCCCGAGGGGGACTCGAACCTCCGGTGGAAGGGGGCGCGCAATCCGCGACATGGCGCCTCTAACCATCAAACCATGCGTACACTTCGCGCGGCATTATTTCTGCAGATTCATTTGCTGATGATGTGTACGTCGTCATATTTGTGATTATATCGCAGAAAGGAACATCCCACACTCACCACCATTTTTCAAGGCAGTCTCCCATCGTTATTAACAATTTTGCACAGCCTGGGCTCTTACGACGGACATATCTGTGGCCGTAAACTGGGAAGTGACTTGTGGTCTAGGTGTCAATCACTGCTTAAAAATTCTGCATAAAAGTCATAAGCAATGCCGGCCGAAGGCTCCCTGTATAAGACCTCATAAACGTTCTGCCACTGGCCTTATCAGGGAGGGCGGAGGAGCGGACAGAGCATATCCTTTTGTCCTTGTGGTGGGAAACTGCCCCGAAAAGACAAAGGAATCATCCATGATCAACGACATGAGAAATCAAAGGCAATATAAACCACTGCATTAAAGACACACAGTCTGTATGCACAGGATATGTAGCTTGTAACTGAAAAAGTGTCATGATGATCTCTCCATTGACAAAAGATTCAGAATTAGTCCCCTGTTCGGGTCTCGGGCAGGGGACTACCAAGGGTAACGATAAGGAAAAGATCGAATAACCATCGAAAGGTTAACATACTACGAGTCGGAGTGTGGGATGTCAGAAGTTCAACGTGGTCAGTCGCTCAAAAAATGGTAATCGAACGGTTTTGTAGACGCCTGGGTCAGGAGCTAAAGTGGTAGGGCGCTTCAGAGATAAGTTGCAAACTATTGTTAGTAACTTTCCTGATCATTCTGTTGCAACAGGGAGTGATTTCAACTTGCTAGGTATAGATTGGGAGAGTCTACTATTAAACATGTCGCTCTCAACTGAACAAAATCTACAGATGGAAAGATAATTTAGGAAGTGTGACAGGACCATTTCTGTTTGCAATGTATATAAAGGATCTAGTAGAAAGCGTCGGAAGCTTTGTAAGACTGTTTGGAGATGATACGGCTGTCTATAAGAAAGTGGCAACGCCAGAAGGCACTATCGATTTACAAAATGACTTACAAACGATTGATGAAGGGTGCAGACTCTGGCAGTTGAGCCTGAACGTACATAAATGTAACATACTGCGCATCCATAGGAAAAGACATCGACTACTGTACAACTGCACTATTGATGACAAATTGATGGAAACAGTATACGTCATAAAATATCCAGGAGTAACTATCCAGAGCGACCTTAAGTGGAATGACCATTAAAACAAATGGTACGAAAAGCAGACGCCAGACTGAGATTCATAGGAAGAAAGGAAATGTAACTCATCCACAAGGAAGTGGCTTATAAGGCGCTTGTTTGACCTATTCTTGAGTATTCTTCCTATATCTGGGATCCTATCAGGTAGGACTGATAGAACAGACAGAGAAGATCCAATAAAGAGCGGCGCGTTTCGTCACAGGATCGTGTAGTCGTCGCGAGAGCGTTACAGAGGCTTAACGACAATCATTCTGCCCACGCGCCATTCACGAGTGGGACAGGACCTCAATTTCTGGTACCACTAACTTATGTTAGTGGTACCAGAAATTGAGGTGGCTTCCGGAGTATTGATGTAGATGTAGATAAGCTAGAGAATTTGAAAAGGGAAATACAAAGGCTCAGTCTATGTACAGTAGGGGTCAGAAGTGAAATGGAAAGAGTTTAGGGATTTCTGGTCAAGCTAATATAGAGCAATATCAACAGCACCAGAAAGTGTATAACGGAAGTAGGATTCGTTATTAATGGGAAAGTAGTGAAGAGAGTGACTGACTGAAAACAGTTCAGTGATAGGATTGTTCTTATCAGAATCGACAGCAGACCAACGCCAACAACAGTACTTCATTTAAATATACCGACTTCACAAGCAGACAATGGAGAGAGAGAAAAAAGTATATGAGGATATTGATCGGGTAACATAGTATGTAAAAGGAGATGATGACCTAATAAACACGGGGGACTGGAATACGGTAGTACAGGAAGGAGTAGAAGACAAGAGTTCCCGGAGAATTTGGGCTTAGTAGTAGGAATGCGAGAGGAGAAAGACTAATTGAGTGCTGCATAAATTTCAGCTAGTAATAATGAATACACTGTTAAAAAATCACAAGAGGAGGAGATATACTTGTAAAAGACTTGGAGCTAAAGGAAGATTCCAACTGAATTACATCATGGTCAGACAGAGATTCCGAAAGCAGATATTGGATTGTAAGACGTGTCCAGAAGGTGACATAGAAGCTGATTACAATTTAATAATGATAAATAGTAGGCTGAAGGTTAAGAGAATCGTCTGGAAGAATCAGTGTGCAAAGAAGTGGGATACTGAAGTATTGCTGTATGATGAAATGCGTCTGAAGTTCTCTGGGGCTGCAGATACTCCGATAATGAATACTGCAGTAGGCAGTACAGTTGAAGAGGGACGGAATTCGCTAAAAATGGCAATCATGGAAGTTAGACCGACAAATTATTGTAAGAAACAAGGAAGGTAGCTGCGAATTCGCCTTCGATAACAGTAGTAGTACATCAATAGATCAACGAAAAGGGGGGGGGGATTCAGGAGACAGAAACGTAAGTCACTTTAGGAGGAAATAAACAGAAAGTGCAGGAAAGCTAAGGAGAAACGACTGGACGTAAAATGTGAAGAAATCGAAAAGGAGATGACCATTGTAAGAAGTTACTCAGCATATAGAAAAATCGAAACAACCTTCATTGAAATTATGACGTTGGCAGAATCGAAACACAAGTCAGGCAGCAAAACCTCTTTAAGGCGAACGTGTGTGTGTGTGTGGGGGGGGGTGTTGAACAAAAGTATGAGAAATGTATGCTTGAAGACGAAAGCAGGTGCTGCCAACCTGCAGGTGGCGCTGTTGTATCTGACCACGAACGGCATCTGTGAAATGTTCTCAATACGTTGTAAGTGTGGGTGTATTATGTCGGAGCTAAGTGATCTCGAATATGAGCAAATTGTCGGTGCTTGTATGGTGGCTGCTACCGAACCCAAAGTAGCCGAGGTGTCTAATACTTCAAAAGGGCAGTGAGAAACTAAGTTACAACGCGGAAGAAAGTGTGCACTGAGTGAGAGTTACAAACTGCCATTGAAGGGGATTGTGACGAAAAATAAAGAGGAAGACAGCTGCAGAAGTCACTGCAAAATCGAATGTGGCTGTCTCGAACAATTCAATACCAAAACAATGCGAAGGAAAACCCATACGCTGGTTAATTGCAAGGTCGGTTGGAATTCCGAAACCACACATCGGTGATACAAATGCCCGTAACAGGAATCGTTGGTGCCAAAGCCGTAGAACCAGGACCGCGGAGCAATGGAAGAAAGTCATTTGGTCGGATGAGTCATGTGTCACACTGTTTCCAACTTCTGGCTCTATTTACGTCTGGCGAACGTCGTCACAAAGCTACACTGCAGGCAGCTTATTTGCTAAAAGTGAAACATAGCGAGAGTTCTGTGATGATTTGCGCAGACGTGTCGTGTTATTCCATGGACCCCACGACTACTCTTACTCTGCAACGTCGTATTACCGCCACGGATTATGTGACCACTTCGGCTATCAGGTGCGCCCCATGGCACAATATTTGTTCCCCAGTGGTAGTCATGTGGTCCAGGACGACAGGGGCCCTATTCATACAGCTCGCGTCGTCCAGGCATCTGTAATCACAAGGATGAACTGGGGAATGGTCCAATAAGACATGTCGAAACCTACCCTGAAATTTTTTACACAGGAAGGAGACAACTAAATAAATGCATTTCCAAAATTTTAGCTGTTAAGAGGCACTGCAAGTATTTTGTAAAAAAATGTTGAAGTTTCACATTTTTGCCGCGCGAAGAACAGTTTAAACAGCAGTTTGTACAGCCCTGCCCGCCTAGCGCGCGACTCGGCGAATCACGCAGCGCCGCGTAGCGGAATTATCCGGAGTTCACAGATACCAATTTTAAGCACGTAAAGCCTGGTTTACAATGGAGCGAATGGAAGCGAACACGTGCGAATGAGCATTTGCAGAAAATTCACTACCATTCGCTTGTATATGGGTAGAATCGTTTATACAAGACGGAACGGAATTGTGCACGAGGTAGCGAACATTGCCTATGAGCGTTGTGTTACTAATTTTTAGTTTTTGGAGCTAATATTCGTCATACAGGATACAACTCTACCTTGTTAGAGCCACAGTGCGAAACTTTCTATTCAGTGTGGATTATTTTGCATGGCGAGCGCATTGTTCTCGACGGAGTATGCAAAATGGTTAGGTTTAAGTAGTTCTATGTCTAGGGGACTGATGACCTCAGATGTTAAGTCCCATAGTGCTAAGAGCCATTTGAACCATTTTCTCCGTCGGTAACGGTGCATAGCCTCTCACGAGCAGTTTTAAATCTTTCGAACAGTTTTTCATTCAGATTGTTTCGTGTTTCCGTTTGGCGCATATTTCTTACTTCAAGTTACTCATTCTTCCATTTGTCCAGTTCACGCTCCGATTTTCGAAACGAAAACGCCTTTGCACACTGCGTAACTTCAAGCCTTTTTTCCCTCCTTCGTTTAACCAATATTTCACTGCCTTTTCTTTGCCACTGAAAGCTGCTGCAGTACGTGTTTTTTTTATTTTTTATTTATTTTATTTTTTTTAAGCTTGGGAGGTATTCTCCTTCAGAACTGTTACTGGCACAACTGACGTCGTCCAAACACTTGCAGTACCTCTTAGCAGCTAAAATTTTGACAGTGCATTTATTTCGTTGTGTTCTTCCAGTTTAAAAAAGTTTAGGCTAGGTTTCGACGTGTCTTATTGGACCATTCCTTTTTCAGTGTTACTGAACGTTTGTGGCCTAATTTGGAGAGAAGGGTGCGTAATCGTTAGCCGCCTTTATTATCGTTACCAGAACTTGCTACAGGTTTGCAGAAGACAGATAGTAGTCCTGAATGACAGATTGTATGACGAGAGTTGGCTGAGAAACTGTTCCTGCGGCTGCGGGGCTCAGCTCAGCCCGTTGCGTCAGGCCAAGGCTGGGAGACGAATGCATTTCTCGCTGAGCCACGTCCGCAGTTCGTGGTCTAGGGGCTAGCCGTCACGGTAGTTCAGCGTGTTCGGTCGGAGGTTTAGCAGCCCTTTGTAATAAAAAAAATTATTGAATTGATCAATAACGAACTTCAACGGGTGTCATGGGACGTCCGCTCCGAACAAGGCAACGAACATGAACGAACAAAATGAGATTAAAAAAAAAAAATAAAAAAGTGCAGTGAATAGAGTTAAAAAAAAGGGGAGGGCTAGAGCTGCTGCCTCTGGATCACGGGGTTCCGGGTTCGATTCCCGGCCTGGTTGGGGATTTTCTCTGTCTGGGAACTGGTGTTTGTGCTGTCCTCATCATTTCATCATCATCATCATTTGTGAGAGTGATTAGATTGGATTGTGAAAAGAACATGGACTGTGTAAAAATTGGGATTATGAACGGGCGCTGATTACCGCGCAGTTGAGAGCCCCAAAAACCAATCATCATCAACATCTCGCTGAGCCACGGCGCTCGCTCCGTTCTCGTGGGGTTCAGTTTCCCTGCCATGCACTGGTGCAAGGTTCTGTTTACCTCACGCTATTCTAATTAGCGAGGTGGCACAGAGGTTAACGCAATGGGTTCACATTCGATATGAGCGGTTCTCAAATCCCTATCCAGACCAGATTTCTCACAGTTTCTCGAAATTGCGTAAGTCGAATGCTGGGACGTGTCCTCTGAGACTGTGTCATAGATAACTAATCCATGGTCGCTGCGTTGTCCTGCTGAACGTACAGATCTGCAGTGGAATGTCGTTGGCGAAAAAACTGTTGCATAAGATTTGTTGCCAGGCTCCTATATCGTTCATCTTTGCTGTTAACATATAGGGAGAGTAATAAAATATAAAACTGACCTACATTTGCTATGAAATAAGAAAGGGGGATGTACAAAAAGTTATTCATCACACAGAAAGATTTCACGTCCACTACACTGATATGTGTGGGTGTCACGTACTCCCAGGAGTACGGCGAGAGACGTCGAGGAAAGGAGTAAATATACAGGATGGTCTGCCGGCAGGAGTGGCCGAGCGGTTCTAGGCGCTTCAGTCTGAAACCGTGCGACCGCTACGGTCGCAGGTTCGAATCCTGCCTCGGGCATGGATGTGTGTGATGTCCTTAGGTTAGTTAGGTTTAAGTAGTTCTAAGTTCTAGGGGACTGATGACCTCAGCTGTTAAGTCCCATAGTGCTCAGAGCCATTTGAACCATTTTACAGGGTGGTCTCTAACTTTGCGGAAGTTTTCTTTTTTCAGCCTTCTCCTATCAGAAGAGACTGCTAAACTACGTAGTTTGCATAGTTTGGAGCATTTCAAACACTTTTGTTGAGACACACTTGTTGTTGAGGTGTGTGGGCATCTGCAATAACCAGGTTGTTATACGAGGTGTGGCTAGAAAAAAACCGGACTAGTACTGGTGAAACAATAAAACGAATGCAATAAGGCTGAAAGTCGCGTGGCCTGTCACGTGACTCTCGCTCCGCCTACTGCTCGAGTTTCATCTGCCTCCTGCACTCAGTCTGCCCGTGGCGTCTGTTTTAAGTAGTTGACGTTTTGTCTGTGCGTCGGAAAATGTTGAGTGTACAGAAAGAACAGCGTGTTAACATCAAATTTTGTTTCAAACTAGGAAAATCTGCAAGTGAAACGTTTGTAATGTTACAACAAGTGTACGGCGATGATTGTTTATCGCGAACACAAGTGTTTGAGTGGTTTAAACGATTTAAAGATGGCCGCGAAGACACCAGTGATGACACTCGCACTGGCAGACCATTGTCAGCAAAAACTGATGCAAACATTGAAAAAATCGGTAAACTTGTTCGACACTTTCCTTGTCAACTCCTGTTAACTCAGACACTGCTCTGATTGTTAAATGGCGATCTTCTCGAACAAGTTTACCGATTTTTTCAATGTTTGCATCAGTTTTTGCTGACAATGGTCTGCCAGTGCGAGTGTCATCACTGGTGTCTTCGCGGCCATCTTTAAATCGTTTAAACCACTCAAACACTTGTGTTCGCGATAAACAATCGTCGCCGTACACTTGTTGTAACATTACAAACGTTTCACTTGCAGATTTTCCTAGTTTGAAACAAAATTTGATGTTAACACGCTGTTCTTTCTGTACACTCAACATTTTCCGACGCACAGACAAAACGTCAACTACTTAAAACAGACGCCACGGGCAGACTGAGTGCAGGAGGCAGATGAAACTCGAGCAGTAGGCGGAGCGAGAGTCACGTGACAGGCCACGCGACTTTCAGCCTTATTGCATTCGTTTTATTGTTTCACCAGTACTAGTCCGGTTTTTTTCTAGCCACACCTCGTATATTAGCCATTTTTAATTCCAGTGTTGCGAAAAGACCTCATCTGGACTTCCTCAATATGCATCCACGCTGCTCCTACATGTCTCCTGATGTTAACTACCACTCTTCTATTAGATCAACATCTTGTACTTGTCTTTTGGAAACCAGCAAAGCATTTCCTTGGCACATCTTTCATCCATCTGCGTACATATCCTGCACACCTGCATTCAGTTTTTATTGCGATCATAATGATGCTTACACTGATCTGTTAGTTTTCCTGTGTGCTTATATTTCCCAACATGTTTTTCGCCATTGTTCACTCAGCAATCTTCAGTTTTTGAATGCTTTTCGAATTAAGAGTCGATGTCTTGCTAGCGAATCTCATATATGACAATCTGCATTAATTGTAGAATTTCCATTTCAGGCAGGTCGGAAGTTTACAGTGAAAACTGTTTTACCAAAAGCCTTACATACTATTTTTACTAGTCTGCTTGCTTCATTTCCTGTCCATGCTGTCGTCGTGTTCAGCTGCCCTAAATACTGAAAATTGTCAACAGATTCTTGCTTGTTAATTTTTAATACTTTATTTTTCATGTGTCTTTCATGCTTTTTATTGTTATAATGATTTTCAGGCGTAGTTTCAGATTTTATCTATCAAATTCTTCATTCGTGATTGCAGGTTATGTGAATGTCATCTACATATACACTCCGTAAGCCGCCACACAGGTGTCTCAGAGGTGACACATGTTCGAGTAACACGTATTCCTTTTTCGTTTTCAGAGTCTGTGGACGTGAAAACTTTGTTTTGAGCAACTGAGAATAGTGTGGGTGATGCGGAAAATCCCTTACCTGACTTCGCTTTCAATTCTAGATTTCCCACAAATGTTACGAAGTACAATTATATACAAACATCAAAAAAAGTTTTGCATCACCTCGGTTCCGAGAGTTCCAGAACTTGTACAGAACATTGGAATAGAGATCAACATAAACATCATTTACGCCCTTTTTATTGCTCATGAAAACCACGCATTGCACGTTGTATCACCATACAGCGAGACCTTCAGAGGTGGTGCTCCAGATTCCTGTACACACCGGTACCTCTAATACCCAGTAGCACGTCTTGTTGCAATGATGCATGCCTGTATTCGTTGTGGCATACTATCCACAAGTTCATCAGGGCACTGTTGGTCCAGATTGTCCCACTCCTCAACGGCGATTCGGCGTAGATCCCTCAGAGTAGTTGGTGGGTGACGTCGTCCATAAACAGCCCATTTCAATCTACCCCAAGCATGTTAGATATGGTTAATGTCTGGAGAACGTGCTGGCCACTCAAGTCGAGCTATGTCGTTATCGTGAAGGAAGTCATTCAAAAGATGTGCATGATGGAGGGCGCGAATTGTCGTCCATGAAGACGAATGCTTCGCCAATATGCTGTCGGTATGGTTGCACTATCGGTCAGAGGATGGCATTTACGTATCGTACAGCCGTTACGGCGACTTCCATGAGCACCAGCGGCGTACGTCGGACCCACATAATGCCACCCCAAAACATCAGAGAACCTCCACATTGCTGCAGTCGCTGGACAGTTTGTCTAAGACGTTCAGCCTGACCAGGTTGCCGTTGCATCCAAACACGTCTCCGACGATTGTCTGGTTGAAGGCACACGCGACACTCATCGGTGAAGAGAAAGTGATGCCAATTCTGAGCGGTCCATTCGGCATGTTGTTGGGCCCATCTGTATCGCGCTGCATTGTTTCGTGGTTGCAAAGATGGACCTCGCCAGGACGTCGGGAGTGAAGTTGCGCATCGCGCAGCATATTGCGCACAGTTTGAGTCGTAACATGACGTCTTTTGGCTGCACGAAAAGCATTATTCAACATGGTGGCGTTGGGGTCATGGTTCCTCCGAGCCATAATCCGTAGTTAGCTGTCATTCACTGCAGTAGTAACCCTTGGGCGGCCTGAGTGAGGCATGTCATCGACATTTCCTGTCTCTCTGTATCTCCTCCATGTCGCTTTGGTTCATTCCGAGACGCGTGGACACTTCCGTTGTTGAGAGACCTTCCTGGCACAAAGTAACAATGCGGATACGATTGAACTGGGATATTAACTGTCTAGGCATAGTTAAACTACAGACAACACAAGCCGTGTACCTCCTTCCTGGTGGAATGACTGGTACTGATTGGCTGCCGGACCCCCTCCGTCTAATAGGCGCTGCTCATGCATGGTTGTTTACATCTTTGGGCGGATTTAGTGACATCTCTGAACAGTCAAAGGGACTGTGTCTGTGATACTATACCCACAGCCAACGTCTATCTTCGGGAGTTCTGGGAACCGGGGTAATGCAAACCTTTTTTTGATGTGTGTAGTATTGTCACATAAATTCTGTACTCACACGGTCTGAATCAATGTCTTGTTTCTCAGAGTTTGTTTACACCGATTTGGAGGTAGCTGTTAAAGGCTATTTCGTAATCTGCGAATCCCGAGCAAGCTGCACTTCATATCCATTGCTCCATCGAAGCTGCCGCCAAGTTAATTTAAGTGGACCAAAATGGCTCTTCCTGATCATAGACGATTCGCTGAACATCATCAGACCAATGGATTAGCAACTCTTTCATGTAGATTTTTGCAAGAGGACGCTGTAAGAACGGTTTGTCCCGCGGTTTCTAACGCGGGAGAAAACAGAGGATTGAGCAGAATCACATTTTGTCTAGATCATTTTGAAATTGGTTTTTATGTAACTGTTAAGGGTTTCATTGGAATACTTTTATGTAACTAGAGCATATCCACTTGTGAATGATGCAAAGATATTTACAGACCGTAGATAACTGTTTTCGAGTTAATGGATAATATGTCACATGCAAATTTTCATGTTAATATTCAGGTTAATATTTAGTGTACATTGTAACGGAGGCAATGCTGTGGTCAGCTGTTAAGGAGCGATATCTGGAGTGACATTTTGGATGCGTCATATGCTGACTGGGAAAACAATAAAGCACAGTATGGATGATGAAATGAAGTTCTGACAGTGCCTTAATAGTAATTTTTTTGGACAAATGTGAGCCAAGAAAGGACATATAATTTTCTGAAATTAGGAAACATCTGTATTAATAAATCGTGAAATTCTGACGGTGTTTGGACCAAATGCAGTGTCGCGTCCACCCGTAATGGAATGGTGCCAATAATACTACCAATACCGCATAGATATAGGTGATGCTGATCCTCCATGCCTTCCAGGTAAGCACCATGTGATGACCATCTTTTCGGCAAGCTGAAAGAACATCTAGGGTAGCGGGTGGGTTGGAGGGGGAGTGGGCGTTAATTTCGAACGATGAGGACGTTCACACAGCGGTTCTCGAATGGTTCCGTGACCAAGGAGCGGATTTCAGTCTTCGAGGAACTGAACAATTGATAGATCATTCCGTCCGTCGTTTACAGGCACTAGGTGACTATAGTGAAAAATAGTTTCGTGTATCTGTGTCACTTTGAAGTGTAGTGCAATTTTCAGTAAAAGAAATTTGGCCCGTCATGGTAATGTATAACTAAGTTTTTGCAGCGAAAGCGCCCCTAACCTTGGAGCTTGGCAACAGTTACGTTTTGTGATGCTGCCGTTCGATATCGCTAACGTCAGTGCTCCAGCGTATTTGCGTAACCTCGCACGATATAAAAATATACTTCACAGACGGCCAGTAGCGAGCAAGCTTGTGAAAACACAACCTTCAGGCTCGTAAGGTTCTCGTGCCTTCCTGTCCAAACGAAACTAAAGCCGTCGCTAAATTTAGAGGTTCATCAAAGTTGAGATACGAGAGCTTTTAGCTATTCTGTTGAGTAAATTGAAAACTTACAGCTACCTGAACAGTGCGGGCACGAATTCCGTAACCATTGTTCATCAGTTTCTTGCGTGGAAGACTAGTAGCTTGATTCCGATAGTAAGTAGTATTTCTACTCCAGAGAACATAGACAGAGGAACAATAGGAGCCATTCTCAAATTGTGAACGAAATTACTGAGCGGAATGATGAGTGTGAATAACCACTTTGCCTGGGATTAATAGGTTTGACAAAACTTTTGACTCATTTAAAAAAAAAACTGATGATAGTCCTGATGAATGGGAGATTGATTCGGTCTTCGTTATTCTTTTCAGTTCGCAGAGTAAAAAAGCTCTCTACGCTAGTCTATCTTGTGCAGCCACTTCATCTCTGCATAACTACTGCAACCTACATCCACATGAACCTTCACTATATTCACGCCTTGCTCTCACTCTACAATTTTTACTGCCTGCGCTTCAGTCCAGCAGCAAATTAACTATTCGTTGTAATCAAATTATCCCACAAATTTATTTTTTTCCCAAAGTCGAATCAGTACTACATCATTAGTTGCTCTGTCTTTTCGAGTAACGTCTAGTACATTTTAAATTTCACAAGCATATATTCCCTTCCTGTTGACTTACGGAATCATATACAGGGTGGTCAGAAACAGTCTGAAGAGCTTCTAAGGCTGTTGCAGGGTAGGCTGTACTGAGGCATAATTGTTAACAAAAAAATCGATACGTTGCGCCATTTCTGAGTTAATTAACATTGAAGTTAGCCAGTCAGGCCGTTGCGCGAGCAGATTCAATCTGTCCGCCAGATACAATTAATGTCAGTTGTTCTCATAGCGTTGATGACAGCGCACGAGACCGCTCAGCCATTGGCTCGGGTTCGATCCTTGATGCCGTCCCATGTCCAGTTCTTGCATTAGTCTCTTGTTCGGTTTTAGGAAATCAAACGAAAAACACAGAGGAGTTTTCAAATCAAGAAAACTATTCACGGTTGCCCTAGAAGTAGTTTGCAGGTCCCTAAACTAGGAAAAAGAAGGAATGCGTGTTCACGGAGTAAACCTGAACAACCTTCGTTTCGGTGGTAACATTGTACTCTTTGCCTTTCTGCACATAAACATCAACTACTAATGGATGATGTTAAGAGAAAATTCGAAAGTAAATGATAGTAAGAGTAAAATAACGTGTCAGTGAGACCGTAAGTTGAACATTTTCAGTACTATTGGGACGTATGAATCCCACGATTGGTTACCAGAGAACCAGTAGAAGTTACATGAATCTTATTGCCACGTATCAGTGTCCCCACTGGTAAAGGGAAGCTTGCCTACCGTTTGGAGAATTCTTATAACTACAGCTGCTACCCATAGGTTGTGCTGTCTTCAAGTTTCACCGTTAACCAGCTGCTCCGCTCCGTGTCGTCAAATTAATTTGCGCCTGCTGATAGGCAACCCGATAAACAAATTTACACCTGGTGTAAATGAATTCCTCCCAGGTACTCATGTGTGCCGTGTACCCACTCCGAGCACCTGTAATGTGAGTTAACAACATGGAGAGATTGTCTATCCGCTGATATGTGTCTGTGTTCTGTATGTCTTGTGGTTTCTGCAGAGTCGTCTTCTGAAATCCCGGAGGCAGTTACGAATTGCGCTGTACGTCCCACCCCTCCCCAAGCTGGAAAAAGAAACGGCGGGAGATTTTGTTTTCTCTGTTACTTCTGACTACGACATTAATTAAAGTAACCCCTCATTGTGTTTCACTCTGAAAATAAATTAAAAAAAACCGAGGGTTGCTAAGCGAGCAGTGGAGAGATGCACGAGTTAATAGGAGAGAGAATAAAACCAATAACTGGACTCAAGTGAAAGAAGTAATGATGACTCTAACAAAAATGGGTAGAAAACATGGAACAAGCAAGTTTGTAGCTAGGTTCCAAGAATAAAATAAAAGCCCGATAGGATTGACCAAATGGATGATAATTAGATGATACACTGAAGAGCCAGAGAAACTGGTAGACCTGCCAAATGTCGTGTAGCGCCCCCGCGAGCGCGCAGAACTGCCGCAACACGACGTGGCATGGACTCGAGTAATGTCTGAAGTAGTGCTGGAGGGAATTGACACCATGAATCCTGCATGGCTGTCCATAAATCCGTAAGAGTACGAGGGGATGGAGATCTCTTCTGAAAAGCGCGTAGCAAGGCATCTCAGATATGCCCAACAATGTTGATGCCTGAGGAGTTTGGTGGCCAGCGGAAGTGTTTAAACTCAGAAGTGTGTTTCTGGAGCCACTCTGTAGCAGTTCTAGACGTGTGGGCTGTTGCATTGTCCTGCCGGAATTGTCCAAGTCTGTCGGAATTCACAATGGACATGAATGGATGCAGGTGATAAGACAGGATGCTTACGTACGTTTCACCTGTCACAGCCGTATCTAGACGTATCAGGGGTCCCATATCACTCCAACTGCACACGCCCCACAACATTACAGAGCTTCCACCAGCTTGGACAGTCCCCTGCTGACATGCAGGGTCTATGGATAAATGAGGTTGTCTCCATACCCGTACACGTCCATCCGCTCGATACAATTTGAAAAGAGATTCGTCCGACCAGGCAACATGTTTTCAGTCATCAACAGTTCAATGTCTGTGTTGACGGGCCCAGGCGAGGCGTAAAGCTTTGTGTCGTGCAGTCAGGTACACGAGTGGGCCTTCTGCTCCAAAAGCCCATATCGATGATGTTTCATTGCATGGTTCGCACGCTGACACCTGTTGATGGCCCAGCATTGAAATCTGCAACAATTTGCGGAAGGATTGCAGTTCTGCCACGTTGAACGATTCTCTTCAGTCGTCGTTGGTCCCCTTCTTGCAGTATCTTTTTCCCTCCGCAGCGAAGTCGGAGATTTGATGTTTTATGGGATTCCTGACACTCACGGTACACTCGTGAAATGAAATGGTCGTACGGGAAGATCTCCACTTAATAGCTACCTCGGAGAAGCTGTGTCCCATCGCTCGTGCGCCGACTATAACACCACGTTCAAACACACTTAAATCTTGATAACCTGCCATTGTAGCAGCAGTAAGCGATTTAACAACTGCGCCAGACACGTGCCTTATACGGGCGTTGCCGACCGCAGCGCCGTATTCTGCCTGTCTACATACCTTTGTGTTTGAATACGCAGGCCTGTACCAGTTTCTTTGGCGCTTCAGTGTATTAGAAGTTATGGGTACGTATATATGAAAGACTGGAATGCACGGAGAAGTCAGAAGGCCTCAGTCCAATAGCACATGTCAAATGGCAGCTGCCGCTGCTCAGAGAGAACGAGAGATATTTGCTGAAAGTAACGTAATAATTAAACCGGTACTAGTTACGTGGTACAAATATAGTTTTAAAAAAGTGTTTCTGATCAAAGAAAAACGGGCTGGGGCAATGAGGAAAAAGTTTTAGCAAACACAGGGACACAGCGACCGTCAGGAATGAATCCACAGGTAAGCTACTACAGGTCGTGTATCATTTGATTTATTACTAGTTTCCCGTATCTGTCCCGAGCATCTTGATATATTCATTACCCCGACGGCAACACGTCAAAGGTTTAAAGATCGTCGTCGTACATCCAACCCACACCACTGTGTGAGGAGGTCGTTACCGAGTCAAACCTTTAACGTGTTCCCGTCAGAGTAATGAATATATCAAAGTGATAACGTAACTAGTAACAAATCAAATAATCTAAGACTTGTGGCGGTTTATCTCTACATTAAGAAAAAGTTACCTCACTGATACTTCTTTGAAGCGATAGAAGTCTTTCGTGTTTTACAAACCACGTGTAAATAGCGGTATTGGTAACAGGAGGCTTGCATTAAGGATATTGTAACCGATATTTAACTCTCCTTACCGTCGTCTTAGCAGTTGAGGCGATGTCGACCCCAGTGCAGCCATAGCACATTATGTTTCATCAATTCAGCGTTACACGTAGTTCTAAATACGCCGCGCGGAGCGTGCTGTCGGTTGAAAGCTGGACTAGGAAGTGAGCCAACATTCCAGCAAGCCGCCAAGTGAATAACGTTGAGACGTGAACAGAGCGTGGGACATTTACCGCTCTAGTATATCTTGTTTGACACCGGTGCACGCTTTTAGTGGTCTGTCTGCAGATGTGCTGTGTCTGGCTCGCAGGAACTCCGCGATTCGACACGCGAACTCTGCAACCAGCAGCAAGACCTTGATTTTTTTCCGGACGCTCCCCGCAACACACTAGCAAGCCATACTGTAAAGTGTCTCACTGTTAAGGTAAAGAATATTATTACATTATCATTACAAAATTGTAAATTATTCCCTGAATTACCATAACTGGCAGAAGAATGACGAAAAAGTGTTTAAAGGGAAAGAATTATACAATAATGAACTTCAATTGAAAGTAGACCTACTTTTATATTTGTTTTGTAAATAAAAACGCCTTTTCTTGCTGCAACTGTAATTTATTTTTCCCAGACGTGTTTCGCCTTTTCCTTACCCTGAGGCATCTTCAGTGGGATCTAGAACGATACAGTTTGTTATTTTTAGATTATCAAACAGTTCACGTCGCGTTTTTTTAAGTAAATAAGTAATTACTTACAGTTTGTTGACATCTGCGTTTCCTCTCATCTGGTCTGGAGGTCGCACTACCACTTCATTTTCGAAACATAAGCACAATTTTATAATTCGAACCTTTTCTTTCACACTGTTCACCATGTTTCTCCTTCTTCCTTGTGATGCACTATTATTCTTTTGCCACTACTTATACTTTTCGTTCAAAAACTGTGCTTCTAAAACGTAAATATCGTGAGTTCATTATGTGTATCTTCCTGTTTGGTTTGTTTACCAACGTGTTGCCAACCTAACGAAGTATATGTAGAAAATAACGTCTATTCATGATGTTTATATCTCCATATGTTTGTGCGTGTTCATATATGTAGTGGTTGGAAGCTCTGGTGTTCAGCTGATTTGAATTTTGGTTTAAATATTCTGCGGAGGGGTCATGGACAAGTGAGTGAAATTGTGTTGGGTAGTATTATTATTATTTTAATAATCCTCTTTTGGAGTGTTATTGTATTATTTTATCTATTAGTGTAAACAATGAATTGTTTGGCATGTATACTTAGTCATTCAACAGGGTTCTCTTTTCTGCTTTGATTTTCTGTATGTGGTAATTTTCGTGCAGGGTTAGAAGGTGTTTTTTTATTGCTGATTCTAGACGTTAGTCTTCAACATATACTTCGTTAGGTTGGCAACATTTAGGTAAACATACCAAACAGACGGAAACACGTAATGAACTCACGATATTTACGTTTTTAAGAAGCACAATTTTTGAAAAAAAGCTATAACTAGTGGCAAAAGAATAATAGTGCACCACAAAGAAGAAGGAGAAATATGGTGAACAGTGGAAAGAAAAAGTTCGAATTATAAAACTATGCTTATGTTTCGGAAATAAAGTGGTAGTGCGACCTCCAGACCAGATGAGAGGAAACGCAGATGCCAACAAACTGTAAGTAATTACTTATCTACTTAAAAAACGCGACGTAAACAGTTTGACTGAAAATAACAAAACTGTATCGCCCTAGATCCCGCTGAGATGCCTTAGAATAAGAAAAAGGCGAAACGCATCTGGGAAATATAAATTACAGCTGCAGCCAGAAAAGGCGTTTTTATTTACAAAACAAGTATTTCCATGCCTGCTGTGGAGGATGGCCACGCAAAAAAACTTGTTAGAACTACTTTTATTCAAAAAATATTTTTAAGCTAACGATGACTTTTAAGCTTTGTACAAAGCACACTTTATAAAGTGCAATTTGTCCTTTTCATTGTCTTTTTTCGGTTTGCATACGGAACCAGTGCGGCTATATTTAGCGGAGTTCAAATGGTTCAAATGGCTCTGAGCACTATGGGACTCAACTTCTGAGGTCATCAGTCCCCTAGAACTTAGAACTACTTAAACCTAACTAACCTAAGGACATCACACACATCCATGCCCGAGGCAGGATTCGAACCTGCGACCGTAGCGGTCGCGCGGTTTCAGAATGTAGCGCCTAGAACCGCTCGGCCACCTGGCCGGCATTTAGCGGAGTGTAAGAGTGTGTTTGTACTCCTCCCAAGTCACTCACAAAAATGTAAATTTTAAGGTGAGCAGATTCAAACAGAGTTGAAACGAGAATGAAAACTGTCGCACGCATTTGTCGTTCTTCGAAGCGCAGATGACTCGCCTGCCCAAATACAAGCAGAGAGAGATGAACTGCCTTATCCGTATAATTTACTGTATGGTGAACGTGCGAGTAGTGGATCTTGTGCCGTGCTGCTTCAAATGGTTCAAATGGCTCTGAGCACTATGGGACTCAACATCTTAGGTCATAAGTCTCCTGGAACTTAGAACTACTTAAACCTAACTAACCTAAGGATATCACACACACCCATGCCCGAGGCAGGATTCGAACCTGCGACCGTAGCAGCCCCGCGGTTCCGTACTGCAGCGCTAGAACCGCAGGGCCACCGCGGCCGGCCCGGGCTGCTTATTAGATCACAAAACGCGACTCCTACTTCACGTTTCAAGAAAGTAAGAGAGTAGCGATAATGATCCTTTATCTCATTCGGTTTCCTTTCTTTTTTTATTGCATTTTTTTACCCGCTTCTTGCCTGTCTCATATTCTGAAGATGGCTCATGAGGGATTTCTTACGCGCATCGACAAAACAAGATGACTTCCCAATCAAAAAAATTTAGCATTACAGTTCTTGCTTTTCGAGCGTTTCCAACCGTGTTCACCAATAGATGTCACTTCCCCTTAATGTCTGAATGCTAAATTTTTATAAATTAGGGCTTTGCACGACTTACACTATTCTCCAGTTTTACTATCATTAGCGTGCAAGTCTGAAAGCACTTGTCAGTAACGTACTTTGTCGGCACTAGGTTTAACACTACTACGCTGATCGCTGTTGCCAGCTGCCGGACACACCCGCCTGCCGGAAAGAAGTGCCCTTCTACGTGAAGGGCAAGTTGCGCAATTCGAATAGAGGGATTAGTTAGCCCTTCATCCAAGTTCTCTAAGTTGCGGAGTTGTAGTGATTATGTTTCGGATTGTGCGGCGCTCAGCTGCGCGGTTATCAGCACCCTTACAAATTCCCAACCTTTACTCAGCCCAATCTCGCCACTTTCTTGAATGATGATGAAACGATGAGGACAACCTAAACACCCAGTCATCTCTAGGCAGGTGAAAATCCATAACCCCACCGGGAATCGAACCCGGGACCCCGTGCTCGGGAAGCGAACGTGTTGGCTTTCTACTCGACCTTGACTGCGACTCTGTCTCCCACAGTGGGCAACTGGGTCTCTCTCCGGTCGACATTGGGTGTAACTTGACTGCATGCGATGGTATATTTCAATTTGTTCTGTAATGCAAGGTTTGGGTGGCGTGGTGTGCTGTCCCAGTTCTTACACTGTATTCCCTGACACGTGGGTGATGACTAGCTTCAGATTCTATTGGCAGCCTCCAGACTGCTCACGCTTTTTGGTCTTTAGTGTGTATTTGACTTTGTAGAGGGTGGAGGAAAAACGATTTGATAATAAAATGAGGGCGGGTAGGTGACAATGAATCGTGCAACATTTTCCAGGTGACCGTTGGTCGGAAATGCACGGTTGAGGAGCTACAGCCATAAAATCAGTGACAAGTGCGTGGAAGCTTACCAGGTAAGCGAACGTGTTTGTGCTCGTCTAGCAGTGCGGTTTTGTCGGACTAAGCTGCTGCTGTTTTAAGGCTTCGCTCGCAGTGACACTGACATCAGTGGATGTCGCCGATGACCGACATCGGCCGAAGAGGGCCGATCTTTTCAAATCCGTACGCTAGTACGTGCGCGGCCACAATGTAGCCGATCTCTTCGCCCGAACTTCGGACGGAAATCTGTGAAATTGTAATCTGTTTGTTTTCTTGTCGGTTGTGGTAGGTGGGCGTTAGCTGTGTACCAATAATAATAATAATAATAATAATAATTTATTATTGTGACTAACTGGTCTTTAGATGTAAGGAGAGTGGTGATTCTGTTATGAAGTGGTTTGCAAATGTGGTGTACATGTTTCGACCTTTCAGAGCCTTAGGTGCTCAAGTTATTTTATTCTGAAACTTGTGTTTGTCTTTCGTACATGTGCTGAATGACAGTCATTGATCGATAACTGACATATATCTGTTTTGTTGAACTTATTTGAAGTTGTGTGTGTGTGTGTGGGGGGGGGTGAGGTTTATAATTTTGTTTTTCAATGTCGCCAAGAATTATCCTGAGTATGTAACTGGAAAGTGGATTAAGGCGTGAGCGTCCGGAACAGTAGGGTTTTCAGAAATAACAGAGACAGCAAGTGAAAACCCCGAGAGGGCTGTTGTTCGTGTTAGAGGGGCACCTTCATCTCCATGGAAGGCGACCGCTATGGCCAAAAGTCCCGAAGGTTGTAAGAAAGGGGCGTGTCAACCGTTCGGAAGCTAGCAACCAAGAGAATGCGGCCGACTGCCTGGGTCCTCAGCTACCGGTACACACACACACACACACACACACACACACACACACACACACACAAAATAAACACTACTTACGTATTTGGGGTAAAACTTTATTATTTTTTGACATAGTCTCCTTTTAGACTTCTACACTTCGTCCAACGCTGTTCTAAGTTGTTGATCCCTTCCGAATGAAAGGAATTGTCATAGTCTGCAAAATAGCTATTAGTTGCTGCAATCGCCACCTCATTTGAATAAAATCTTTGTCCCACCAGCCATTTTTTCAAATTGGGGAACAAATAGTAGTCTGAGGGAGGCAAGTTTGGAGAATAGGGGGGGTGTGAAACGAGTTGGAATCCCGTTTCCATTAATTTTGTGACCACAACTGCTGAGGTGTGTGCTGGTGCACTGTCGTGATGGAAAAGGACTTCTTTGTGGTCCATTCGCCGGCGTTTTTCTTGCAGCTCGGTTTTCAGACGGTCCAATAACGATGAATAATATGCACCTGTAATAGTTTTACCTTTTTCCAGATAGTCGATGAGGATTATCCCTTGCGAATCACAAAAGACAGTCGCCATAACCTTTCCGGCCGAAGGAATGATCTTCGCCTTTTTTTGTGCAGATTCTCCCTTGGTAACCCATTGTTTAGATTGTTGTTTGGTCTAAGGGGTATAGTAATGTATCCATGTTTCATCCACAGTGACGAAACGACGCTTAAAACCCTGCGGATTCTTCCTCAACAGCTGCAAACCATCCTTGCAACACTTCACACAATTCCGTGAGGAGTCTGCACGCCCATATGTTGTGACATATTCAGTGAGCAGGTGCCTCTGAACACTGCATTAGAAGCTCTGGCAGTCCATGTCCACCCGTCATTTAAGGTAACAGTGTGTAATATCTGTCTGTTCCCAGACAGATGCATACTGTGACACAACCTGGTGGAGCTAGTGCAGCAGATGCCTCCACACTTCCTCCTATTGCTCGACTTGAATGGCCACAGTACTCTGTTGGGCAGCAAAAACACATCCAGCAGGTGGGAAGTATCACAGCAAATAATTTCAGGACATGAACTGCCTTCTTAACACTGGAGCTGCAACATACACTCATGCTCATAAATTAAGGATAATTGCAGAATGTGGTGCCACACAACGTGGCACTACACAAAACTGGCGCTAATGGCATAGGCACATAGGGAACACACACGACACAGATCTGTAAGTCCACAGGATTGGTGATAAGTTGAGAAAACCGTCCCAAAACACATGTGCTACAAAACGCCTTTGTCTCCTGCGCATGTACCCCGACATCAATATGGGATATGATTACCATGCACAAGTACACAGGCCGCACAATGGGTTGGCATACTCTGGATCAGGTGGTCGAGCAGCTGATGAGGTATAGCCTCCCATTCTTGCACCAGTGCCTGTCTGAACTCTTGAGGTGGCGTAGGGGTTTGAAGATGTGCAGCGATACGTCGACTGAGAGCATCCCAGACATGCTCGATGGGGTTTAGGTCTGGAGAACAGGCAGGCAACTCCATTCGCCTGATATCTTCCGTTTCAAGGTACTCCTCCACAATGGTAGCTGGGTGGGGCCGTACGTTATCACCCATCAGTAGGAAGGTGGTTGCCACTGCACCCCTGAAAAGGCGGACATACTGTTGCAAAATGACGTCCTGATACACCTGACTTGTTACCCTCTATCAAAGACATGCAGGGGTGTACGTGCACCAATCATAATCCCACCCCACACCATCAAACCACAACCTCCATACAGGTCACTTTCAAGGACATTCAGGGGTTGGTATCTGGTTCCTGGTTCACGCCAGATGTAAACCCGGCGAGAATCACTGTTCAGACTATACCTGGACTCGTCCGTGAACATAACCTGGGACCACTGTTCCAATGACCACGTACTGTAGGGGTCCGTGGAATGCACCTTGCAGCTCTCCGGGCGAATAAACCATGTCTGTTCAGTTGTCTGTAGACAGTTTGTCTGGAGAAAACTGTTCCAGTGGCTGCGGTAAGGTCCCGAGCAAGGCTACCTGCAGTACTCCGTGGCCTAATGCGGGCACTGATGGTGAGATATCGGTCTTCTTGTGGTGTTGTACACTGTGGACGTCCCGTACTGTAGCGCCTGGACACGTTTCCTGTTTGCTGGAATCGGTACCATAATCTTGAGATCACACTTTGTGGCACACGGAGGGCCCAGGCTACGATCTGCTGTGTTTGACCAGCCTCCAGTCGCCCTAGTATTCTACCACTCATATCGTCATCAATATGTATTCTTTGAGCCATTTTCAACACACAGTCACCATTAGCACGTCTGAAAACGTCTGAACATTTAATCGCTGCACCGTACTCTGACATGCACCAACAAACCTCTGCGTATGTGGACTGCTGCCAGCGCCACCGTGCGACGACCGTAGGTCAAATGCACCGCATGGTCATACTCCGAGCCGCGCGGGATTAGCGGAGCGGTCTAAGGCGCTGCAGTCATGGACTGCGCCGCTGGTCCCGGCGGAGGTTCGAGTCCTCCCTCGGGCATGTGTGTGTGTGTTTGTCCTTAGGATAATTTAGGTTAAGTATTGTGTAAGCTTAGGGACTGATGACCTTAGCAGTTACGTCCTATAAGATTCCACACTCTCTCTTTTTTTTTTTCCTTTGTCATACTCCGAGGTGATTTAAACCCGCAAAACGGCCACCATAGCGTTGTTTCACCATGTATCAGCATTATCCTTAATTTATGAGCATGAGTGTATTCAAGTATGACCAATGAAACATACTCGACAACAGATATTACAATCTACCGCCCAAACATATCACTCTCGATCCAGTGGAACACCCATGGCAAACTCTGCGACAGTGACCACTTTCCTATCACCCTCCCTTTTTCAAACCACCGACCAATGGAATATGCACCGCATTGCTCACTTTGGAAAAGCCAACTGGCAAGCTTTCACCTCCAAAGGCCTGTCAAGAGAAGGACATAGAAAGAATGCTACAAGATACTACTGACACAATTATCCACACTATGGAATTAATAATACCCTATTCTTCAGGTCACCCCCACTGGAAACCTGTACCATGGTAGTCTCAAGAAATATCTGGAGCTACCAGAGTATGTGAGAGGGCACTTTAATGACAGAAATACCACCCTTCTATAGAACAATTAATAGAATTCAAGATATTTGCAGTGAAGGCATGATTATTATTAAAAATGAGAAAGCAGGAGTATCGGGGAACAGTATGTTTCATAGCAGATAGCCCAAACCCCATCGTCTCAAGTATGGACTGAACTCAGTTGCGTTTTCTGCCACCTACAGTCCTCAGAAGTTCCACGCATCTCCGTCAGTGTTGACATCTGTACTGATCATGCGGTCATTGCTGAATGTTTCATGGCACCCTTCGCCAAAGTGTCCACTTGCAATAACTACCATCCTAACTTTGTGACCCAGAAATGCCTGGTAGGGTGAAACTACTTATCCTTTTGTACACAGGGCCTCCGATCAATCAGTGGTTCATGTAGTGAATTGGAGTTCTGCAGCACTTTATCAGTGTCAACACACAGCCCCTGGCCCAGATAAAAATCCATAATCAAATGCTTAAACATCTTAGCAACAACAGCATAAACCACATCAAAAAAAAAATGGTTCAAATGGCTCTGAGCACTATGGGACTCAACTGCTGTGGTCATCAGTCCCCTAGAACTTAGAACTACTTAAACCTAACTAACCTAAGGACATCACACACATCCATGCCCGAGGCAGGATTCGAACCTGCGACCGTAGCAGTCGCACGGTTCCGGACTGCGCGCCTAGAACCGCGAGACCACCGCGGCCGGCCATAAACCACATCCTCTGGTTTTTCAGTCATGTTTGGCGATGAAGTGTATCTCCCTCCCACTGGTGGGAGATTATTATTATTATTCCTATTCTGAAACATGGAAAAAATTCACAAATTTTGAGTAATTATCTACCAGTGTCTTCAACAAACATGCTGTGTTAATTATTTGAAGAAAAAAAAAAGTCAGCCGATGAATGTGTTGATGCCTGGAAGCCAGAAAACATTTATAAAAATTTCAAAGTGTCGTTCAGGTGCTCTGGTCCTCCACAGACCAATTGATATGTTTGGAATCTGCAGCATGGATGCTCTCATGCAATGCCAACTGTTAGTGTCCGATAGTAATGTTCTTTTATCTGCAGAAGACGTACAATACCACCAGGCACCATCACACCTTGCCTACATTGCATGAATGAGGTTTCCAGGGGTTGCTTTCCCATTTTTTTTTATCCAGAGTTTCCATCCCACTGACTGTTTGTGGCCGGCCGCGGTGGTCTAGCGGTTCTAGGCGCTCAGTCCGGAACCGCGCGACTGCTACGGTCGCAGGTTCGAATCCTGCCTCGGGCATGGATGTGTGTGATGTCCTTAGGTTAGTTAGGTTTAAGTAGTTCTGAGTTCTAGGGGACTGATGACCACAGCTGTCAAGTCCCATAGTGCTCAGAGCCATTTTGACTGTTTGTGGTCTGGATGGGTTCAACACTCATCAACCATTATGTGTAGGTAAATTGAGTCCCTCAGTGATCAGTTTTGAGCATAACCCTCTTCTTCACTACAATGAGTGGAACTGTTATCACTGTGGGACTCACGGTATTCCCATCACTGTATATGAACAACTTTTGCCTGTATGTCAGTTCTACACCATTGCTCATCGCAGAGTGCCAATTCCAGAGAGCTGTACAGAAAGTACAAGACCCTGAATTATATCAAGTTTCTCCCACAAAATGCCACATCATGCATTTATGTAGACTTTGGACTGTGGCTCTTCACCCAGGACTTCACCTAGATAAGCACTTACTTGAAGTTGTTGAAGATTTCAAAATTTTAGAAATTTTATTTGACAGTAAATTAACATGGTTACCACATGTACACTAGATAGAGACAAGTTGTATGATGAAAATACCCTCAGATTTTCCAGCAGCACTTCCTGGGGAGCAGACCACACTGCCCTCCCGTGATTCTGCAAACTGTTGATCTTATCCCACCATGACTATGCATGTGTTGCTTATGGAGTCAGTGACACTATCAGTACCGATCTTGTTAGACTCTGTTCACAAAAGTTGTGTGGCGTGCAGCTGGCAACAGAAGCCCTCCGTGAAAGCCCCGTAGATAGCTCCCTTGGCGAACTGTGTGGTCACTATCTGTCAGATACCTACCCATCTGTGATACTCGGTTTTGTTTCACAGCCAACATTTCAGACTGTTTACAAATCACACAAAAATGGGTAGACCAGCTGGGATACGATTTTAGGCTCAGTGGTAGGACCTCCAACTTCCTGCCCTGCTCCTCTCCCCCCACCCCTTCCCCACCCCTCTGTTTGTGTACATAGAGTTCTCTCACAGAACCTTCTGTGATGTGTACCCAGTCCTGTGATTTGGGTGGATCTCTTCCATAAGGAAAATACAGAATCTATTCCATTCAGTTCTCCATAACTACCACAATTTGAAATGGATCTACACAGATATATAGAGATTCAGTGACAGGAGGGTTTATGATTTTGCATACACGAAGGGACACGAGAAGTCTCCCATGTGGGTCTGGGGGCTAGAATAGGCCCGAGGTATTCCTGCCTGTTATAAGAGGCGGCTAAAAGGAGTTCTCACACGTTTCGGCCTTTAGTGATGGTCCTCTGTCGGGTTTGACCTCCATTCTTCCAAATTATTCTGAAGAGCGAGCCAATTGGGGAAGGGCGCCTTACATGGGGCATTGTGTCCATCATGCGCTGAGACCCCTTGCATCCTTTGTCGCCATGGATCTGCACTCCCGCTCATTCTCTAGTTGTTGGGCAAGGTCACCCTCATGGGTGCGTTTTCCTCCATCCACTCTGCAGTATCGCTTTCTGCACAGACGACGATAATGGACTTCTTAGCTCGTTTGCACCTCATATCCAGCATGGTAGCCAGTACGTTGTGGTGGGGCTGCCATGTACCGTGTTGGTTGTAGCCCCTGACCACACAGGGATTGCTCTGCACTGTTAACTCCCCACGTATGCCAAGGAGTAGATTCCCGTCTCCCTGAGGTATCAGGACTCCCAGCAATGCCCTTCCTGCCAGGTGGCCCTTGCTGAGGCTGGGTGGCAGCTGTGGGGAGGGCCCCTGGTCGGAGTGGGTGGAATCAGGGCGGATGACACGCCATGAAGCATAGAACATCATCTCTTGCTGGTGGTCTACCACCAGCAGTCTCTAAGCAGTCAAAGTCTAACATCAGTGCTAAGAAATATGACCCCAAATGGTTCCCTTCCCTAGCCACACGATGGGAGGAACAGCAGGCTAAGGATGGCAGCAAAGCTTATTCGCCCTGGTACCTCGTATGTACGAGAGTTGATGGGGAATCTTTAATGTCGATGAAGCCTCAGTTTTTTTTTTTTTTTTTTTTTAGCATTTAGAGGACAAGTTTGGGGAGTTGGAGGGCTTGTCCAAAATGCGGCCAGGGTCAGTCTTGATAAAAACATCATCCTCTGCCCAGTCACAGACATTACTCACACCCCATAAGAGGTTAAATATAGTCCATGGTATTATATTCCACAGGGATCTTCTTTTGCAATCTGACGACGAGCTGCACGACAGTTTAGAGTGGCGAGGTGTTCATTTCATATGGCACGTCCATCACGGTCCGAGGGATAATCAGGTTGATACCAGTGCCTTCATCTTGGACTTCAAGGGTGTCACATTACCTGAGAAGGTCAAGGTGATAGTTTACTGCTGCGATGTCAAGCCATATATCCCTCCCCTGATGTCGTGCTTTAAGTGCTGGAAGTTCGGCCATATGTCTTCCCATTGTACATCCACCATCACACGTCAAGATTTTGGACGTCCATCACATCACAATACTCCATGTGCCCTCCTCCCATCCGTGTCAACTGTGGAGAGCATCATTTACCTTGCTCGCCAGACTGCAGGATCTTACAGAAGGAGAGGAAAATCATGGAATACAAGACCCTGGACCGACTGACCTACATTGAGGCTAAGCGAAAATATGAGAGGCTACATCCTATGCATATGACCTACTTATGCCGCCGCTACTATAACAGTTCTAGCACCTTTCATTCCATAACGTACAGTTGGCCCTCAGAGCCGTGAGACACCACCTGCCCCCTTGATGGTGGGGGGCACTTCACTCCCTATTACTCCCACACCACCTAGTTTGGGAGCAACATCCCCCCAACCATCGGGGACATCAGTCCCCACTTCTCAACTGGAGAAGGGTACATCTTCTTTGGCTCCTCTCGCTAGGAAGGGATCCCTTGGGTCACTCCCCTCCCATGTTCTTACCAGTGGCAAAGCGGACACCCACCAGTGGCTGAAGCAACCACAGGTACCTGGTCATAGGGCTTTATGGTTCTCCTCAGTCCCTGAGACTGAATCAGTGAAGCCCTCCCAGACAGAACAGCCAAAGGTGCAGCGAGAGAGAACTAAAAAGAAGTAGTACCCCCAAAAACCCAGACATTGAGGTGGCACCCATACCACCACTACCTACAAGCCCTGCATCTGAGAATAAAGTGAACGTTCTGACATCCGCTGAGGACCTTGATCTCTCTGGGCCCTCAGACACAATGCATGTTGATCACACAGGAACTCATCTGGTGGCAGCAGGTGACACTGAGGCGTAGACAGCCTCATTGAGTGTTTCATGCCTTCCCAATCTCACGAGCACGTCATCCTCCAGTGGAATTGCGGCGGTTTTTTCCACCACCTGAGCTATGACAACTGTTAAGCTTTACACCTGCTTTCTGCATTGCCCTCCAGGAAACCTGGTTCCCGTCAATGTGGACCCCTGCCCTCTGCGGCTATAGGGGATATTACAAGAACCGCAGCGAATGTAATAGAGCATCAGGTGGAGTTTGCCTCCATGTCCTGAACTTGGTATGTAGTGGGCCTGTGCCTCTTCAAACTCCTCTTGAAGCTGTGGCTGTCAGGATAAGGACGATGCAGGAAATAACTGTCTGCAACGTATCTCTTCCTCCAGATGGTGAAGCACCCCTGAACGTGTTGCCTGCACTGATCGATCAACACCCTACATCTTTCCTACTTTTGGGGGATTTTAACGCTCATAACCTCTTGTGGGGTGGCATCGTGCTTACTGGCCGCGGCAGAGATGTCGAAACTTTAATGTCTCAGTTCGATATGTACCTCTTAAATACTGGGACCCCCACACATTTCAGTGTGGATCACGGCACTTACTCGGCCATTGGTTTATCCCTCTGCAGCCCAGGACTTCTCCCATCTATCCACTGGAGAGAACATGATGACCTGTGTGGTAGTAACCACTTCCCCATCTTCCTGTCACTAGCCCGGCGCCATGACCACGGACGCCTATCTGGATAGGCTTTCAACAAAGCAGACTGGGTAGCCTTCACCTCTGCTGTCACCGCTGAATCTCCCCCCATGTGGTGCCATCGATGTTGTGGTTGAGCAGTTTATTACAACAATCGGCTCTGCGGCCGAAAACACGATCCCTCGTTCTTTAGGGTGCCCCTGGCAAAAGTCAGTACCTTGGTGGTCGCCGGAAATCGCTGAGGCAATTAAAGAGCGTCGGCGAGCTCTTCAGCGACATAAGTGGCACTCTTCCCTAGAGCACCTAATAGCCTTTAAACGGCTCTGTGCCCGTGTTCGCCAGCTTATAGAAAGATGGAAACAGGAGTGTTGGGAGAGATACATCTCGACCATTGGGTGTCATATGTCACCTTCCCAAGTCTGGATGAAGATGAGATGTGTTTTGGGTACCAGACCCCAACAGGTGTCCCTGGCGTTAACCTCAATGGCATGTTATCTACCGATGCAAACGCGATTGCTGAGCACTTTGCTGAGCACTATGCTTGAGACTCTGTATCGGAGAGTACCCCCCAGCCTTTCGAACCTTCAAACAGCGGATGGAAAGGATAGGCCTATCTTTCACTACACGCCACAGTGAACCCTATAATGCACCGTTTACAGACATTGCCCCAACACAGCTCCTGGGCCGGATCGGCTCCACAGTCAGATGATTAAACATCCCTCATCCGACTACAAGCGACATCTCCTCATCCTCCTCAACCGGATCTGGTGCGATGGCGTCTTTCCATCGCAATGGCGGGAGAGCACCATCATTCCAATGCTCAAACGCGCTTGATGTGGATAGCTATGAACCCATCATCCTCACCAACGTTCTTTGTGTGCTGCTGGAACGTATGGTGTGTCGGCGGTTGGGTTGGGTCCTGCAGTCACGTGGCCTACTGGCGCCGTGCTAGTGCGGCTTCCACCAGGGTCTCCCTACCACTGAATCTTGCGTCCCTCGAGTCTGCCATCCAAACAGCCTTTTTCAGACGCCAACACCTTGTTGCCGTCTTTTTGATTTACGAAAAGCGTATGACACCACCTCGTGACATCATATCCTTGCCACTTTATATGGGTGGGGTCTCAGAGGCCCTCTCCCGATTTTTAACCAAAATTACCTGTCGCTTCGTACTTTCCGTGTCCAAGATGGTGCCTCCCATAGTTCCCCCCATATCCAGGAGAATGGGGTCCCGCAGGGCTCTGTATTGAGTGTATCTCTACTTTTAGTGGCCATTAACGGTCTAGCAGCAGCTGTAGGGCCGTCCGTCTCACCTTCTCTGTATGCAGACGACTTCTACATTTAGTACGGCTCCACCAGTACTGTTGTTGCTGAGCGGCGCCTACAGGGAGCCATCCACAAGGCGCAGTCATGGGCACGGTTTCCAGTTTTCGGCCGCAAAGTCGTGTGTCATGCACTTCTGTCGGCGTCGTACCGTTCATCCGGAACCAGAACTTTACCATAATGACGATCCACTCACTGTAGTGGAGACATATCGATCCTTAGGATTGGTTTTCGAAGCCCGATTGACTTGGTTTCCTCACCTTTGTCAGCATAAGCGGAAGTGCTGGCAGCACCTCAGTGCCCTCTGCTTCCTGAGCAACACCAACTGGGGTGCAGATCGCTCTATGCTGCTGCAGCTCTACAGAGGCCTTGTTCAATGCCGCCTTGACTATGGGAGTGTGGTTTATGGGTCGGCGGCGCCCTCAGCATTGCGTTTACTCGACCCAGTGCACCACTATGGCGTTCGACTAGCGACAGGAGCTTTTAGGACGAGTCCGGTGACCAGAGTCCTGGTGGAGGCTGGAGTCCCTCCACTGCAGATCCGACGTGCACAACTGCTCGCTTGTTACATTGCACACGTTCGTAGTTCTCCTGCGCATCTGAATTACTGTCCCCTTTTCCCACCCACAGCAGTTAATCTCCTGCATCGGCGGCCCAGGTCAGGGCTTACAATCTGAGTTCGTGTCTGATCCCTTCTATCCGAACTGGAGTCCTTGCCTTTACCACATATACTTGAGATCCATTCATGTACACCTCCATGGTGTATACCTAGGCCGCGGCTTTGCCTGGACCTTTCACATGGCCCTAAGGACCGAGTTAACCCCTTGGCTCTCCGCTGCCAATTCCTCTAGATTCTTGACATGTACCGAGGCCATGAAGTGGTTTACACTGATGGCTCGATGGCTGATGGTCACGTCAGCTTCGAGTATGTCCATGGAGGACATATTGAACAGCATTCCTTGCCCGATGGCTGTAGTATTTTCACTGCAGAGCTGATGGTTTTATCTCGTGTGCTTGAGCACATGCGTTCATGTCCTGGGCAGTCGTTTCTTCTGTTTACTGACACCTTGAGCAGCCTTAAAGCTATCGACCAGTGCTACCCTCGTCTGGTAGCGACCATCCAGGAGCCCATCTATGCCCTGGAACGGTCCAGTCGTTCAGTGGTGTTTGTCTGGACCCCAGATCACGTCGGAATCCCAGGCAACGAACTTGCCGACAGCCTGTCCAAACAGGCTACACAGATACCGCTTATAGAGATCGGCATTCCAGTAACTGGCCTGCTTTCGTTTTTACGCCACAAGGTTTTTCGGCTTTTAGAGACAGAATGGCATAGGCTCAGTATGCACAACAAACTGGGTGTCATTGAGGAGACTATGAATGTGTGGAAGTCATCCATGCAGACCTCTCATAGGGACTCTGTGGTTCTCTGCCACGCTTGGGCGACCCACGGCTACCTCCTGCGCCATGAAGACCCACCTCATTGTCAGGGCGGCGCCCGGTTGACAGTGGCCCATATTCTGGTGCACTGTCCCACTTTGACTGCCCTCGACAAAATCTTGAGTTACCGGACTCGTTGCCACTAATTTTATCTGACAATGCCACTTTGGCTGATTTAGTTTTACTTTTTATTCGGGAGGGTGGGTTTTATCATTTGTTCTAAGTTTTAGTGAATTTCCTTTGTCCCTCAGTGTCCTCCACTCTAGTGCTTTTGGGGTGGAGGTTTTAATGTGTTTCAGAGTGGCTGGCTTCTCCGTTTTGTTCTCACGGTCAGCCAGCCATGGTAATCTGCGTTGTCGTTTTAATCTCTTCTGCCTGTTTCTTCCGTTTCTGTGGTTATCTTGTCCCCTTTTGTCCATTTAAGTGTTTGTTGTCCTTCTGTCGTTCTTGTGGTTTTTCCTTTTAGTCCGCAGCTCGTGGTCGTGCGGTAGCATTCTCGCTTCCCGCGCCCGGGTTCCCAGGTTCGATTCCCGGCGGGGTCAGGGATTTTCTCTGCCTCATGATGACTGGGTGTTGGGTGATGTCCTTAGGTTAGTTAGGTTACTTAAAGTTCTAAGTTGTAGGGGACTGATGACCATAGCTGTTAAGTCCCATAGTGCTCAGAGCCATTTGAACCATTTTTCCTTTCATTCCGTTTTGTGTTGTCAGTCTCGTTTGTTTTATACTCACCCTTGTGGCATTGTTTTATTCGGAACAAGGGACTGATGACCTAGCAATTTGGTCCCTTCCCCCCTCTTTTAAGCCAACCAACCAACCAACCAACCAACCAACCAACATGAGAAGTGTTCTCTGTTGAGTGCATGCAGTGTATACACTGCAGAGTTGGTAATCATATCTTGAGCTTTGCAATACATCTTGTAACAATGAATTTCCTAGTTGGTAGTGACTCTATGAGACACAAACAAGGAATATCTCAGTGCTACCCCAGAAATATTTTGGTCGTTAACATCAAAGATCTATTACACTCCTGGAAATTGAAATAAGAACACCGTGAATTCATTGTCCCAGGAAGGGGAAACTTTATTGACACATTCCTGGGGTCAGATACATCACATGATCACACTGACAGAACCACAGGCACATAGACACAGGCAACAGAGCATGCACAATGTCGGCACTAGTACAGTGTATATCCACCTTTCGCAGCAATGCAGGCTGCTATTCTCCCATGGAGACGATCGTAGAGATGCTGGATGTAGTCCTGTGGAACGGCTTGCCATGCCAATTCCACCTGGCGCCTCAGTTGGACCAGCGTTCGTGCTGGACGTGCAGACCGCGTGAGACGACGCTTCATCCAGTCCCAAACATGCTCAATGGGGGACAGATCCGGAGATCTTGCTGGCCAGGGTAGTTGACTTACACCTTCTAGAGCACGTTGGGTGGCACGGGATACATGCGGACGTGCATTGTCCTGTTGGAACAGCAAGTTCCCTTGCCGGTCTAGGAATGGTAGAACGATGGGTTCGATGACGGTTTGGATGTACCGTGCACTATTCAGTGTCCCCTCGACGATCACCAGTGGTGTACGGCCAGTGTAGGAGATCGCTCCCCACACCATGATGCCGGGTGTTGGCCCTGTGTGCCTCGGTCGTATGCAGTCCTGATTGTGGCGCTCACCTGCACGGCGCCAAACACGCATACGACCATCATTGGCACCAAGGCAGAAGCGACTCTCATCGCTGAAGACGACACGTCTCCATTCGTCCCTCCATTCACGCCTGTCGCGACACCACTGGAGGCGGGCTGCACGATGTTGGGGCGTGAGCGGAAGACGGCCTAACGGTGTGCGGGACCGTAGCCCAGCTTCATGGAGACGGTTGCGAATGGTCCTCGCCGATACCCCAGGAGCAACAGTGTCCCTAATTTGCTGGGAAGTGGCGGTGCGGTCCCCTACGGCACTGCGTAGGATCCTACGGTCTTGGCGTGCATCCGTGCGTCGCTGCGGTCCGGTCCCAGGTCGACGGGCACGTGCACCTTCCGCCGACCACTGGCGACAACATCGATGTACTGTGGAGACCTCACGCCCCACGTGTTGAGCAATTCGGCGGTACGTCCACCCGGCCTCCCGCATGCCCACTATACGCCCTCGCTCAAAGTCCGTCAACTGCACATACGGTTCACGTCCACGCTGTCGCGGCATGCTACCAGTGTTAAAGACTGCGATGGAGCTCCGTATGCCACGGCAAACTGGCTGACACTGACGGCGGCGGTGCACAAATGCTGCGCAGCTAGCGCCATTCGACGGCCAACACCGCGGTTCCTGGTGTGTCCGCTGTGCCGTGCGTGTGATCATTGCTTGTACAGCCCTCTCGCAGTGTCCGGAGCAAGTATGGTGGGTCTGACACACCGGTGTCAATGTGTTCTTTTTTCCATTTCCAGGAGTGTAGTTAGCTGGTAAAACTCCAGAACCGCCATAACATTCATTTGGAAACCAAGCTATGTGAGCATACTGGAAAATGAATTCACTGACAAATTAGCTAAAGAAGCGACCACAGAAGAAAAACTTGAACTCCAAATACTGGCCACCATTCCAAATAAGACATCCAATTTTGAAAACCTGTGATAGTGAATGTTAAGACTTCCATGACCCTCAACAATCTGAGAGCAATGAGGGTGACCACCAAGGCATGGCACACTTCTGTCCATGCCTCTCACAAAGATGCAGGCATACTGTGCTGACTAAGTACCAGCCACACCAGACTTATCCATGAATTACTTTTACACTGAGAGCAGTCATCTCAGTGCAACCAAGGTGATCCTCTCACGAGAACCCATACTCTCATAGTGTGTTCCCTGCTGACTGATGTGAGGTGAGCCATGGACATGTCTACCCCTCTACCCCACACACTTGTGGAGAGTGGATTAGCAGCTAACAAAGTCAAATTTTTCACAAAGGCAACCTCATGTAACAAAATTTAATGCACCTCAGTGTTCAGTGCCCAGAGTGGGTGCAGAGTGGCACATCTCACTGTGATGTGTGTGCCCCTAGTGGGCTCCTGCTGCTTTTCTCTCCCTGCACTGTTGTGTATTTTTCAATTTTTGTAAACAGTTTTATTTATCTAACTGTTGAAGCTAATTAGCTGTGAAAGTACTCATTTTCTTACCCAGTTTTGGTCATACTGAATCTGGTGACTCTTTTTGGTGTATCCTTCACTGACGCTGGTATGGGACAGGTGTGGAGTGTGGAGGATGCAGTTACCTCCACAGGTATCTGGCACAGTGAGTTGCAGCTGTAGCTACAGCTACATCCTCTTACACACAATCAACTGTTTCCTATGACTGACTACTGTTTTTTGCTGCCTGGGTTTTTATCTCACTTTTAACCATTCGTCTTATTACACTGCTGTCTTGCAAAGTTTTGCTCACAACAATAAGATTAAAAGACCCTAGAGCTTGACCATTCCCCTTGTTTCACATAATTTTATGTGAATTTCCAGTGAAATGAGGCACTGATAACAAATATGTTTAGTCCCTTTAGACAAACATTCATCATCATCATCATCATCGTCAGTAACACAGTGATGTGCATGAGGACGTAACAATTAATAATTTGTTGTATATGTGTATCTTCTGTATGTGTGAACTGCAACTTTATTGATGCCTGTAATCCTTCAGATGATCTCTGAAGTGTGTAGCACAATACTACATTTCAATTTAGTTCAGTATGAATAGTTGGAAAATCTACAATTTGGCACCTGTTGATTTTCATCTTTTAAAATTTGTAATCAGTCTCATGTTTGGTAAACGTTTTGAGTCCAATGAATAAGTTATGGCAGCCATAGTTGGGTAATTGGCTTACCTTCCAGAATCACACGTTGATGAAATCTACTCATGTAAAGTGACCTGACCAAAAGGAGAATTAATTTAAAAAATAAGTGCATTTTGGCATAAAAAAACAAAATTTAATGCCAGGCTGAGAACTTTTTATGTGACTCTGACTTACAGTATGTACAAAGAACATAGAAAAAATTTCAGAAGGACAATTTTTTTTAAATGCTACCCTAGTTTTATGTTAGTCTCTATTGTTGCAATGGTACTCATATGTACTATATAATTCTTTGTTCATTTTTTTTACAGTACTGAGTAAGCGGATTGGGAAGAGTGTTAGATGCAGCCCAATCAAAGTAATAACTTCTCTCTTCCCTATACTTTCATGGCTTCCAAATTATAAATGGAAAAGTGATCTGATACCAGACATCATATCAGGCTTTACTGTTGCTGTTATGCACATTCCGCAAGGTAATATATGCTATTTAATTATATCAAGTGATTTCCTTCATGTATTGTTTTCTTATAGATTGTATTTAAATCATCAAACCAACAAAACTGCTTTACAGTAATTCATACTTTGTACATACCGTTTTAATCCCTACACATTTTGGTGGTTTCATTTCACATCCAGGTGGCCATCTCAGACTATAACTTTCCAACAAAGCTTACAAGATTGCAACTACTTTTTAATTTGCAGTTTTTGTTTAAGCTACTAAGATGCATGAAATGTATGTAAGTGAGGCTTACAAATAAAGCAGTTTTTACTGAGGCTTATTATGATTTTTGTGAACTCAGTGTACAATTTTTAGATTCAAACATAGGTGTGATTTGTGGTGTTCTCTACCTCATTAAATTTATCCACAGCTATGTATGCTCTGAAGAAAGCAACTGCTGTGAAACAATTTTTAGTCCTTTCTATACACCTATCCTCTGTCCATAGTCTATCTAGAAACACCATTCGAATGAAAGAGCCAATATCAGACAGTTACTGAGAATTCTGTGTAAGATTCTATTTTGATTGCAGTGTAAGATTTGCACTCAGTTCCCTTTTCAGTCTTCTTGGAATTAAAAGTTGAACAAAACATTTTATCACCTGTGGCACTAATATTATTAATTGAAAAATTGAGAATGAAGAAGCTGAGATCATGAAAAAAATTAGGACAAAGGACAAACCAGGAAATCTGTTAGATGTCTGTACTTTTGTGATTAGTTAATGTAATTCCATTTGATGAAATGTGTAACTGAGTTGTCTTAGCTGCTCTGATGCCATTGAGAACTGTGCTTATTGGATAAACCAATGGCATCCCATGTTATTACTAACACATACTAAATTTAATTACTGACTGTGGACTGTTTAACAGCTTAACATATGGTCATGGACTCAACCATTGTAAATATGTTTATATGTAAAGGTAAATGTCTTAATTCTTCTCACCTCTTACTGGACTTGCCACCATCACTTTTGCATCTTTTCTGGTCCTTGTTTCAGTTAATAAAAAGTGAGTCACCATCCCTTTAGTCAACAAGATATTGGGTTGTTGCTTAAATCTTCCTTAAATCATTTGTAATTATAGGAAGAAGTATGTCTACATCTGCACTAACATTGACACTCTGATAGCTGCTTTATTGTGTGTGGTGAAGGGTACGTTTTACGCTATTGTCTCTTCCCCCTTTCATTTCTTGTCCCAAATTATGCATGGGAAGAAAAATAATTGGTATGCATCCATGTGATCTTGCATCTGTCAAATTTTACTTTCATGGTCTCTTTGCGAGATGTATATAGGAGGAAGTGATATGTTGGTTGACTCTTCTACAAAACACTAAACCACACTGTGTGTTAAGTTGACTGATCAGCTCGTTATCCCTGAATCCATAGTTGTCAGTAGACATCAGAAGGCTCCAGCCAGTAGTTGTTGGTTTTTGGGTGCAGCTAACGTTACCTAGCTGACAGTACTATTGAATTAGTCATTGTTGAGTGCTTTGTTATTGTGTTGTACTTCACTCTCTCTTATACTATCTCCTTTCCTGGAGACAAGTGTACGCAAATTTATTAAATATGTCAATACATGAGTTGATTTCAGTTTTCATTATGAATAGCATTAAAGTGATCATTGCTTTCATGGATGACTTCTGCTTTCATGGAAGCATGAATTGCCAGTTAAGCATGAAGTATGGGGGGCTTGTTACCACGCACACAGCTCCTCATCTCATGGCAGTCTGTGTGGGATTGTGCTTGCTTCTTCCTTCACCCCCCACCTCCTCCTCCAACCTGTCTGGCATTGACAAACTTAAAATTAACACACTGTGCATGTTACAGGTTTCTAAATAATTCTTGAACCACACAATAGTAAGATACTTCATAAAGATAAATTTTCATTCACTTCTAAAATTAACTTAATATCATTTTAGTGAAGAGTAATGAAAATAAGTTTCTGTTCTCCTGTTGTTATTACTATCAATATTGTTATTGGGCTGTGGTTTGTAATAATAATAATAATAATAATAATAACAAAAAGTGAGGGAGAATGTAATCTGTGTGAAACTGTAGTTAAATCAAGGAAGCTCCATAAAAAATGTCTAGATAATAATCCAACTTCTGCACCACTATTGCTCAGATTTTTGTTCATGACGTGCACTTGGTCAAATAAACAACAGCATCCAATCTATATACATTGTTTATCATCCAAAAAATTGTGTAGGCTTTTAACAGATTTCTGCAAGAAATGAAGATGATAGTAAAAGGTTACATATTTTCAACCCATAACTGAAAGATTAGCTGACACATGTTTTATTGAGAATTAACATGATTTTAGAACATGACACAAGATTTTTGCCTCATTCAATCATCCTAGTATGGGTTTTCCATACTTCTCATGAATTATTTCAGGTACATGACATGATGGTTCATAGTAAGCAATGGCCATTACTTTTCCCATTCTCTGTCAATTATTAATCATTTGAAATTAATGTCTTACACTCCAACAACAACAACAACAACAACAAGATTATTATTATTATTATTATTATTAAAATTGCTATGCAGGTGGTTAAGAATGATAATCCTATTTACATTTAGTTGAAGGATACTGCATGCAACCATGATTTTACTCATAGTTGAAGGATACTGCATGCAACCATGATTTTACTCAGCTGTGGACTTTCCACATTTTCCATGAGATAAGAAAGTACTGTATCCAGAATAAAGTATTCTGATTTTGAAAATTGTATGTTTCTGGTTACATTTTCAAACATTTTCTATAATTTTACAACTAGTGTTATATTATCACTTCTATTATTCTAAAGTTATTCTTTTCCAGCTTTATACCACTATTTGTGCACAGAAACAGCACAACAGGGAATAAGGTAAGTCTTAGAAGATAGAATTGTAATGCTTCATAAGGGTTTGATTAATGTAGATTACACTTGAGAATGTTTTATTGTGAGTAGTTCAGATGTATTTCCTACAATTTCCAAAGTTACTTGTTTCCGAATGTAATTTACTGATTTTACTCATATTTCAGGCATGGCTTACTCGATGTTGGCTGGTGTTCCTCCCATTGTTGGAATCTACATGGCTTTCTTTCCTGTCCTGATCTATGTTGTGATGGGTACTTCTAGGCATGTTTCCATGGGTAAGTCGCACCCCTTTAATACTTAACAATGTGCTCTTTTCTGGTGCAGAGGATTTTGAGAATTGGAGGTTCTTAAGGGTGGTAATATATTTTCATATTAGTAATGCTGGATATAGGCAGTGACTAGTAATAAAGAAAAAGCAGTTGGTATATGAACTGTAAAAAGACAAACTTTTGATAGTAGGTTCCTTAAGGGAATTATTCAGCAGAACTTAATTCTCAATATTGTTACAAACTATTGGTGTTTAATAATGAACTATTTTATCAGAAATATAATGTGAAATGTTTTATCTGAATCTTAATTATTAGCAGCTTTTTCCAGAATGAAATTTTCACTCTGCAGCAGAGTATGCACTGATATGAAACTTCCTGGCAGATTAAAACTGTGGGCCGGACCGAGACTTGAACTCGGGACATTTGCCTTTCGCGGGCAAGTGCTCTACCAACTGAGCTACCCAAGCACGACTCATGCCCCGTCCTCACAGCTGGCAGGAGTAAAGCTGTGAGGACAGGGCGTGAGTCGTGCTTGGGTAGCTCAGTTGGTAGAGCACTTGCCCGCGAAAGGCAAAGGTCCCGATTTTGAGTCTCGGTCCGGCCCACAGTTTTAATCTGCCAGGAAGTTTCAGCAGCTTTTTTGTTCAAACTTACTGCTGGTGAGATTCCCTGTAGTCAGATTGGCTGTGTAAGTGATAAAGAAAAAGACCAGTAACATTAATAATAATAATTTGATTCCCTGATAAATAAAAGTTCTTCTCCCAGAAGCAGAATTTTTTGTGTGTTTTCCTAAATAATATGGACACTCTGGTTGAAAAACTTCATTTTTTGAATGTTTTTACCCTTTTACTGTATCATCTTTAGGAGTTGGCCCTTACAGAATTGAGTGAGGCTAAATTATACTTGTGAAGAAAGTCACAGTTTACTAGTTGCACATATAACTGTTGTATGCAGTTTCATGACAGTGTACAGACTACATGGGAAGATTATTTTCTAAGTACAGCAATGGATGGAAGACTAAAGTTTATTGTGGAGACCCAAGTGAACTTTACATTTAGTAAAACTACTGAGATTATGTTGTCAGCAAAGATTAATATCTATCTAGATAATTCAGTGTGTATTAAGAATAGTTTGTTTATTCAGTTGCTATCAGTTACTATTGCAAATCTTCTTGTAAACTGAGCAAATGTAAAGAGGTGCTTTCAGTGAGATAAGGAATGCAAAAGCTGGACTAAAGATTTCTGGAAACCTCTAATCTAGGTGGAAGTGTTTCCTTTTACACAATCACCTTCGAAAGTGTCCTTTTACATTTGGAGAACTGTAAGAAAATGTGTGATCCAGAGTGTCTCCTTACCATTGCAAAGCATGTCAGAAGCCTTGCACTGGTTTAGGCTGCCGTATAATGGTATTAGGGTGTGCAGTGATCACAGTGAAAGTGAGATAACTGGAATGTGTGCTCCAAAAATGGTTGTAACCATTTTGATATGTACTGGGAAAGAATTGAGCCGGTTGCAGTTCTGTAATGTCTTGTAAGACACTGAAACTTCATTTGTGAGGAATGTTATAAAGACTCAATGATGAGTATTTCGTAAATGTGAGAGTTCATTTCCAGGTGGATTCAGGCTGTCCTGGGACCAAAGATAGCCCTGCACTATATTTTGTACAGGTTACTAGACACAGGTGTGTTTGTGGTATGTAGAGGCTACACACAGTTATAAAATATATATACAGAATTTTTTTGTGTGTGTGTGTAGTCTTCAGTACCTTTGTAGGAGCTATGAGCCAAATTCAGTGCTAATGATAAACTTCAGAAATTTTTTCTTCTGATTTTCTTTATTTTCCAGCCTCTGCATTGGTTATCATGGTTATCAGTTATCTCAGGTATGGAAAGCAGTAATTACATTTCATTGGCAAAATACTGTGCGTAGTAGATGTTAATTTTGACACAATATTAGCACATAATTTGCAAACTGATTTCGTGGATGTCCATTATCAACTTTTAGAAGGAATCTAAGGTGGACTGAAACTGTTGTGAGCCTGATTTTCTGAGCACTGGACATCTCTCTCAGCCGGCTTTTTGTGCTTGGCAGGATGGTGTATTATTGTTAGGGTTGTTGGAGGCAATAGTGTTGTGTGTGAGTTTTGGGATGTTGTTATCTCAGTCTAGTTACATATTGGAATAATTTGACTGAGGGAATACATATACAGTAAATATAAAGCTCTCTGACATATTAAGCTCAGATAATATTGTAAATATAGAAGGGTCACTCACTAGAATAATGAACACATGCTCGAATAGAATAGATAATACCATAATCAGCAGAAATGTGACAGACAAGATAAAACACAGTAACCTAGATTACTGTCATTCTGACCACTTTTATCAGGTGATATAGAGTACATAAATTCCACTATGCTAAAAATAACAAAGGTTGTTCTTCAGAAACAAACTCTGGACAGATAAAATATTAATGTTTTTGAATACAAATTAGCTAAGGAGAACTGGGATTCTAAGTACCAGGTAAAAGACCCTGGCAACAAATGAAATGAGTTCTGTTCAATGCTGTTGAGAAAACAGTCAGTTAAACATTGCCAGAACAGAAGTAATTCTAGACTGAAACTCCTACCAAGTCTGATTAGCCTCTGACAGATTATGCATGATCTAAACCTACTTTATAAAGCTACTACCCTACAGATTTTCAAGGAAAAATACAATCAGGCAAAGAAATCCTTTAAACTGAAATTCCTAATCTTAGGAAGCAGATTAGCAGCAAACTACTATAGCAGTGTGATAATACACATAAAGCTTGCTGGCAGTTAAATGACCAATACCATAAAGGTATGAAGATGAATATGGAACTATTCAGAATAAGACACAATGTTAACAATGTGAAAAACCCAAACGCTATTTCACAAATACTGACCACCCAACCGATTTTATAGATATACAGGATGTGAGATGCCATATTACCTCACTCAGTGTACTGCATTTCAATTTATGGAGGTGAATGAAAAGGAAGCATGCAAGGTAATATGCATGTTAAGAAAAAAATTTTCATTTCGATGGTATGGCACATCCAATGCATTACTAATATGCATTTCAAAGAAATCTCAAAACTTTCTACCTACCTGATTAATTTCAGCATTAAAGAAAACATGTACCCAGGTGTTAATAGTTAGTGTTCTGAAACCAGTGTACAAAAAGGGAAGTATGGAAGATGTGTCTAACCGTAGTCTGATATTATTAATTCCCACCTTTAGTAAGATATTTGAAAGTATTGTCCTGTTCCTAGCTTAGTGCCTTTTTCACAACATGCAAACTGCTTATAGATCTTCAGAATAGCTCTTGAAAAAGAATAAGCATGACCACTGCAGATCTGACAAAAGCATTTTACACAGTAAACCATAGGTCAGTACCAAAAACATTGAAGCCATGTCATATAGGGGATCCATCAATGTCTCTTATAGCAACATACCTGTTGTATTGTAAGCAATGCTCTAAACTGACATAGAAATTAGATGCAAAAATTACAAACTTTCGAGTCATCAGTGAAATAATAATACAAGGTGTACCTCAAGGCTCAGTTCTCGGTCTGTTTCTCTTCCTCAAATATATTAATGACTCTGCACAACCAATTAACTCTTATATTATAAGCTATACATATGACAATTCAATCTTATTTGTGGTAGAGTATATAAAGAACTAGAATCTTTTGCTGCTAATGGAGTTAGAGAATTTATGAAATACTTAAATGACAGGGGCCACAAGATGAATGTCACCAAATATCATTTGTCATCATTTAAAATTGGCGGTTCTCACCACAAAAAGTAAATAATGTATGTAACATGTTGGCATCAGAAACTGACGGCTGTAAATTTCAATGTGTGTACATTGATGAAAATCTGCAGTGGATGAACCACATTAACCTTGTATGTGGAAAAGTCAGTAGTGTCTTATATCTCCTTAGCCAGTTGCAAACATTGTTCCTCATTAAACATTTAAAAAAAACTTACTAAGGAATGATTTATCCATTTTTTTATGGTGGGTTTAAATTATGGGACTGGGCAGCTGATGTCCACTTAAAAAGAATACTGCTGTTACAGATGTGAGCAATAAGACTTGCATTTGGCCATAGAGAAACCTGTTGTGAAGTGTTTGTTCAACACAAAGATTTAACTGTATATTTGTCACTGGCCATCATATTGTTGGTCAAGATGGATATACAGTTAATTACGTAAATGAAACTATGACTGCTGCAGCAAATTTTGCTTTTATGAACTATATTTCCAAGATAAAATTAAGTGGGATATTACTTGGTTATCAGAAGTACGAAAGAAGGAAGAGGATCAAACCAAAGAGTTACTGTTATCATAAACAAGATAATTAAAGAATTAAGTTTTGTTACTGAGGGAATCTCATGGGAGACCAAGAACAGTATTAGGAATAATTAAAGTTCCACACTCATTTGAAACTGTGCTAGTTTACGCCCAATAACACTGCAGCCTGTTGTGATAGTTAAGGATCATTAAGAGGAATTAAAAGAACTTTCAAACAAAAATAATGTACACTGGAGGATAGTAATGGGAGATTTTAATGCAAAATGGCTATGTAATTGGAAACATGGGATTTGATAGTGAGAATGATGGAGAAGACATGGTAATGGATTTTGCCAAAAAGAACTGAATGTATATACTAAATAAATTATTTGAGAAAGATGCAGGCAGAAAATTGACATGGAAAGGACCACTCACTCACTCACTCACATGATGGGAAAAAAATGAGTTTGACTGTTTGCCATCAAACAACAACTGAATCATGAAGGATGTGTCAGTCTTAAACCATTTTAGTATCACTAGCGACTACAGGATAGTAAGATGCAAAATAAAAAAGAACTAAATTCATTAATAAAAAAATCCAGTTCCATTGCTACTAATTAAATTTTCAAAAAAGGTTAAGGTTATAGAGAATGAAGAAAGTGTAGACTTCAATATGAGAGATGATGCTTTAACAAATGTTATACTGAAAAAAATCTGGGGATCACATAGGGGTGAAAAAGGATAAATGAAACAACAATTCTGGAGACACAATACAGTTGATGAAGGGAGAAGAATGAAAAGTTAATTAGAAGAGACATGAGATAGAATTAAATGAAGTAGACAAAGCAATTTAAAAAGATTGCAAGAAGATACTAGAAAGTGTGATAAGAAGACTACAAGGGAAACAGTTGAGAACAATTGATACATAAAAAATAAATAAAATAAAATAAAATAAATTGGCATTTATGCTGCATACATAATCACATAACATGAGCATGGATGTTGGTGATGGCACCATTACAAAAAAACAGGAGACCATACTAAAAGTGTTGTAAAATTTCTTCAAAAATCTATGTAGTGCACAAAGAAAATGAACATAGAGATTGTATTATATTCCAAGAAATCACAATACTGTACAATTTGTAAATATTTTGGACAAGTGAAGTATATACATTTAGAATTTAATTTGCTGCAATTTAATTTTTAACAATCTAATTGGTTACTTGAAAGCTTGGGCAATATTACAAGAATGTGACAGACATCACACTGTGCTTTCATGAGTTAGGTGGGTTGCGTCTTGTTTTTACAATAATATGTGATGCAATGGAACATGATGAGAGAAAAGACAGGAAGAAACTCATTACATGTATTAAGAAAACATACCTTACACGTAATTATCAGGTATAAGGGAACATTTGTTAAGGGGTTAGTTACCATTTATAACCTTCATTTACTGTGTCAAAACATTGCTCCAACTGGTCTTTTTTAATTTATATGTGAAAGCTCTTGGGATCTCTATTTCTTTAATTTAATCTGGTAAATTATTATACATCCATATACCAAAACTTAGCACACTTTTCTGGCAACCAACAAATTAATAGATTATTAGAACAAGTTTTCTGTAAAGACTTCCAGAAGAAACAAGGAAAGCAGTTAGGTGCATTGAAACATGAAAAACCACTTATTATTACTGGGATAGTAGTGAGAATGCTAAAATTAGGGGGAGAGATGATGAAAACAAAAATGGCACTAGAATTATATTTTCACACTGCACCGGAGTGTGCGCTGATATGAAACTTCCTGGCAGATTAAAACTGTGTGCCCGATCGAGACTCGAACTCGGGACCGGTCCCGAATTCGAGTCTCGATCGGGCACACAGTTTTAATCTGCCAGGAAGTTTCAAAAATGGCACTGATATTCACAAAATGTTTGTGTAAGAGGATGGGTAGCAGCAGACAATTGGAATGATATGAAACTTCCTGGTGTGAGGCTCGAACTCGGGACCTTTGCCTTTCACGGGCAAGTGCTCTACCAACTGAGCTACCCAAGCATCAATCACAAGGCTTTTTAAGTGAATCAATATTTTTTTATAGATAAGGATTTTGGGAAAAGGAGATAAAGAAAATAGATTTATTTTCTATAATGCAACATACAGTCACCAACAATGTTTATTTTACAACTTCCATTGCCTACTTTGGCCCAAATAAACAAATACTCATCACCGTTCAACTTCTTCTTCTTTCTTGTTGACAAGACAAAGGTCTTATCTGGCACCAGAGTACCATAAGGGATCTTAGCAAGTATACCAGAACTCTCAGTTATATTCCAGGTCTTCTAAATTATATTTCCATCAGGGAAAGCATCAAGGCCACCATAGTCAGCATGACTGCTCCAGCAGCAGCAAGAGTCAGCCATGTACTACCTCCAAATACAGCAGTTACTTCACAAGTAAACTGCAGCATCAGTCCTCGAAACACATTTGAATCTCCAATAGGCTGCTGCTTATTGAATTGCCTATCCAAGTCAATGTTTATGGCTTTCAAAGCCTTGTACACAGGCACCATGTGCCACCAACGGTGACCATAATAATGTCACCTAGGCATTGCAGAGGTACGTTAACACAAGTGAACGTTGCAAGCCAATGCCCAGTGTAACCCAAGAGCAAAGCTTCCGCACGCGTCGACAGCCACAGAGTGAATAACACCATGTGCTGCAGTGCATGGCACTCCTGACTGAGTGGAAGTCTGACGTCACGCAGCCTTATTGTGAGTTGTGCAATCACCGGAAGTGAAATTTAGCTGAACAGAGTGCAAGTTATACTAGTGCACTCTGCCTGCCATCGTGCTTGGGTAGCTCAGTTGGTAGAGTACTTGACCACGAAAGGCAAAGGTTCCAAGTTTGAGTCTCAGTCAGGCACACAGCTCAGTTGGTAGAGTACTTGACCACGAAAGGCAAAGGTTCCAAGTTTGAGTCTCAGTCAGGCACACAGTTTTAATCTGCCAGGAAGTTTCATGTCAGTGAACGCTCCGCTGTAGAGTTAAAATTTCATTCTAATTGGAATGATGCTGTAATTGTTGTAATCCACAGGAAAGGAAGCTGGGAAGATGTTAAGAACTACAGACATTTGCCAATAGTATAAATGATTTTTAAAAATCCTTAACAATCATCTGCAAAAAATGCTTTAGACTTCAATCATGGAAAAGAGCAATTTGGGTTTACAAGTGAGTATAATATAATGGTCCATTTACAGGTTGTCAATGAAGTTAAAGAAAGGAGGACTGGATAGCAATCTTTGTATGAGGCTTAGAGGCTGTGAGAAAGCAGTTGACTCTCATATTTAAATCTGTGCTGGTGCCACGTGAGATCCAAGCAATAGAGACTACAAACATCAGTTTGTAGAAGAATATAGAGAATGTATACAACAAGGCTATAGCTTTCATTCAACTACATCAAGAGTGAAAGGTTTTTAATTGAGAAATGAGTTAGAAAAGGTGATGGCATTTCACAAAAACTCACTGTATGGGTCTGTGGCTGAAGTATGCAGTAAGTAAATACAGTAGGTCATCAGTTGTGTGAAGTAATTGGCGATAGTGGGGGATGGGGATGGGTGAGGGTGTTTGGATAACTTATGTAACTGATAAGTTACAAAAACATATTGTACCAGTGTTCATAGGAAAATGAAATGAAGGAAGACTGATATATTTGTGTTGGATTCTGTGGCCAGAGTCAGTCAGTATGAAAGTCCTCTGGGTGTGGTACATCATCATATTGTAACTGATGAAACCGATGTTTCAGCCATTGTTGCTGTGTGCTTCTCCTGGGGCTACTGGTATATTTTTTATGTGCTTGTGCAGTCACTTATAATATGACTGCTACATAACATAGTTTGAAAAGTGCTAATTACCATTAAAGTAAGCCTAGTTTAGGGGAAAAAGTCCAAAATTTGTTTTTCCTTCAGAGCTGAGACTCACTTTGTAGCCACTAAATCTTACAAGTTTTTTAAATATGGGAAATGGATAGCACCACATTCCTGTCATTATAATCTCTTCATTGGCATCTCAAGGCAATAACAAGCTTCCTCATGGGATGGTCATTTTTCAGCATTGTTATTTTTGCTAGGCACTTTTTTACTGTTGCAAGGCTCAAGGTCATCAATGACAGACTCCTCAACATCACAATCAAGCAAGGTTTTAATTGTGTCCTGCCTACTTGTCGAATATGGGGTGCCTAGGAAACTTGTTTTCTCGGATCACTAGACAGCAATTCAAGCAAATCGTATTAATGAATTTTTATTACAGTAAGATATTACCATCTGGTGAGCAAGATGTATGAGACAGGTGAAATACTCTCAGACTTCAAGAAGAATATAATAATTCCAATCCCAAAGAAAGCAGGTGTTGGCAGATGTGAAAATTACCGAACTATCAGTTCAATAAGTCACAGCTGCAAAATACTAACACGAATTCTTTACAGACGAATGGAAAAACTGGTAGAAGCCGACCTCAGGGAAGTTCAGTTTGGATTCCGTAGAAATGTTGGAACACGTGAGGCAATACTGACCCTACGACTTATCTTAGAAGAAAGATTAAGGAAAGGCAAACCTATGTTTCTAGCATTTGTAGACTTAGAGAAAGCTTTTGACAATGTTGACTGGAATACTCTCTTTCAAATTCTAAAGGTGGCAGGGGTAAAATACAGGGAGCGAAAGGCTATTTACAATTTGTACAGAAACCAGATGGCAGTAATAAGAGTCGAGGGACATGAAAGGGAAGCAGTGGTTGGGAAGGGAGTGAGACAGGGTTGTAGCCTCTCCCCAATGTTATTCAATCTGTATATTGAGCAAGCAGTAAAGGAAACAAAAGAAAAATTTGGAGTAGGTATTAAAATCCAGGGAGAAGAAATAAAAACTTTGAGGTTCGCCGATGACATTGTAATTCTGTCAGAGACAGCAAAGGACTTGGAAGAGCAGTTGAACAGAATGGACAGTGTCTTGAAAGGAGGGTATAAGATTAACATCAACAAAAGCAAAACGAGGATAATGGAATGTAGTTGAATTAAGTCTGGTGATGCTGAGGGAATTAGATTAGGAAATGAGACACTTAAAGTAGTAAAGGAGTTTTGCTATTTGGGGAGCAAGATAACTGATAATGATTGAAGTAGAGAGGATATAAAATGTAGACTGGCAATGGCAAGGAAAGCGTTTCTGAAGAAGAGAAATTTGTTAACATCGAGTATAGATTTAAATGTCAGGAATACTTTTCTGAAAGTATTTGTATGGAGTGTAGCAATGTATGGAAGTGAAACATGGACGATAAGTAGTTTGGACAAGAAGAGAATAGAAACTTCTGAAATGTGGTGCTACAGAAGAATGCTGAAGATTAGATGGGTAGATCACATAACTAATGAGGAGGTATTGAATAGAATTGGAGAGAACAGAAATTTGCGGCACAACTTGACTAGAAGAAGGGATCGGTTGGTAGGACATGTTCTGAGGCATCAAGGGATCACCAATTTAGCATTGGAGGGCAGCGCGGAGAGTAAAAATCGTAGAGGGAGACCAAGAGACGAATACACAAAACAGATTCAGAATGATGTAGGTTGCAGTAGGTACTGGGAGATGAAGAAGCTTGCACAGGATAGAGTAGCATGGAGAGCTGCATCAAACCAGTCTCAGAACTGAAGACCAAAACAACAACAAATGCCGCAATTGCATTGAATCCTTCTCTTTGTAAGTTGAGTAACTGGGATGTTTAATAAGACTGCATTCACTAAAATGATACGAAATATCAATGCAGGCACCCCTGTTGCAACCTAAGAAAATTTCCTCAGGAAATTGTGTGTGTGTGTGTGTGTGTGTGTTTTTCTTTTCTTTTTTTTAACAACCACTTTAAATTCTCTGTCCTTTATTCACTGGTTCTCCTTACAGGGCAATCATACTGCTTTAAGTCAGAGACCTTTATATTTTTAAAAAATAACTGATATTTGCAACTGTACTCTTTGTTAGCTATTGTTACAAGACAAATGCAATCTTCGAGCAATGGTTCTCTGAGTAACAACTCTTCTGATAATATTTAAGGTTTCTTTGACATAACAATATCTTCATGGCCCTAGAATGTAGATGTAATTTCTGTTGCAATAGTAGCTGCAGTAACCAATTAATTATTTCAGGTACTTTTGCTGTGATTTGCATGATGACAAGTAAGTCAGTATTAATGTATTCAAATGAGGAATCATCTCATCCATCAACTCTGGTAGATGCAAATGCTACAGACAGCTCACTTGGGAATCTTACATCAGCATCATCTGAATCTGTTGGTTACACAACAATTCAAGTAGCAACAGCTGTTTGTTTCGCTGTGGGAGTCTGGCAGGCAAGTTGCAGTAGTAACGTTACATACTATCCTTAAATTGTAGCTACCACTACAATCAGATCTAAACTTTGACTTAAAGACATATGAGTGTATTCAAGGCACCATAATACTGTTAAAAATTAGGTGAAAAAGGTGATAGTTTAATGTGACTTGTATTAAAATATGTATCTTCTGTTACACACTTTGTCCTTACATTTACCTTTGTGAATTATTTATTCTTTAGTCATCCAGTAAATCTCTACAGATTGTGGGATGTATTTTGCATATACAAAGAGACACACCAGTGTTCATGCCCCCCGCCCCCCTCCCTCAACATGTTACACATAATGTGAAAATATATTGTAATGATGCAATAAATTAATTCTACTTGATCATGCTGTAGGAGCAGCAGCAGTTGTTGCATATGCAAGCTTCAAGTCTGTTGCATTTCATCTGGTCTAATCAGAATGCCCTTAGGGACTTATAGAACAGTGAAAATGATGAAATAACTTTGATTTTATCTGGGAGACCATTGCACATTTATATAGCACTAATTATAGTAGAGATTTTAATGGCAGATGTACTTACTGACTGGATGTGCAGTTTGTCTTTTTGCCTGGTATAATGTCCATGTACATTAAAGTTTTTGTTCATCAATTTTAAATTCTTTTTCATGTACTTCTATATTTCTAGAGTAAAAAAAGCAGGGTAGTTGGAGGATTGAAGACTTTCGAAAGAGAGGCTTGCAGGAACTGTTTGCCGTGCATGGTGCATTCCTCTTATAGCTTTTTTTTTTTTTGGGTCAAGAAGATGACTGAGCTAGCAGTTGTGCTTCTCCAGAATATAACGCCGTACTATAGAATGCAGTGGAACTGGAAAAAATATGCAATTTTAACAGTGTGGAAGCTTTCTTCGTGTGCAAGTCAATGTAGGCTGTTGCACACTTTCTTCAGTGTCACATTTGTTTCTGTTATGTGTGTCAGCAATTTAAAATAATGTTCAAGTGTCTAAAACATTTGTTTCAAGTGAGGGTGTAATTTCACTGTAGTTTGTCGCAGATGTGTTGGAGCTTTCCCCCTTTAAACAAAAATATAGAAAAATTGTTTGGCATGTATTTATTATTAGCTTATTTCCTTCAAACCAGTCATTTAGCTGGTCTGTAGTTTATTTATGTTTGCTCTGTCAGTTATCTTGAAGTTTTCCCCATAAACAGGATGCTACAGTCATCTGCAAGCAAGGTATTTATTTGCAAATCAATGCTTGGATCTAGGTTGTACTTTTGGAACTTTTCCAACAGGATTTTGTGGTCTGAGATGTTAAAAGCTTCACTTTGATTGAAGAACATACTAACAAAATTTTGTTTTTTTGTCCGTTGCTTCTAGAGAATTTTGTCAAAAATTGTAGATGGAACTAGATGTGGATTTATTTTTCCAGAAACCATGCTTGGAGTAAGTGAGGATTTTGTCCTTGTCCAGTATTTTCATTTATCTGTTACTAGCACGAATGTAATATTCATACTTTGACCCTCTGCTATACGATAGTGACACTAGACAATCCTTTTGTTGGGTTTACAAATGGTCCCTAGTTCAAGAGCCGTTCATAACACTTGACCCTACCTTTCCATCACCAATAAAACCTGAGGTATGAGCTCCGATAGAAACCCATTTTTATTTGCGGCGTTTTAGAATATATTAGGTAATGCATACTGTAACATGGTTCTTTCAGTGATTTTGACAAAATCTGGTAATAAAGAGTCTGGTCTATAGTTTTCTAAATTTGCTTTGTCATCAGGCAGACAAAGAGATGAGTAGAGTTAGCAAATTCAGATGGATGTGGGTTGCAGTAGTTATTTGGGAATGAAGAGGTTTCCACAGGATAGAGTGGTGTGGAGAGCTGCATCAAACCAGTCTTTGGACTGAAGACCACAAAACAACACCCCCCTCCCATTTTATGTCAGTGAGAATCACTTTGGCAATTTTGAGACAGTCAGGAAAGGTTAATGTCAAAAAGGATGAGTTGGTTACATCTGAAGGGGATGTTCCAAAGAATATGTTTTGAAGATTTTTGCTATGTGAATGACTTCATTCATGTTTCAGAGAGATAGATTATGTGGTGGCAAGAATTAACTTTCTTCTGGTGGTTGTTTGGGCTATCTCTCTTATTACTGATTATTATATATATATTTTTTATTGTCTGCATAATACTGTCTGTAGAGATTAGCAATGTGTTGGAGATCAGTAACAGTGTTGTCATAGTTCAGGGTGATATTTTCCTTTCTACTGTTTCCTTCCTGCTTTGTACTTTCCAGACTGCTTTGCTTACATTTTCTGATTTTGGTACAAACTTATCATTAGCCATTATTTTTCCCTGATGTGAGACTTTTGTATATGTCTCAATATATTTTGTAATATAACTGTTAAGGGGAGAGAGATGTCGTGGATTTTTCTGTAACTAATCAATTCTCTTTCAGTGTTGCTTGAGACTTTTATGCCTCTTGATATCCACGTTTTTGCTTTTAGATTTGTATTCATTACCACCCATGTTTTGAGAGGAAATGCTGTTTCAAAATAATATTTGAAAATGTCAGAAATTTTCAAACTTTTTGTTAATGCCATGCATCTGAGAAGCTTCTTCCTGACTTTCTATTGATAATAAATGATTGAATGTTTCTAAAGACTGTGTGTTGAATCTTTGTGCAGTCACAGTTCTTTTATAGTTTCAGCTGAGTAGTAAATAGCCTGAGAGGGATACCACTTGGTCACTGAAGTTTGTGTTTACACAATTTGCAGTGTAGACACTGTTAACAAATTTTAGTCCACAGTAGTGGGAGTACTTTTTGTAGTCCTTATTAGGGTTTTTATTGTTTTAATTGAATGAATCTGTTAGGTTGAGCAACAGTTCTTTTCTGCTGCTTGTTACAAAAAAATTAATGTTGAGATCCCTAAATAGTACAGTTGATTTATTGTCTACATGTATTAAATCAGGCATTGCTGAGTGGTTTAAGAGTAGGAAATGAGGCACTAAAAGTAGTAGATTAGTCTTGATATTTGGGCAGAAAAATAACTGATGAGGGCAGAAATGAGATATCAAATGTAGAAGGTCGATAGCAAGAAAACTTTCCTGTAAAAGAGAAATATGTTAATTCAAAATACACACTTCAAAAAAGGTTTTGTATCGCCCTGGTTCCCAGAACTCCAGAAGATAGTTGTTGACTGTGGATGTTGTATCACAGATACAGTCCCTTTGACTGTTCAGAGATGTCACTAAACCCGCCCAAAGATGTAAACAACCGTGCATGAGCAACGCCTATTAGACAGAGGGGGTCCGAAAGCCAATCAGTTCCAGTCACTCCCCCAGGAAGCAGGTACATGGCTCGTGTTATCTGTAGTTCAACCATGCCTAGACGATCAATACTGTGGTTCGATCACGTCCGCATTGTTACTTTGTGCCAGGAAGGGCTATCAACAAGGGAAGTGTCCAGGTGTCTCGGAGTGAACCAAAACGATGTTGTTCGGACATGGAGGAGATACAGAGAGACAGGAACTGTCGATGACACCTCTGCTCAGGCTGCCCAAGGGCTACTACTGCAGTGGATGACTGCTACCTGCTGATTATGGCTTGGAGGAACCCTGATGGCAATGCCACCTTGTTGAATAAGGCATTTTGTGCAGCCACAGGACATCTTGTTACAACTCAAACTGTGTGCAATAGGCTGCATGATTCACAACTTTACTCCCAACATCCATGGTGAGGTCCATATTTGCAACCACGACACCATGCAGCGCGGTACAGTTGGGCCCAACAACATGCCGAATGGACTGCTCAGGATTGGCATCACGTTCTCTTCTCCAATGAGTGTTGCATATGTCTTCAACCAGACATTTTCCAGAGATGTTTGGAGACAACCCAGTCAGGCTGAACGCCTTAGACACACCATCAAGCGAGTGCAGCAAGGTGGAGGTTCCCTGCCGTTTTGGGGTGGCATTATGCGGGGCTGACATACACTGCTGGTGGTCATGGTAGGCACTGTAATGGCAGTAAGATACGTGAATGCCATCCTCCGACCAATAGTACAACCATATCGGCAGCATATTGGTGAGGCATTTGTCTTCATGGATTACAATTCACACCCCTGTCATGCACATCTTGTGAATGACTTCCTTCAGGATAACAACATCGCTCGACTAGAGTGGCCAGCATGTTCTCCAGACATGGACCCTATCGAACATGCTTGGGATAGATTGAAAAGGGCCATTTATGGATTATGTGACCTACCAACCACTCTGGGGGATCTATGCTGAATCACTGTTGAGGAGTGAGACAATCTGGACCAACAGTGCCTTGATGGTCTTGTGGATAGTATGCCATGACAAAAACAGGCATACATCAATGCAAGAGTATGTGCTGCTGGGTATTAGAGGTACCAGAGTGTATAGCAATCTGGGCCACCACCTCTGAAGGTCTCACTGCATGGTGGTACAACAGGCAATGTGTGGTTTTCATGAGCAATAAAAAAGCCGGAAATTATGTTTTTGTTGATCTCTATTCCAGTTTTCTGTACAGGTTCCAGAACACTCAGAAATGAAGTGATGCAAGACTTTGTTTGATGTGTGTATAAATTTATGAGTTAGGAACTGTGCTGCTGCAGAAGAATACTGAAAATTAGATCGGTGGGTTGAGTAACTAATGAAGAGATACTGAATTGGACTAGAGAGAGTATAGCTTGGTACAGCTTGAATTAGTAAAGGAAATTTATATACGTATTCTGTTAATCCTTTTATGCATGTGAGATGCTAGCCTGCAGAATAAGTTAAAGAATATATAAGTGCAAATTACTTAGAACATGTAACAAGAGAAAGTACGGTGAATTTACAAAACAAATGCAGAGAAAATAAAAACAAAAAACTAGGACAAAAGCAAAAGCAAAGTGGAAAAGAACTTGTACAAGGATTAGCACATGTTGTATAATGATACATAACAAGCAAATAAACAGACAATAAAAGTATATGTACAAAAGACTGGTCAGGTACAATCTGAGGCATCAAGGAATAGTTAATTTACTCATGGAGGGAAGTGTGGTGATAAAAATGTTAACAGGAGACCAAAGCTTGAAAACAGTATGCATGAGTGTTGCATTCAGTAACTGCACAGGAATGAGAATACTTGTATGTGATACATTACCACAGAAATTTGCATCAAACCAATCTTTAGACTGATCATGTGATCAATAGGATTAATATCTCACATTGTGCATTCATGTACATGGTTTTTTTTATTTTATTTTATTTTATATATTTTTTTTTACAATGCCACACACTATCAGGCCTAAGCAGGGAATGTAATTGGCTCTCCAGTATTAATTTTTATTGCCAGAATTTTACCGGCAGTGGGAGGAGAGTTGGTGGCGTACAGCTGAAGTCACCAAATTTCTGCATTATATTGCCAACACTCCTGCAGTTAAATAAAATTAGTGAGAAACAGTCTAGATCACAATGATTATTTTATTTAAAATGACCAGTTTTGGCCTAAGTAGGCCATCTTCAGAGTAGCACCATTAGCTGAAGTTAACTATGTCCAGAACAGTCAGTAGGCCTGAGTCACTGAAACTGCTCCTGCAGTTGGCTGTGGGAAAGATGAGATAGGGTATTGTTGTTAATCATCTGCCCATCAGGAGTGGCAGTTGAGGGTGGCAGCCCCCATGGGGTTTTCAGTGGCAGTGGCGGCGGCCGTGGTGGTGGTGGTGGTGGTGGTGGTGGTGGTGGTGGTGGTGGTGGTGGTAGAAGATTTCGTCCTCCCACTGCTTTAATTTCTGTCTGTCACAACTCAAACATAGCATTATATTTAACGTGCTCTCCTGTAACACCTGCTGCTCAGAATCAGCAATGGGAAACCAACTGCACTAAAATTTTAAGATGAGAATGTTGCTATGGAATGCTTCATTTATTTTCTGTTCTAGAGGGGTATGTCATGTTTTTCTCATCACTAGCTTTTTACCTGTGGCTTAGCCCATGTATTTGTGTCACATGCATTTGTCACATCTCCTCCTCACCTTTCTCTCTGTCCATCTCTTCCTCCCCCCCTCTCTCTATCTCTTCCTCCCCCTGCTCTCTCTCTCTCTCTCTCTCTCTCTCTCTCTCTCTCTCTCTCTCTCTCTCTCTCTCACACACACACACACACACACACACACACACACACCCTTCTCCCTCCCTCCCTCCCTCCCTCCAAAATGGGAGTGTATGTATATCTAATTTAAAACAAATTTTAATCACTACAATCATGTAATTAAAAGTGAACTTCAATACATAAATATGAACGAGAAAAGTCTTGCTCTCTTTGTCTGTATCAAGTTATTACTGTTGTCCTGGCTGGTGAAAGCTTATTTTCACCAGTTAAGCAATAAAATGCTGTTTCTTCACATGAAGGTGAGGACAGAAAGATTTACATTGGTTTAAGAATCATCTTGTCTGTTCACAGATTCTACTTGGTGTTCTCCATCTGGGAGTAGTTAGTGTTCTTCTGTCAGACACACTTGTGAGTGGTTTCACAACAGGGGCTGCAGTTCACGTACTGACATCGCAAGTTAAAAATTTGTTTGGGATCAAGATACAGAGATTTAATGGGCCTCTTAAAATTGTATATGTGAGTAATTTGATTCTAGTCCTAGAAAATTAGTGCAGCAGTACTATCCAATCAGCCCACATGTTTAAAATTGTTTGTAAGCTCTGGACAAGCTCAGTGATTTGGATTGTGTGTCACTAGGAGTGACAATCTTGGTTTCACCACTTAGATTGTGAGGACAGTACAAAATTCTGAAACAAATGAAGAAAATTGTGCTACATTATGATGTTGTGGATACCTGTCCAAAGTTGTTAATAGTGGGCAGTCCTTGGGTGACCTGTTGCATTTCAGTTTCACTGGTCCTGTGTGTACATTTTATAGTCACTTAATTGGACTGTATAGATGTTGAGCTTATTTTGGAACCAAAATGTTTCTAAATTTCCAGAAAAAGTCCCTAATGGAATAATTATACCCTCAAAGAGTAAAAACACCCAAATAAACAACACAGCTTGGTTGAAAACGATATTCTGAAAAGGATAGACTGCTACTCACCGCGAAGATATATATATATATATATATATATATATATATATATATATATATATATATCCGCCCTCCTCCTCCTCCTCCTCCTCCTCCTCCCCCTCCCCCACCCCCTCCCCCTCCCCCTTCCTCCCCCTCTCTCTCCCCCTGTAATATATATATATATATATATATATATAGAGGGAAACATTCCACGTGGGAAAAATATATGTAAAAACAAAGATGATGTGACGTACCGAACGAAAGCGCTGGCAGGTCGCTAGACACACAAACACACACACAAAATTCAAGCTTTCGCAACAAACTGTTGCCTCATCAGGAAAGAGGGGAAGGAGAGGGAAAGACGAAAGGATGTGGGTTTTAAGGGAGAGGGTAAGGAGTCATTCCAATCCCGGGAGCGGAAAGACTTACCTTAGGGGGAAAAAAGGACAGGTATACACTCACACACACGCACATATCCATCCACATATATATATAATAGAGGGAAACATTCCACGTGGGAAAAAATATATCTCAAAACAAAGATGATGTGACTTACCAAACGAAAGCGCTGGCACGTCGATAGACACACAAACATACACACAAAATTCTAGCTTTCGCAACCAACGGTTGCCTCGTCAGGAAAGAGGGAAGGAGAGGGAAAGACGAAAGTATTTGGGTTTTAAGGGAGAGGGTAAGGAGTCATTCCAATCCTGGGAGCAGAAAGACTTACCTTAGGGGGAAAAAAGGACGGGTATACACTCGCACACACATACACACATCCATCCACACATATACAGACACAAGCAGACACACACACACACACACACACACATATATATATATATATATATATATATATATATATATATATATATATAATGTGTGTGTGTGTGTGTTTTCTCTGAAAAAGACTTTGGCTGAAAGCTCAAATGTGGTGTAACAGTCTTTTAGTCTTTTCATCATACCTGTCTTCAACTCAATGTGTCATCTTCAGCGTGAGCAGTGATCGATCCTTTTCATAATATTGTTGATATTCCAACTTGAACTTTTGGTTGTTTGACACATCTTGGTTAGTTAGCCTTTCCAATCAGGATTTATTTAGTGATAAAGGGATACAGAATGTCTTTGTTATTGTAATAAGTTAAGAAAATTACTTCAAAAAATCTTATTTTTTATTTTTATGTAAGCAAGAGTTTCCAGGAGGGCATGTAAATAGAACTTAGTTGAGTAACTAAAAATGGCATACTTTTTGCCATGATTAAACTCAAGTAGCAAACTTAATGAAGTGCAGCAAGCTTTGAGATACTCAAAATTAAACTACACTTGAACACTTGAAACTTAATTTTATTGATAGTATGATTTAATAAATATAAATGGAAAAGACTATCACTAATGCTACCTTACCATATCTAAGCTGGAAAACTCTGGCGGGAAGCTATACAAACCTGTACTTGGGTATTGAAAAGACTTGTGGTCTTGAGGTACTCAAAATCTTCTAAATGAGGCATCGTGTAGCTGAACTATAACATAATTATCAAATACATTAACAGCGGAAGGTGAATTAAGTTTGGATGAATTAAGAATGTACTATTAATGATCAAAATAATGTTCTTCAAGATGTTAATTAACTTGAACAATAGTTGATTTAATCAAAAGGCATCAAACAAAAGTATCTCATGTTAAACAAAGATTAATTAGAATTTATGTCCACAGATATCACCAAGAAATCCAGACACTGAACTGTCGCATGAATCTTTACTATGTCTCTTGAGTTGCCTCAGTTGATTAGAGTTAAAGCTAATGTCTGAAATGTGAAAAAGCCCTGGTATTTGATCTCAGATCTTTATCTGACCAAATTAATTAAAGCCTCAAGGTGAACTTCCTCAAATTAATATGAACTTGTATCTTGATAATAATTTAAAATCCAACTGTTGACTACATCAAATGATTGATCATATGTGATTTCCTAAGTGAACTTACACTACAGTTGAAATTTATGTCTTCATAACTTTGCAGATGACATCTCACTCCAACTGAAATCATAACTGTCTGTAACAATGGTCTTAACAAACTGATCTCTCACTCTACCCCATGACAGACAGATATTTCAATTCAGTGTCAGTTTGAAGAAAGTCCAAATAACGTAATCAGTATTATCTAGTAGTAACAGTGCTCAGTGACATAACTCATAAAATGTCAAAAAATTTTACTGTATGCTGCTGTTTTCTTAGCAACAAAAATATGGTGTGTCTTTGGGTTCTTTTAGTTAGTTAAATGTTCCATAGGTCATTTGCATTATTCTTTAATGGAAATGATGTAGAACAAGTCAGTTTACACGCTGTGCATACATAACTAGTCTTCACATTAATGAAGACATCATTTCTTAGTCCACCTCATGCAAATAAACTTAAAAACTGGTTCTTTTCTTGCAGGCTACCAGATTTCAAGTAGAATTTTGTCCTCGGAGCACAATGAGTTGTCCAGGAGAAATGATTTTATCTTAGATTTAAAATTTGCTTTCTTACCTGACAGGAAGTTTATGTTATGGGGAAAATGACAAAAAAAATTTCTTGCTGCATATTGAACTCCTTTCTGAGACACTGACAGCTTTAATAATGGGCACTAAAGGTCATTTTTTTTTTTGTAGTGTTGTAGGTATGGACAAGACCATTTTCTTAGATTGTGATGCATTATTTATGATGGATTTCATTAGAATATATATGTATTGTGACATTGTTAAAATGTCCAACTCCTTGAAGGGGTATCTACATGACCACCATGGCCGAATACACCTTATGTCGATACTTGCTTTGTAAGTGATAAGTTACCCCAGAAAGTTATTTCACATGACATCACTGAGTTGAAATGTGCAAAATATGTCAGGAGGTTGATCTGTTTGTTCCCAAGACTGGCAATTAATTGAAGAGCAAAAGTAGTTGAACGTAATTGTTTGAGAAG